>NW_006784589.1:1721029-1732522 GCF_000442215.2 Lipotes vexillifer | reverse complement strand
ATATATATATATATAATCTCCATTCTTTTTCAGGCTCTTTTCCCATATAGGTTATTACACCAAGTTTTGGAGTGATCTGTGGTGCAGTAGAAGATAACTGAAGACTCCTCCTTCCCTTCCCCAATCTTAAAACCTGAAAGTATAATACATTAGTCTGTACATTTGGGGGTTGATGATCTGGTTGGAGGTGGTCTGAAGGTATCTCAGTCAGTAACTGAGGTCTGCATTTCTAATTGTGGATTGGAAGGTGAGGTCTTTTGGGGAAAGGTCTCTTCTCTACGTGGGTATAATGAAAAGACTTATTAGGCTGCAATTTCTAGGATTCCACTCTGGGAAGCAGCCAGGAAGAGAGGATCTCTTGACCCTCATGGCTCAATCCATCCCTTCCTCTCTTACCTTTTCCACTGAGCAGCACCCAAATTTATTTCCCTTCATGCTCAATCTTTACATCCATTTCATATTTTCTATTGCATTAAAAGATGTTCATCTGGCGAGCTCCTCAGTTTGCTGTTCCACACCCATGTTCCTCCCCTCTCTGTGCCCTGAGGCTGACCTCTACGGTGCTGCATCAGTTGGGCTCACCAGACCTATGGTTTCTGATTGGGTTGGGCCATTGTGAGGCACTGACAGGAAGTCAGAGGGGTGGAGGAGAGAGGCCAGGAAACGTGTCTCACACCTACCCTACCTCCTTGCCAAGCCACAGTTTCCTCTATCAACAAGGCAGCATCAGTCAGGTAGCCCCTCTCCCAAAGCCATAGTTCTTTCTGGGTTCCAGGAACAGTGCCCACCACTTGCCCCTTTAATTCTAGGGTGGTAATGGCCTCCTACTTTTGTTAGTACCTGGGATGCATCACCAACCTTGTTGGTTCCCTTAACCCTGTCCACAATTTGATTCATAGTCCCTTTCTCTTCAGTCACTCCTGGAGTGCGTCATCTGTTTTCTGCAGGATCCTGACTGATAAAGACGTTAACTGAAAAACAAATCGCACTCATTTTAAAGCAATTTAAAAATTTCTTATTAATTAGAGATACGCATAACTGTTAATATCTTCTCACCTACATCAAGCGAAGAGCTCCTGTGATGAATTGGTATCATTCCAGCCAAAAACTAAGTTGCATGGGGAAGTAGAAGGAGCAAAATGACCACTTTGGTATTTTTAAAATTTATTTTCTTATTGAAGTATAGTTGATTTACAGTGTTGTGTTAATTTCTGCTGTACGGAAGAGTGACTCAATTATACATATATATACATTTTAAAAAATATTCTTTTCCATTATGGTTTATCCCAGGATATTGAATATAGTTCCCTGGGCTATACAGTAGGACCTTGTTGTTTATCCATCCTGTATATGCTAGTTTGCATCTGCTAACCCCAACCTCCCAATCCATCCCTCCACCACACCCCTCCCCCTTGGCAACCACAATTCTGTTCTGTATATCTGTGAGTCTGTTTCTGTTTCGTAGATAAGTTCATTTGTGTCATATTTTAGATTCCACATATAAGTGATATCATATGGTATTTGTCTTTCACTTAGAATGATAATCTCTAGTTGCACCCATGTTGCTGCAAATGGCATTATTTCGTTCTTTTTTATGGCTGAGTAGTATTTCATTTTACAATATACAGGTACCACATCTTCTTTATCCATTCATCTGTGGATGGACATTTAGGTTGTTTCCATGTTTTGGCTATTGTGAATAGTGCTGCTATGAACATAGGGCTTTGTGTATCTTTTTGAATTATAGTTTTGTCTGGATATATGCCCAGAAGTGGGATTTCTGGAACATATGGTAGTTCTATTTTTAGTTTTCTGAGGAACCTCCATACTGTTTTCCATAGTGGCTGTACCAATTTACATTCCTACCAACAGTGTAGGAAGTTTCCCTTTTCTCCACACTCTCTCTAGCATTTGTTATTTGTAGACATTTTTTTTTTCCCACGCTGCTTGGCATGTGGGATTTTAGTTCCCCAACCAGGGATCGAATCCACGGCCCCTGCAGTGGAAGCACGAAGCCTTAACCACGGGACCACCAGGGAAGTCCTGTAGCCTTTTTAATGATGGCCATTCTGACCGGTGTGAGGTAGTACCTCACTGTAGTTTTGAGTTGCATTTCTCTAATAATTAGCGATGTTGAGCATCGTTTCATGTAGCTATTGGTCATCTGTTAGAAAATGACCACTTTGTGTTTCAAGGGGTAAAAAGAGGCTGTACTCCCATCCCTGAGATGGAGTCCCCAGGACTGGAAAAAGGAGTGGTGTGTGTAGTTCTGCCGGGAGTGGATGCCTGAACTCCATCTGGCTGGGAGACTGTGCTCTCCTAATGGGCCACAGTGGCCTGGGGCCAGCAAGATTTCACCGTAACGAAGCCAGCAACAGCAGGCAGATGGAGGGGACCATGGCGCTCAGAAAATTCTGAGGAGTTGAGAAGGGATGGCAGCCATGCAGCAGCAGGCTGACCAACACCAGGAGGGGCTTTCGAGTGTCCAAGAGCACAGACCCTAAGCAACTGGTGGGGTACGGGAGATGGTTGACACAAATGGAAGAGGCTGGGCCCCTTGCCAATCTGGCTCTTAAGTCATTGTAAATTTAATTTGAAGAAACTTGAGGTGCTGGAACTGGATCCCTGAAGGTTATGGAATGGATTTTGGAGAACTGCTTTGTACTATTTTTTCGACTGTGGAGATGTTTACGGTAAAAATTTCTTTCATGTGAAATAAGATTCTATAAATACACAGAAAATCACCTAAAATCTCTGTTGCGAGTCACAAGCCAATCTAGAATAGGAGGGTATCTGTTGTAAAACTCACTTTAGATCTATGGTCTAATCAGGTCCAGCCATGGGTTAGGGTTAGGTGGTTAATGGGAAAAAGTCAAGTTCAATTCCTAGAGGCTGGTTTTTGCTATGACTTTCATATGTAACACACAGAGTCGCAGGACAGATAATTTGAAAGGATACAGTTAAATGTTGGGACAACAAGGAAGGAAGGAAGAAGGAAGGAAAGAAGGAGAAAGAAGCTGTTGAAAAAATAGAAAACATTTTGTATAGAGAGGTCACCAAAAAATCTCTCTAGAAACATGGCCACATCTTCCCTACGTGCATCACAGCAAAAAAAAAAAAAAAATGGGCTTGCATATCTGCTATGATGACTCTACTCCACTACTCCCCTCATCCCACAATCACTTCTGTAAAGTCTTGAATTATGCATTTTTTCTTTATCTCCATCTTACAAATTAGAACTCCCAAACTGGACACAAGGAATGAGACTTTAAATGCATAGAGATATTACTAGAGAACAGGTGCTATATAAACATTATCTCCCGGAATCCTCGCAGCAATTCTAAGCAATAGATATCGTTGCCTCAGTTTTGCAAATAAGGAAACAAGCATAAAGAGGATCAGTGAAACGCTCAAAACCTCATGACCAGAAAGCAGTGGGGCTGGGGTTTGAGCTCAAGTTCGTGTTTTTACAACTACGCTGTCTTCTAAATTGGAAGTGGGAAAAAAGATTGGTGGGGGGTGGTGGCGGGGAAGGGGATCAAGTAATTGGCATTTTTGGAAAGTTGATTTATAGAAACTTTTAAATATCTCCTTTTAAAAAAATCCTACTATTTTGTTCGTTATTATTAACGCCAACTCTGTATTGGTTTTAATAGTGGTTTTTGACTACAGACAAAAAATTTAATTAGGAGGGAAAATAGTAGATTTGGGGGAGGGCGTCTTATCCCACCAAGTTGGGTGCGTAATCCAACCACTTCTCTCTGTTTCACCTTCTCGTTCCTTGATGGGCTCTTAGAAGGGGACAGCCTTCTCCCTTTCAATTAGCTTTGAGATGTGTTTTTAGTGCCTGTTCATCAAGGCATAAACATCTAAATCTGCAGAAATAAACTGATTTAGATATTCATGCAATTCTCCAGAACATTTGGTATGAATTCCAGGACAAAAAGCTCCTCTTTCTGCGGAAAAAGTATATGGATAAATTTGAAGATGCTCGTTTGCATTGAATATGAAAAATAAACTCCCAGCATGCAGTGAGTTGGATCGAATTTTCTCCTCTGCCTCTCAGATGGAGCGAGTCCACTTCTAACCTGCTACAGCTCACCATGTCAATATGAGTTGATCTCTCTTGGCTGCCTTTCTTTCCAGGGACAGAGAGAGACACCAGCCACAGGACACAAGGGTATTTGCCCGGTCTGCTCTGGGCATACAAATCTGTGCCAGATCAATAAAGAGAGAGGAACAAAAGGGAGGTTAAACGACTGAAAATGACGAAGTGTCATATGCTCGACCTAGTTGACCTGTGATCTATTCCTTATTTCCTATAAGATCATAACCCGTGTGACCTTTGCCATGGAAACTGGGTCTGTGTGGCAAGGTGGATTTTGAACATATTATTCATCTCTGATAATATTCTGAGCAGGTTGCTGATATCTGTGCAGCAGGATTTTGCTTCTGAAAGTGAAATGATAGGTTCTTCTGGATCACTCCAAGCCGATATAAGCAAAGCCTTAGTTATTCATGTAAATCAAATTACAGGTGTGAAAATGAAGCTGTGGGAGTCTAGGTGTGTGTTAATGAGCATTAATGTCTGAGGAAAACAGTGTCAGTTTATTTTTTACCATATGTTTGACTTTCAAAGCTGCAAATGTGGGAAAACTCACAGGATGCTAGCATGTGTGAATGTGGCAAGATTCACAGTCAAAAGGAGACCGGGGTGATGAAACCATTGCAGCGGCAGCATCCTCTTGCTCATGTCCAACCCACTTTCAGCTCAAAAGCAGCTGCCTGTGGGTGATGCAGAAGATCAAGAAAAATATGTTTGGTCCTAGGTGAAAAGCAGAATTAAAGCTGTATCACAGACGTATTTGCAGTAGGATGGTCTCCGGAACCAGTGTCCAGTGGTGTGCTGGTTCAATGTTTAATAACCAGATTTCCAGGAAATAAAAATCCCTGATCTGTAGGGATGCCAATTTCCACAGCATCACTGCTTCTACCATAGTCAATTTCAAGCTATCAACCTGACCTCACTCAATGCAGAATTGGGAAGAAATGTGGAGCTGGTTCCAAGACACCAGAGTATGACCCTTCCCTTCTCCAACTCCCAGCGCTCCACTTGAACGGGGCACTCCACTGAGTGATATGAAATTGACCGGTTTCTGTTTCAGAAGGAAAATGACAGAACAATCCTCAAGGTTTTTGCTCACGCTGCCTCCTCTACATCAAACACTTTTCTCTATCCATCTGCAGTCATCCTTCAGGTTAGTGTAGAAATCTTACTTGGCTCTCCACCCCCAAACCAGGTGAGGTTCCCGAGCTGCTCTCCCGGTGCTATGCGGCTGCTTCCCACTAGCTATCTATTTTACATTTGGTAGTGTATGTATGTCCATGACACTCTCTCACTTCGTCCCAGCTTACCCTTCCCCCTCCCCGTGTCCTCAAGTCCATTATGTCATACAGAGTGGAGTAAGTCAGAAAGAGAAAAACAAATACCCTATGCTAACACATATATATGGAATCTAAAAGAAAAGAAAAAAAGGTCATGAAGAACCTAGGGGCAAGATGAAAAGCTTATTTATTGATTGAAGCTGGGAGGAAGGGAGACAAAGAGTGAGGGACAGACCTTGAATTACCATCCTCTAGCTGCTTCCTCCGAGAAGCACAGCTAAACAATTGATAGAGTCACAAAAACAATCTGTGGTTTGAAACGTGCTCATTTACTTGATCGCTTTGATTACAAATCATTTATTTAGCTATCTAGCATTTCCATGCGGGCTGCATAATGTGGCTTTGGACTGAGACTCCCTGGTTTGAACTCAGTTCCTTCACTTACAAGCTCTGTAACTTGGGGGCCAGCTCCATATTTTTTTCTGTGCCTTAATTTCCTCCTCTGCAAAACGGGGAGAATTATTCATAGCATGTAGCTCATAGAGAGGTTGCAAGAAACGAGGAAGCAGCGTGTTCAGCACTTAGCTGAATATCTGGTTCATTTGACTCATAACTAATACTGATAAATTGTTCTCCATATTTTCTGTCAATTGATTTAACCAGGACAAAAAGGCTTCCCCAAGCCATAAACACCCAGCTCAAGAATGTCATTTGCATACAGACAGCCAGTGATTGGTTCCTTACCTTTGCCTTTGTCTGCCCACCCCGTGACTGCTCCTGTTAACAGATGCAGCGGCGGGGCACCAGGGCCAATGGTGCTTGGCCACCACCTCCTTCCTTGTCTTTTAGATTATGTACATCTTGCTTCATTCCATCTTGGGCTATCCTGCTCTTCCTCTTCGCTCCTCTTTGCCTTGTCTCTGTTACTACACATGCTCTCTGTTTATTCCCCCATCCCTCTTCCACTTTTTCTCCCTCCCCCATTTGTGAGCTCCAAATAGACATCAACATGAGGGAGACAGAAAGTGAAATAAGGCAAAATAGAAAATCATCGTAAGTAACCTCTACAGACCTTCAAAGAAACCTGGAAGATCCCCCCAGTCACATTTTATCTTTTCAAATGCTTCCAAGCGTGCTTTTATCCCAAACCCCAGCATTCTAAATCGTTAAAAACGAAACATGTATTTTTTTCATTCCAATTTTATCGAGATATAATTGACATACAGCGCTGTATAAGTTTAAGGTGTACAGCGTAATGGTTGGACTTACATACATCATGAAATGATGACCACAGTAACTTTAGTGAACATCTACCATCTCCTACAGATACAAAATTAAAGACATAGAAAAAAATTATTTTCCTCTTGATGAGAACTCAGGATTTACTCCCTGACAATGTTCATATACAACATAGAGCAACGTTTATTATATTTATCGTGTTGTACATTACATCCCTAGTACTTATTTATCTTCTAACTGGAAGTTTGTGCCTTTTGACTGCCCTCATCCCCAAACAAAACACATACATAAAAATTTTTTTCCTTAATAACTCAGTTTTCCAAAGCTTCCTTTCCAACTAGATGTACATTATTTGTGCTAATAATATCCCAACTAAAACTTTTCTGCTAAAAATATTCTAAAATGATTCCAACTCAAATGCACATTCTGATTAGTGCTGTTTTTCTTGGGGGAGGGCGGTGATACAGACTAACCTGGGAACCTGAATACCCCAATAACGTTGCTTCTATAGGAAAATATTGTAGAGCACGAACTGTAAATGGAGAACTCCTTGTCTATGCTGTTGATTACAAACAGTTGAAATTATGGGCTTCTTTTGTCACTCAGTGTCTTTTTAGGCCCAGGGAGGCCCGGGCAAGGAGAGATTACCCCAAGCACCACATACGCACCAACAAAGACGCACTCAGGGTACAACCTTTTCAAGGGACATGTGTTTCGCTACAAGGAAACAATCCTTTGCTTTTGTAAGACAGTCTGTTCAGAATGTGTGGAGAGTGAGTACAGCAGGACCCAGCAGGATGTGTGTTTTGCTGAATATCAGCATGTTGATCCTAGACACAAAGCTTATCTGCTTTGCTCAGAAAAACATTACTTCTGCAATTCTGTAGAATTGGATAGCAATCAGCATGGGGACTCTACACCGGCTCACCATGAACGCTGTTTAACTGGAAAGCTAGGGTGTTAGGGAACCTGCCCTTTAGAAGTCCAAACTGAGTTCAACTATTTCTTATCCAGTGACCTTTAACCTTGTTTTGAAAAACTCCTCTTAGTGCAGGAATAACCGCTTTATGACTCCAAATATATAGTTACTATATAAATGATATAGTCACGATATTAAATTAAGATATACTGGTAGGCTAGCAAGAAAGTCTTTATAAGGAGTAGAATACTGGGGTGTGTTCCCTAATGGCAGTTATCTGGAGAAGAAGTATTCCTTTAAACCAAAGCCAGACCTGAAAATAAGGTTTTAGGTAGGTAGAGGAAACTTGGTAAGTGAAATCAAGTTATGCCGAAAAGCCCTGGGTGATGGGCAGGGCCACTAAGTACAGTTGGGCAGGTTGTTCACTGTGCAAAAGTGCCTGGTTGGGGAGTAAGTTGAGGCTTCAATTCAGGCCACCCTCTGCTCCCCAAGAGAAGAAACTACAGAGCATCTGCCCAGAGGAGGCACCTTTGTCAAATTCACACAAAGCTGCCTTATAGGCTAACCAAGACCCTGGGTGACAGGCTTCATGATGGCACCAGTCAGATGGCAACAGAAGCAGAGATACAAAGGGGTCAGGTAAGAGCCTGACAATTTGGGCTTCAGTACACAAATCCCAACACAGCACATGAAAGGGCCTATGGGCTAAAAGCCCTGGAAACACCCTGACCAAACCAGGGTCAAAAAAACTATCTGTGAATCTTATACCTCTATCTGTGTTTATTTCCCTTTGTTTTTCCTTAGAACTGTACAAAACTTTTAGAGTTCCAGTCTGTCTTGACTGTGTTTAGAGGAACCTTGGGAAAGGTTCTGTTTGACGTTTGGGTCACAGTATTAGAGAGTCATCTGCCCCCAGGGCCCAGAAATGTGATTACGGAAGAAATTAGAACTGCCTACCTTCCCTCCACCCCTCCCTCTCAGGGGGTCTTATAGAGTTCAGCCTATTTGGGAACACTTTGGTCTGATTTTCTTTTTAATTCATTGACGTTAGGGAAATTAGTAGAATTTCTTTATGTCTCTTATGGGGGAGGGGGGTAAATGCTGAGGGCCTTCCAGCCATTCCCATAGTTGATTTTCTTTGGGGGGAACAAAGGAAATTGTCCAGAAAGAGAGTGATGAAATACTACTTTCTGCTTCTTGTGAGAATCTTCAAGGAATGCCACAAGATTGTAATTTTCATCTCAGCCTCTCCAAAGGAGACTCAGGCTCTCACTCTAGCAACCATCTGAGTAGGAAGCCATCTGTTTGGGTGTCTTCTCCTCATAAAGTTGTGAAAAAAAAGTTTTGCTCTTTCTAGCACTGTCGAGGCTTCCAGCAGGGCCTGAAATCATCACGCAGTTGGCAAGCAAGTGAACAGAATCAACTGTTGATTCCTTCAGCCCTTAGAGTGAGGACTTGTCTTGTTTCTTCCCATTAGGACAGGATAGCTCTGGGTTATCTTAAGATGGCACATAAGAATGTTTGGGAATTTTATAGATGAAGCTGGATTGTCTGTGTCGTCAAAAATGCCTTCCATGGCCCTGGACTCAGTAAGAACTGCCTTTCATTCTCAATATGCAGCTCTAAGGCCAGAGAAAGAACAATGTCTTGGACTGTACTGGATGCACACTTAATGTGCACCATGGCCTGGGGAAATCTGAAAGCTCACCAGTGCTATCAGTTTCCATTTTAAAATTTTTTTATTTTTTTGGCCACGCCATATGGCTTGTGGGATCTTAGTTCCCTGACCAGGGACTGAACTCGGACCCCGGCAGTGAAAGCACCGAGTCCTAACCACAGGACCGCCAGGGAATTCCCAGTTTCCATTTACTCTTTCTTCTTTTTCTGTTTTTAATTTTTTAAATGAAAACATTTTGTAAATTGTAGTAAAATACACATAATATAAAATTTACTATCTTAACCATTTTTAAGTGTATGGTTCAGGGGTATTAAGTACATTCACATTATTGTGCAACCATTGCCACCATCCTTTTCCAGAATTCTTTTTGTCTTCCCAAACTGAAATTCTGGACCCATTAAACAACAATTTCCCATTCCTACCTCCCCTCAGCCCCTGGAAAACATCACCCTACTTTCTGTCTCTAAGAGTCTGAGTAGGTACTTGAGTGGAATTCAACAGTGTTTTTCCTTTTGTGCCTGGCTTATTTCACTTAGCATAACGTCATCTAGGTTCATCCATGAGGTAGGATGTGTCAGAATTCTTTTTTACGGCTGAATATTATTCCATTGTGTGTATATACCACATTTGTTTATTCACTCATCTGTCAATGGACACTTGGGTGGTTTCCACCTTTTGGCTATTGTGAATGATGCTGGTATAAACATTGGGGTACAAATATCTCCTCAAGACTCTGCTTCAAATTCTTTTGGATATATACCAATAAGTGGGGTTGCTGGATCATATGGTAATTCTATTTTTAATTTTTTGAGGAACCATGGTATTTTCCATGGTGGGTGCACAACACAGCTTTTCACTTAGGCCCATGCATCCTCTGGGTCCTTTTTAGGAGTTTCTACTCATAAGGATGAAAAGGACCAACTTGGTCATTTGTAACAGTCTTTCCCCTGCCCCTCATCCTCCACCAAAAGCAGGACACCTAAGCGGAAGAGACTCTTCTGATTAGCCTCAATGACAGTTTTGTTTCTTGAATTGGGAAGAAGACATTAAAGTTCCCATAATGGTATAGGTCAACCCATGTTCTCTTTTCTTGGGGATATTCTGACCAAGACTAGTCACTGAATTATTGGTAATAATCCCTTGGTCTTTATATGGCTTTGTACTTCCAATCATTCCTTTCATCTCAGGATCACAAACGACTTCTCTCCCAAGTAACTATGATTGAGAACTATCATTTTATGATTGTGGAAGAAATGAAGAGCAGAACGTTTAAATGACTTGCCCAGGGTGACTGGGGGTGGCAGGGGCGGAGCCAAGAAGGAAAGCCAAGAGTCTGTGGTCCCCTGTCTGAATCCCCAACCTGCACTCATTCTAAGCCGCACTGGTGGATCCAGAGAGGGCCGTGGTTTCCAGAAGCTGCCCTCTGAGGGGCTGACAGGTTAGCCAGATGCAGCTGAAGAGAACAAGCAGTATTTGCCACTGGGTTTACCCTACCAAGGACAGGAGAGTGTGACCTCGGACAGTAGAAAAACAGCTCGAGGAAGGTTATTTTCTAGTGGGAGGTGTAAGGAAGAAGTTACTCTCTTGAGACTATTATAAGCAAATAAGAAAGCAAGTCATCACGTTCAGTTTGGCAAAAGGATGCCGTTTAAAGCGTCTGTTTCCTCAGTTAAAATGCATGTCTGAGGGTTCACAGAATACTACCAACCAATGAAAAATTAGGGCGCATCTTGGCTTATCAAAGCATTCCGGTCTAGTAAAAGTAAACATGGGTGATATGGGTCAGCGAGGCAGCCAAACGCCTCTGGGGCCCAGTGAGCACAGACCCTGGTTCTAATAAAAGACTTCGTCCTGTTGTTTGAGAGGGTATACACAGCTCCCTAAGGGATTCTGTAAAATTCCTTTGACTTGCCTACAACCTCCCTATATTCGAGTGTTTTGTATTTTCTAGATTATGTAACAAGGGGGAAAAAAAATACGTGCCCAACTGCATTGAATTTTGCTCATTTTCTGTGACATGATGGTTATTGTGTATAATTTACAGTGATGCAGAGGAGAAAACACACTCCTTCCTCACAGAAACACTGCATAAACAGAGCTGTTAATCTTCCGAAACGAACATATCGTTCTTTGTATTGTATGTCTCTGGAAAATGTTCAACCCAGTTGGGGTCATGTGGGTTCTGTAAAAGTTACAGACCAGTTAGACCTTGCCCTTTCAGCAGCCATGCAGAAGTTAGAGATTGAGGAAAACGGATGGGCTCTTCCAGAAT
>NW_006784589.1:1691934-1721019 GCF_000442215.2 Lipotes vexillifer | reverse complement strand
TCCCTACACATGCAAACAACAAGAGAATGTTTTAAGTGATTAATTTCGATAAGGGTATTGGGGGCGTATGAGTCTATTTCTGGTACGTAAATCATCCATAAAAGATAGACTCCAATCGGAGAACTTTCTTTTTAAGAGATTTTAGGAAACGTTTCTCTAATCATGAGAGCCTAGACAGAGCCAGTCTGAGGGCACTGGGGACAATGGTGCCTCATGCTAGAGTGACTCAGGAGGCACGAGAGGGGAGGAGGACATGGCTCTATCAACTGGTGCTAAAAATAGCTGGAGACGTAGGCAACTGTGCCATCTCCCCAGGACTCATGCCCAAGGCCAGGTGGCCAGTACTACCCCTTCTCCCTTGGTGCATCCCTTCAAGCTACAGACCTTTGTGTGGCTTTAATCTGCTTCAAGGCTGTCTGAGGTTTATTTTAGCTTCCTTTTAAGCTAACAAAAATGCTGTGTTTAGAAGATAGGGAAAGACTCATGCCCAAGGCCAGGTGGCCAGTACTACCCCTTCTCCCTTGGTGCATCCCTTCAAGCTACAGACCTTTGTGTGGCTTTAATCTGCTTCAAGGCTGTCTGAGGTTTATTTTAGCTTCCTTTTAAGCTAACAAAAATGCTATGTTTAGAAGAAAGGGAAAGAAGGGAGGGAAGGAATGTATACTTTGTCCCGAGGTTTAAACACCCTGCCTCTGAGTCACCTTTATTTTGTTTTTTTAGGTCATATTCTATCATGTGTTGCAAATCACATCCACAAAAGACTATCCAAATGGCTTCAAATCTTACTCTGTGTGAAGATTTTGCACTGGCAGTTACCTCACTGACCAGAGAGTAGTAAATCTACAGTAGTAAACTGGTTAGCCTCAATCTACAAAAGCCTTTAGCAAAATGTACAGCCATGTGAATGATGGTGGCCTTGTCCAGAATTTGTCACAATCCTGCAATGCATTATTAATTGCCTCCCAGCTTGGGGTAAACCAGGCTTTCCATATTTATTATTTATTTTTTTCATCGAAGCCAAAAGAACAAAGCAAAATGCATTCAGTGCCAGAGACAAGATGAGACATCCAGGATTATAAAAGCCTGAGCAAGTGCCGATAGGTCACTAAAATGTACCGAAGCCTCTTCCTTTGCCTTCTTGTTTTAAAGAAGTTCCCCAACTATGTGGTGATTGCGTTTGATTTATGCTCACCGAGCTCAAAGAGAAAAGCAGCCATTTTCTCCTAAATGACTTTCATAGTTTTTCCCCTTCCAAAGCATTTTTACATCCCTTTGGCTTCACAAAATCCTTGGAACTCTAAGTAGGACAGGAATTCGTACTGACTCAGCTTGGCAGGGGGCTGAGGGTGTTCTCCCAGGTGGTATAGCACTTCTGTAAAGCAGGAATTGGACTCTCCCTGGAGTAAGGAAGACCCAGACAGGCCCACAAGATCTCCATGCCAGCGTGTCTCAGCTGATGCTTAAAGGTCAATTTCTCTCCTCAGTGACTCTGTTCTCCTTATTGGCCCAGGCTATCCAATGAGAGCCAGCCCAAATCACTATCCAAGAAGCAAATCACACGAAAGATAGCTACAACAACAGGGAGGGGATGCCTTCTCCCTCCCTTCAATTTCACTGGGACACCGAGAAGCTATTATTGACCTGAGCTGTCCCCGGATGGGAATCAAAATAACTAACTTGTCAGGGGAAGAGAGCCTGACTAGGGTCAACAGGCTCCTTATACTTTGGTTCCTAAGTGCTCTGCATTTCGTTGTTTTCTGTGCCAGTTAGTCCATCGTGGTATGTATCTCATGTAGAGAACACGCTCATAAAGCTAACTGGAAACCAGAATGTGGCACGACCATTTGATTCTGGGAAAAATCCATTTGATTTATGAGGTATTATGACCCAGTGAGCCGTATTGTACTTTCTTCTCTGCTGCCTGGCTTAACTGTGCTGGCAATCTCGTTGGCCTCTCGGCCTCACAATCCCAGGATTCATGGCCTGCTTCTAGCAGCCACGTGGGTCAGGGAGGGAAGGGTGAAGAGAGGGAGGAAGAGTTGCTCTTTAATTACCGCTTATTTGAATATTAAATTATTCCTCGTGAAAATAGCTAGATTCAGCAGTCTGGGGCTGGGGCCACATTTTTCTGTTAATGTGACCAAGAGCCTTGCTTCAGAAGAACTCTGGGAAAGCCCACACTTGAGTAAATGTCCTGGGAAGTCTTGTGAATCAAAGGCAAGCTGACATTTCCAAAAGGGACACCATTACAAAGGCCTCACAGTTCGGTTACTTTAAGGGAATTTGGTCTAGAGAGCACATCAAGTAAATGATAATTCCTCTGAGAATACTGCCACGTATATACTTCTGGCACTCCGAATGGCATTTTGATGGAGGCTGGTGATTTCCTTTGCTGCGTGCTTGGGAACAGAAATTGACTTTGCTTCCATCCGTGAGGCTAGCGTAGGTGAACCCAAAGCGGGGGCAATGGCTCGTCCTCCCACACAGGTGCAAAGTAGCCAATTACCGGAGCAGCCCACCAAGGAGCACTGCTTTCAAAGGAAGCACAGAAAAGTGATCTGTGCTTCTTACCTCTGCAGAGGGCCCAGCCCAAGGGCACGCTGGGAACTCCTGGTCACAAAGAAAGCACAAGCCAAGGAGGGCTGGGGTAAGAATGGAGAGCGGGGAGTCCTCTGGGGCCAGCAGATGTTCCTCTCTTGACAGGGAGGGTATGTCGGAGCAAATCTCTAAATCTAAATGGGCATAGCAATCCAGGTCTGTCAAAATATAGGGCAGGGAGGCAACGAGGCTCCCAAGCACCAGTGTGAAATGGTGCCTAATTGAGCAGACACGAACGAGTCTGAAAGAAGGGGCCAGGCTGGGCAAGGGGGCAGAACCTACACTATAAGCTCCATGAGAGCAGAGGTCCCATCTGTTTCATGTCCGCACTCCCCTGTGCTGAGGACACGGTCAGGCACACATTAGGGGCTCGATTACAATGTGTGGAACGAATGAGATGCTTGGGGCTCCCCAGCTGGTAAAGGTAGAGCACTAATGGGTGTGTAATAATAGTTGTACCCGTATCAAAGAGTAGTACTTAACAGGTAGCATGATATTCGTTTAGTTAATGCATGTACAATGCTTAGCCCAGTGCCTGACGCATAATGACTCTCCCTGGCATGTCTACTAATAGAATAAGATGTTATGTCCAGTCCTTCAAACTATTGGTGAAGGGGGCTTCCCCCATCAAGCCACGCCTCCATTGATTCCAGAACTTAGTGGGGTCCAGCCCATAGATGGGTGAAGGTAAGATCTGGCAGGGACCAACAGACACATTCAGGCCTGAGTGAAGTCCCAACTTGGGTCTTCTTCCTCACTTTTCTATAGCTAAGAGTTGAGGCTTTTGAGTCAGAGAGTCGGGTTCAAATCCCTGCTCTGCCAGGCAAGTTGCAAAATTCTCTGAGCTTCAGATCCCTCACTTGTAAAATGGGGATGTTAATAGTACTTACTGAAGGGTTGTTGTGAGGACTAAATGAAAAAATGTTAGATTTTAAGCACAGGCGCTGACTGCTGAATACGGTGACCATTACTGACGCACCCAATAATGGTAGCTATAGCCAGTACTGCTGTTAATCAGACATACTATGACCTAGTGTCTCATTCTTCCCATTGTTCTCATGCTTGGGACCCTGAGACAGTGCCTTACGCAGGGTGAGTATTTAATAGGTGCACGTGCCTAACTCTTCCTCTTTTCTCTACCCCTCTGTCGGGATGCCAGTCAACAGAAGAGCTAACCTCTACTTCAAGCTGCAGGTCCAGCTGGCTCAAGGGAGTCCCAAGTGTGTCTCGTCTTCTTCTCGGGACCAGTAGTTGAGGCGTGTTCTTCTCATGGTGCTGTCTAAAGCACAAGAGTGCAAGCCCAACCATACAGGCACATTTTAAGCCCCTGCTTGAGTCATATTTGCAAGCATCCCATTTGCAAAGTATGTCACATGGCCAAGTCTAAAGTCAAAGTGTGGGGAAATACACTCTAAGGGAAGAATTGCCATTACATGGCAAAAGTCATAGCTATAGGGAGGGGTGAAAGATCAGGATCAACCATCAGAAAGCCTTCCCTGATGGTGCCCCAAGATATTCAATCCCAATCCTATATATAGTATGCCTCCACACCAGCACTCACCACACCAGCTTCTAGATATGTTTCCTAGGCTCCCTACAAGACTGGAAGTTTTTCAAAGGGAAGAACGGTGTCTTATTCCTTTCTCTAACCCCAGCACCTAGCACAGTGCTTGGCACACAGTAGGTATCTCATGAATGAATGTTTGTTTTCACTAATGAATACATGTTTGTTCCCATGAATGAATGGATGTTTGTTCTCGTGAATGAATGGATGTTCATTACCCTTGTTTAGTCATCTCTCATCAGTCTGTGGACAATCAAGGTTTGGGATAACTGGGGCTTTGGGAGATGGTGATGAGCCCAACCACCATCATTAGGGACCTGTGTCCCAGATAGAACCCTCTTCCATAAGTGGCTCACAGACCTCCTCATTGGTTGTCTTCATTGTTCTCCAAAGCTCCAGTTCACCTTCTCACCCATATTTAGGAACACTTTTAGGGGCAGGTCTCTGTTTTGTTTCATTCCTAAAGAAGGGAAGTGTTTTCCTCTCAAATAAATATAGTTTTTAGCCTTCCTGGGTGCTTTAACCACAACTCTTTTTAGGTCTTCAGAAGTCACCTTTATCTCCCCAATATGAAACGGTTGTTTATCCAGCATCTTGAAGCAAGTTTTAGGGGATAGGTCCAAAGAGTATTTGAGCAACGACCAACAAATATCTGAAAGCCAAACACCTTTCGGCTCTGTCCCTCTCCAGAATGAGTTCCCAGTGACAATCCTTAACTCCCCACACACAATCCAAAGATTTATGCAGCTTTCTTCCCTTTCTGTCTTTTTTTTTTTTTTTTTCGCGGTACGCGGGCCTCTCACCGCCGTGGCCTCTCCCGTTGCGGAGCACAGGCTCCGGACGCGCAGGCTCAGCGGCCGTGGCTCACGGGCCCAGCCACTCCGCGGCACGTGGGATCTTCCCGGACCGGGGCACGAACCCGTGTCCCCTGCATCGGCAGGCGGACTCTCAACCACTGCGCCACCAGGGAAGCCCTCCCTTTCTGTCTTGATCCTTAATCCCAGTAACCCAGGAGGCCAGGAAGCCTTCATGCAACTAGAACTAAAGTCTTGCCCTGAAGGCTCAGATTTCTGAAGGTAGATAGCAGATTAGGCCCCTTGCACAACTGCACTCGATACGTACTGCAAACAGATCAACCAAGGATGTCAGGAGTTGTTGGCTTTATTATAGAAACATATTTGGAGGGCTCAGTTTACTTTTTATTCTTCATTGGATTTCATAACAGTGGACACTTCTATGCTCTGTCATAGATTATTTGCTTTTCTAAATACACTTTTACAGTAAATGAAGAAGCATTTGACTCAACAAGACACTTTTTGAATTTCCAATGGGAGTATTTTTGCCCAAAAGGGAACTAGTATTGTCAAAGTTGTCTTTGTGATTTGCACTTGAGGTCAAATTAAAAACAGCCTTTGGAGCCCAGTTACAGAATCGTAGGAATCGTAGGCCTTGAAGGAAAAATATCTCTTTTACTTCCTGGAAAAACAGTCAAACGTGAACTTCTAAAGGTTGAGCTAGAGTGAGAACTATGAAAGGGATATTTTCTCTCTTATTCTAGGGCTGGGTTCAACTAAAAACTGGACCGATCTTACAACAAAAGTACCCCTAACACCTTTTCTGTGCCCAGCTAAGTGCTGTGGGAGAGAGAAAAAAATGAGACTTTAGCTTCACCAGTCACACCCTGGAAGCGACCAGAAAGAATACTGTATGGCGTGTTCTCGTCTAGAGCTTCTTAATGTGCATACAGATCACCTCTGATTCAGGAGTTCTGGCATATGGGGCCCAAGAGTCTGCATTCCTAACAAGCTCCTAGGTGAGGCTAATGTTGCTTGCCTGCGGCCCACACTTTGAGTAACAAGGTTCTTGCTTGTGGAACATTCCAGAATATTGTGGAAGAACGTAAAGGCGAGAGAGGTAATAAAGGTGAAAGTGCTGAGGAATTCTTCTCAGAGGAAGTATGCAGATCTGAAAACAATGTACATCTAGCAGAGTCAAATTCCCACCAAAGATTCTCACTTACAAAGGCCCCCGTGAGGAGCCCAAAACAATCCTAGAGTTAATTATAAACACGATGCCCATTAACTCAGGTTTGTTCATGCGTATTCTCACTCAATTGGTGAAACGTAAAATTGATGCCGCTCCCACCTAAGAAGACAGGGTTCTAATAATATATATATATATATATATATATAATATATATATATATAATATATATTTATATATCTACTTACATATTATATATGTGTAAATTCATATTCCTTGCTGATCTATTTCCATTGAATGTTTCGTGACACAAACACGCAAGTACAACCTCCAAAGACCTTACTACCCACCTAAGACTAATTACAGTCAACCGAACTTCTGAACCTGAGTAGAATTTGGTGGCGAGTGCCTACCAGAAAAGAGTGATAGACTTAATAAGCTGCCTTTTAAACCTCATAATACGCTTCCACAAAAGTTATGTGACTTGGGAAATGATAAAAGAAAACCGAAGAGAGAGCAGAAACTACTTAAAAGACAAGGAATTTGGTTGATTTTTTTCACGTTTGGAGGTTTTTAATTCACTTTTATGAAACCTGAGCTGTCTGAGAGCATCAGGATACAGGCACAACGCAGAGAACGGTGGGATTATCTGCTGGTCCTCGCCTTCCCAGGTCAGGGAGAAGGAGGTTTCATTACAGGGACTGCAAGTCCTCTCAGCTCCCAGTCAATGCCCTTGGCTCAAACAGGGGGAAGGGGAGAAAATAGGGGATGGGGTAAGTTCCTGAGGCTCAGACACCGCTTGCTTCTCCCTTCTCCTTATTCCCTTCCCTTCCCAGCAGATCGTGGCTGGCCTTGGGCAAAACAGAGGCCCAGGGGCAGTTGGAGGGAGGGGGATGGCACAGAGCATCAAGGGGAACGGCCCTTGGCCCAAGGCCGGGGTCGGGGGTAGGACCCAGCCCTCCCCCCTACAGCTCCCCACTGAGTTCACAGCACAGCAAATACCTCTAGTCCAACAACTCTACTTGGAGGTATACTGAGTCCAGGGTCCAAAGGGGCAGGTGTGTGTTGAGCACTTGGAAGGGAATTAGAAAGTGAATCTGTTTCTTTATGTTATTTTTATTAATTAAAAAAAAACTGTTGGGAGTTTGGGATTAGCAGATGCAAACTGGTATATATAGGATGGATAGATGGCAAGGTCCTGCTGTATGGCACAGGGAAGTATATTCCATATCCTGTGATAAACCATAATGGAAAAGAATGTATATATATATATGTATAACTGAGTCACTTTGCTGTACAGCAGTAGTTAACACAACACTGTAATTCAACTATACTCCAATAAAAACCAAATTTTGAAAAAGTTAGCTTTTCCCTCCATCATACCTACTAAAAATGTTGAATAAACATTTATAGAATATCAGTGTGAAAAAGCACACAGCTATTATCCCGGTGTCCCCATCACCTCTCTCTAAAGGAAAACGGTTTAGCCTGGTTGAAGAGTATTTTAGGCAGGAAGAGAGTTCAGGCAACGGTGGCAGTACTGTTTTGCTTAGAGCTGGAAAGAAGGTTGTGGAAAGTCAGGTCGCCAAGGCAGGTTGTGGCCAGATGGTGGGGAAACAGCTGAATGCCAAGCTGAGAGTCTGGGCACTCTTCTTTTAGGTAAGCATGTTTTTGACCCAGAGACGAAATAAAATCTGAAATTGGCCGTATTGAAGTACTTGGTAATTGGCACTTGGTGCTGCTTGCTGTAGGCCATTCACCCACTTGACAGCTCCTCAGGGAGTTCTAAGTGTGGTTCAGTAGGGAGGGGCGTCCAAGTTCAAGGTAAATGCAACAGCAGACCTCTGAAAGCAACGGGCCAATCCCCAGCACCTTGGGCCCAGACTCAAACCAGAGACTTCTCAGTGAGCCCCAAAAGACATAGAGAGTAACTGGTCCTCAGAGGGGCACAATGCCCAGCAGGTCCCCCAGAGAATGGGGGGGCATCCATATTTTTCTCATTAACTTCTTCGTGGCATGGAGTATTATGTCTTGCTGAGGCTATGGTGGAAAATATTTCACTGAAGTCTTAAGTTGGAAAAAAAAAGAAAAGAAATGTTAAAGAGTTTTTTTCTTTCTCTTTATGACCCCAGGCCAAAGGAAAACTTTGTCACTCTTCTGGCTTACCCCTCTCATGTTTATGATAGGGGTAAGCCAGGAGAGCAGACACAGCCAAATCCCTCTGACTCATTATGAACAGTAGGAGCGGCACGCTCAATTAGTAGGCAATATAATTTACCGAGCCCCCAGGGTTGGAGGTGGTGGGACATGGGGTTGGCGGGGGGCGGAGTGAGGTGGAAATTAGAATTTTCAAAGTTATAAATTTACCCAAGTGAATGAGATAGCAGGTGACCCCTCTGAGTGAAGCCAGGGCTACCTGGCCGTCAGTCACTTGTGAGCTCCAATAGGTCACTTGTTTGACCCTGCTGTCTATATTGCTAAAATGAGTAATGTATTAGCAATGTGAGAAGCCTTGGATCATAAAACCAAAGGGGAATAAATCCGCCAAGACTGTCAGGTTGTGGAAGAGGCAGAAATTTAGAGCTGGGACCCGCTAGGCTAGGTGATGCTCTTCTCGCTCTGAGGATGCCAATTTCTTCCTCCCATGGTCAGGTCAGCTCCAGGGCTGCCCTGTATGAGAACCAGCCCAGGACTGAATTTTCTGCTGCTCCTGGTGAGGGAGGGCTGTTGGTGATAAATAGCATCCCATGGAGATTTTCTTGATTGGTGTGGTTTTTAACACACCTTTGCTCTCTGTTTCACCCCTGCGTGCTCGTTCATTATTTCCTTCATTTATTTGTTCATTCAGCTAAGACCGTTTACACACCAGCTATGTGCCAAGTGCTGTGCAAAGCATGGGTGACTACAGTGCTGGCCAAGACCCAGGCCTGCCTTCAAAGGGCTTTCAGTAAAGAGGGGCATGATCGTCTGAAAGTTTTGGGTTCTAGATTATTCCAGAATGGCCCATTGCAAGAGGCCGCTCCAGACCACAGGGCAGTATAAGCCCTCAGGGAAAACTGAATCTGGCTTGGACTGAACAAGAAAGATTTCTCTGACTGTCTCGGGGTTTGAGGGGGAAAGAGGTTTGGTGGAAATTAGTCTAGAACTTTTTTCTCCCTGTCACCCTATGTGAGTGATAAGATCTCTACCTGGATTCCCAGACTCAAACCCGGACCAACGTACATGAGGCTTCACTTCCTCTTTGGCCCAAGCCTGAGTGTTACACACACCCCCAGCCCCAGTGTCGTTCTCACACTCAAAGCTGCTCTGTCCCATATTGGCAGTTCTGTCAGAATTAAACACTGGCTCCTCCACAGTGGATATAATTGCTCCATGGTGAAACCAGAGAAATCTAAGAGTGATAGACTAATTTTCATACCTGGAGAGTAAAAATAGTATACTTACTACAACATTCCTGAATAGGGATGGGTCTCTCAGGAAGACTATTCTGTTCCATCTTAATGTGACAAGATAATTTTTGAGGTCTTAATTGATGTCCTCCGTCTCCCTATGTATTTTTCCCTTTTCTTTTTGCTGTTTCCAGCTGATAACCAGACTCTGGGCTTCCTCATCTCAGAGAAAACTGGCAGTGGGACAACTGAAGTTGATATTGTGGAGTGCCGCTGGGGCCACAGGAAGAGAGAGGAGATGCCTTAAGGCAGTGAGTCTAGAGGAGAGAGAGCCAGGGAAACCCAGGACTGGTCGCAATTTGTGGCTTCTGAGAATAGAGGAGATCTGCAGATCTGCACCCTGGGGGCCAAGCAAATGTCATAGGGGAAGGACTGTGAGATACTCCTTAGGGAAGCTTCCACTGGCCACAGGGGCTCCCATTCTGGAGCAGAGCGCTGTGCTCCAAGCACACCTGGGGAGCAGGGGAGCATATGGGCTGTGAGGAAGGACTTCTCAACAGTAACAAGTGTGGCAGCTGACCTAAAGACTTAAAGATATGTGTATGTGGTCTTGTCACTTGGAAAACCACAGGATGTTTGCATCACCCTAGGAGTTGGGGGAGCTTCTAAAGTTTTCGATTTCCTATCAATCCAGCCTGATGGGATCATAGGATAAATGAAATTGATTTAAGTACAATTAAGAATTGCAATATTCCTACAATCCTGAGAGTATCTACTGAGTCATACCTGTTACTCTCCCCAGATATTTCTTTCTTTACCTGTTTTGGCCAGAGTGGGGATGTCAGGCCTAGTATTCAGATTGATCTCAGCGTAAAGCCTGCCCCTCTGAGGTAGACAGCCTCACCTGAATAAAAGCTTTTCTGGAGTAGAATCCTCCAGGATGTACATATACATTTTATGCTCCTACATGCACATTCTATGCTCCATGCCTCCCTTCTCTCTCTCTCTTTCTCTCTCTCTTCTCCACCTTTCCTCCCTCCCTCCCTTTTCCCCTCCTTCTCTCCCTGCTTTGGCTTTGGGGTTAATGCTCTTAACCATTACACTATATTCCTTGTCTGTCACTTTGCAAATACCAAGAAAGGATGGTCAGTTCTATCTGGGTTAATATGAAAATATATCTCCAAGAATCAAGGTGCAGAAGAGTGTGTATGGAATGATTTTTTGTGTGTAAATAAAGGTGGAAATTTGAATGGACAGACAGACAGACTGATTGATTTCTTGGTATACACCTAAATAATTTGGGGGGTGGGGCGGGAGAGACGAAATGTACTAACAGTAGTTGCCTTTGGGGAGAGAGACTAGAGGTGCAAGGAGAGAAGTGTTTACCTTCAATTTTGTTCATTTATGTACTATTTGAATTTTCCAACCACATATATGCTTTACTTTTTAAAACTATCTACCAAGATCATATAAAAAGTGAGATTTATATAAAGTTTTTTTAAACTTTCTTCCCCAGACATCTTTTTGTACAAACAACTCATAAATACAAGTTACCAAAAAAAAAAAAAAATTGCACTATGCTTGTCAAATAATTCTAATATTCTTATGCTTCCCCCTATAGGCCAGGAGAATTCTGAGGTGATCCTTAAGACTTCCCCCGTCATGGCTGGCTTTGTCAGGGGGTCGGATTCTAGATTGGTCTGGATGTGAAGAGGCTTGTGTAACAGATGGAGAAGGTACCTCTTGATTACATCTGCTTTCCCCACCCCCAAACCCTCAAAGACCCTGTGAGGAATCTAGAAACTGCTAGGAGGATGAAGCTGACATAGCCAAAAGCATTTTTTTAAACATCTTTATTGGAGTAGAATTGCTTTACAATGTTGTGTTAGTTTCTGCTGTATAACAAAGTGAATCAGCTATACATATACATATATCCCCATACCTCCTCCCTCTTGCGTCTCCCTCCCACCCTCCCTATCCCACCCCTCTAGCTGGTCACAAAGCACCGAGCTGATCTCCCTGCGCTATGCGTCTGCTTCCCCCTAGCTATCTATTTTACGTTTGGTAGTGTATATATGTCCATGCCACTCTCTCACTTTGTCACAGCTTACCCTTCCCCCTCCCCATATCCTCAAGCCCATTCTCTAGTAGGTCTCTGTCTTTATTCCTGTCTTGCCCCTACGTTCTTCATGACCTTTTTTTTTTTTCTTAGATTCCATATATATATATGTGTTAGCATACGGTATTTGTTCTTCTCTTTCTGACTTACTTCACTCTGTATGACAGACTCTGGGTCCATCCGCCTCAATACAAATAACTCCGTTTCGTTTCTTTTTATGGCTACTGTTCCACCGTATATATGTGCCACATCTTCTTTATCCCTTCATCCACTGATGGACACTTAGGTTGCTTCCATGTCCTGGCTATTGTAAATAGAGCTGCAATGAACATTTTGGTACATGGCTCTTTTTGAATTATGGTTTTCTTGGGGTATATGCCCAGTAGTGGGATTGCTGGGTCGTATGGTAGTTCTGTTTTTAGTTTTCTAAGGAACCTCCATACAGTTCTCCATAGTGGCTGTATCAATTTACATTCCCACCAACAGTGCAAGAGGGTTCCCTTTTCTGCACACCCTCTCCAGCATTTATTGTTTGTAGATGTTTTGATGATGGCCATTCTGACAGGTGTGAGGTGATACCTCGTTGTAGTTTTGATCTGCATTTCTCTAATGATTAGTGATGTTGAGCATCCTTTCATGTGTTTGTTGGCAATCTGTATATCTTTGGAGAAAAGTCTATTTAGGTCTTCTGCCCATTTTTGGATTGGGTTGTTTGTTTTTTTGATATCGAGCTGCAGGAGCTGAATTTTGGAGATTAATCCTTTGTCAGTTGCTTCATTTGCAAATATTTTCTCCCATTCTGAGGGTTGTCTTTTGGTCTTGTTTATGGTTTCCTTTGCTGTGCAAAAGCTTTGAAGTTTCATTAGGTCCCATTTGTTTATTTTTGTTTTTATTTCCATTTCTCTAGGACGTGGGTCAAAAGGGATCTTGCTGTGATGTATGTCATAGAGTGTTCTGCCTATGTTTTCCTCTAAGAGTTTGATAGTTTCTGGCCTTACATTTAGGTCTTTAATCCATTTTGAGCTTATTTTTGTGTATGGTGTTAGGGAGTGTTCCAATTTCATTCTTTTACATATAGCTGTCCAGTTTTCCCAGCACCACTTATTGAAGAGGCTGTCTTTTCTCCATTGTATATACTTGCCTCCTTCATCAAAGATAAGGTGACCATAGGTGGATGGGTTTATCTCTGCACATTCTATCCTGTTCCATTGATCTATATTTCTTTTTTTGTGCCAGTACCATACTGTCTTGATTACTGTAGCTTTGTAGTATAGTCTGAAGTCAGGCAGCCTGATTCCTCCAGCTCCGCTTTTCTTTCTCAAGATTTCTTTGACTATTTGGGGTCTTTTGTGTTTCCATACAAATTGTGAAATTTTTTGTTCTAGCTCTGTGAAAAATGCCAGTGGTAGTTTGATAGGGATTGCATTGAATCTGTAGATTGCTTTGGGTAGTATAGTCATTTTCAGAACGTTGATTCTTCCAATCCAAGAACATGGTATATCTCTCCATCTGTTTGTATCATCTTTAATTTCTTTCATCAGTGTCTTACAGCTTTCTGCATACAGGTCTTTTGTCTCCTTAGGTAGGTTTATCCCTAGGTATTTTATTCTTTTTGTTGCAATGGTAAGTGGGAGTGTTTCCTTAATTTCTCTTTCAGATTTTTCATCATTAGTGTATAGGAATGCCAGAGATTTCTGTGCATTAATTTTGTATCCTGCTACTTCACCAAATTCATTGATTAGCTCTAGTAGTTTTCTGGTAGCATCTTTAGGATTCCCTATGTATAGTATCATGTCATCTGCAAACAGTGACAGCTTTACTTCTTCTTTTCCAATTTGGATTCTGTTCATTACTTTTTCTTCTCTGCTGTGGCTAAAACTTCCAAAACTATGTTGAATAATTGTGGTGAGAGTGGGCAACCTTGTCTTGTTCCTGATCTTAGTGGAAATGGTTTCAATTTTTCACCATGGAGAATGATGTTAGCTGTGGGTTTGTCATATATGGCCTTTATTATGTTGAGGTAAGCTCCCTCTATGCCTACTTTCTGGAGAGTATTTACCATAAGTGGGTGTTGAATTTTGTCAAAAGCTTTTTCTGCATCTGTTGAGACTATCACATGGTTTTTATCCTTCAGTTTGTTAATATGGTATATCACATTGATTGATTTGCATATATTGAAGAATCCTTGCATTCCTGGGATAAACCCCGCTTGATCATGGTGTATGATCCTTTGAATGTGCTGTTGGATTCCGTTTGCTAGAATTTTGTTGAGGATTTTTGCATCTATGTTCATCAGTGATATTGGCCTGTAGTTTTCTTTCTTTGTGACTTCCTTGTCTGGTTTTGGTATCAGGGTGATGGTGGCCTCGTAGAATGAGTTTGGGAGTGTTCTTCCCTCTGCTACACTTTGGAAGAGTTTGAGAAGGGTAGGTGTTAGCTCTTCTCTAAATGCTTGATGGAATTTGCCTGTGAATCCATCTGGTCCTGGGCTTTTGTTTGTTGGAAGATTTTTAATCACAGTTTCAATTTCAGTGCTTGTGATTGGTCTGTTCATATTTTCTATTTCTTCCTGCTTCAGTCTTGGAAGGTTGTGCTTTTCTAAGGATTTGTCCATTTCTTCCAGGTTGTCCATTTTATTGGCATATAGTTGCTTGTCGTAATCTCTTATGATCCTTTGTGTTTCTGCACTGTCAGTTGTTACTTCTCCTTTTTCATTTCTAATTCTATTGATTTTAGTCTTCTCCCTTTTTTTCTTGGTGCGTCTGGCTAGTGGTTTATCAATTTTCTTAATCTTCTCCAAGAACCAGCTTTTAGTTTCATTGATCTTAGTTATTGTTTCCTTCATTTCTGTTTCATTTATTTCTGATCTGATCTTATTGATTTCTTTCCTTCTGCTAACTTTGCGGGGTTTTTTTTTTGTTCTTCTTCCTCTAATTGCTTTTTTTTTTAATTTTTAAAATTTTTTTAATTTTTTTTTACTTTTTTCCTCTAATTGCTTTAGTTGTAAGGTTAGGTTGTTTATTTGAGATTTTCTTGTTTCTTGAGGTAGGACCGTATTGCTATAAACTTCCCTCTTAGAACTGCTTTTGCTGCATCCCATAGGTTTTGGGTCATCGTGTTTTCATTGTCATTTGTTTCTAGGTATTTTTTGATTTCCTCTTTGATTTCTTCAGTGATCTCTTGGTTATTTAGTAGTGTATTGTTTAGCCTCCATGTGCTTGTATTTTTTACAGTTTTCTTCCTGCAACTGATATCTAGTCTCATAGCGTTGTGGTTGGAAAAGATACTTGATACAATTTCAATTTTCTTAAATTTACCAAGGCTTGTTTTGTGACCCAAGATATGATCTCTTCTGGAGAATGTTCCATGAGCACTTGAGAAGAAAGTGTATTTTTGGATGGAATGTCCTATAAATATGAATTAAGTCCATCTTGTTTAATGTGTCATTTAAAGCTTTTGTTTCCTTATTTATATATTGAGATGTCCAAGCAATATTAGAATGCAAATATCTGGGCAGCAGTTGAATGGGCAAGTCTAAAGTACATGATAATAAATTAGGTCAGAGGTACAGATTTAAGATACATGACATACAGAATAAATGTCAAAGATATATATATATACACAATGGACTACTACTCGGCCACAAAAAAGAATGAAATTTTGCCATTTGCAACAACATGGATGGACCTGGAGGGGATTATGCTTAGTGAAATAAGTCAGACAGAGAAAGACACAAACTGTATGTTTTACTTATATGTGGAATCTAAGAAATAAAACAGAAGAATAAATATAACAAAACAGAAACAGACTCACAGATACAGAGAACAAACTAGTGGTTTCCAGTGGGGAAGTAGGGCTAGGGAAGGGTGAAGGACAAGGTACAGGTAGGGAATTAAGAGTTACAAACCAGGTATAAAATAAATGAGATACAAGGATGTAATGTACAGCACAGGGAATATAATCAATAGTTTATAATAACTTTAAACAGAGTATAATCTCTATAAAAATATTGAATCACTATGCTGTATACCTGAAACTAATATAGTATTGTAAGTCAACTATACCTCAATTTAAGAAAAGAAACAGTTGTGAGACTTTGATAATATTTGGCCAGGAAGCCAGGAGTGCCCAAATCCTGTTTATGATAACTGTCCCTGGCTCCCACAGGTAGGACTCGGCTCCAGGAGCAGTGTCTGTGAGTAGGGGAATGCAGCAAGCCTGGTAGCTGGAGCTTCAGGCCCACAGCCACAAGACAGAGGCTCTGGTAAGAGGGGCTACATGACGGCATCCAGCAAATATATAGATGCTCAGGGGGCAAAGGGCACAACCCATCTTGGTTTGCCCCAGACTGCCCCCATATCCCGGGAAATCCCTCAATTCCAGGCAAACAGGATGATTGCTGTTCATTCTACCAGTTGGTGTCCTCACAGAATTCTAGACCCAGAAGGGATCTTGGTGACTAATTCAATTTTCTGTCTACCTGAAATTTAAGTAACAAAGGTTATTATTTGATTCAATTTGCTTTATATGTAAAAGTTGTGTGTGTGTGTGTCTGTGTGTGTGTGTGTGTGTGTGTGTGTGTGTGAGAGAGAGAGAGAGAGAGAGAGAGAGAGAGAGAGAGGGAGACAGAGACAGAGACAGAGACAGAGA
Organism: Lipotes vexillifer; assembly: GCF_000442215.2. NCBI lineage: Eukaryota > Metazoa > Chordata > Mammalia > Artiodactyla > Lipotidae > Lipotes > Lipotes vexillifer. The sequence goes on along the minus strand of NW_006784589.1, from coordinate 1,704,716 downwards.
GAGAGACAGAGAGGGAGGGAAAGGGATGTGAGAGAGAGAAGAGAGGGAGAGAGATTCAAAGTGGGGAAGGAAATTGCTTTGTTCATCCAACAGTGATTTACTGAACACCTACAGCATTCTAGGAACTGTGTTCAGTAAAGGTTTGGTGCAGTCTTCAGAAAGAAATAACTAGAATTTCCATAATATTTTAAATTTTAAACAATAAGAAATTAAATAGACTTTGATGATATTTAGTATGCTGGTTGAATTGGCATCCTCTCAGAGGTCACAGGAGACACACAGTAGGCACCTTATTCTGAGAAAAAGGAGGGAGCTTCAAAACACAATGGGGACCAAAAGCAGATGGGGGGATTGCCAGGGGCTGGGGAGAGGGTAGAATGGGGAGTGACTGTTTTAAAGTACAAAATTTCTTTTTGAGGTGATGAAAACATTCTAGAATTAGATAGTGGTGATGGTTGTACAACAATGTAAATATGCCCCAAATCACTGAATTCTACATTTTTAAATGATTAAAATGGTAAATTTTATGTTATGTGAATTTTATCTCGATTAAAAGAAAGAAAATTAAATACAATGGGATGGCCAAGGCATCCTTACAAGTTCACTTGCCACCTGCCTTGTGAGGGATTGAAGTTTGAAAGCTCATTTAGGTAGATTTATGGTTTGTGGATTATATTATCTTAAATACCAGAATCTGTATAAAACTTCCTGGTGGGATGGGTAATAATCATCTTCCGCTTGCACCATACGGGGAAGATCTTGTCGGAAATAAAATTTAAAAGTAGTGAAACTTAAAGATGACGACTGCATTTTTTTTTACTCTAAATAAGGGTTCCAAATTTTCTAAGTTTTACCAGGATGTCAAGTGATCCTAACTTTTGTTATTTAGCATAAACTAAAGAAAGCACACGATCGATCCCTTTGAGATTAAAACATTGAAATTTTGGGGGCTTCCCTGGTGGCGCAGTGGTTGAGAGTCCGTCTGCCGATGCGGGGGACGCGGGTTCGTGCCCCGGTCCGGGAGGATCCCACATGCCGCGGAGCGGCTGGACCCATGAGCCATGGCCCCTGAGCCTGCGCGTCCGGAGCCTGTGCTCTGCAACGGGAGAGGCCACAGCAGTGAGAGACCCGCGTACCGCCAAAAAAAAAAAAAATTGAAATTTTTTAAATGAATGAGAAATTAACTACTTTTTGAAAGAAATCTACCCTATGGAGAGAGCATAGATATTTGGAAGATTCCTTCACTGTGTTATTTTTGTTGCAGAAAACAATGTGTGTGGGTGACACTTATAAAAACTTTCATAGCTTCACACATTAAAAAAATAGAAATGAAATTTTCAATCCTGTTTACCTATCTTCCAAATGAGGCTATCTTCCAAATGTTGCATCTTCTACTTGTTTTATTAGAACAATGTGACATTAAAAGATAGAAATTCACTAGTCAATTTTCAACAAAAATCTTTGCAGAGTTGGTATACGGCTTGAAAAAAAGATTGTTGCAATTAGTCAGTGCAGCCAATGATCCACTTCTTCCTTTTGAATTTACATCTTTGTTAATGTCTTTTCCAGCCATGTCAAGCCATTACAACCAAGTTTCATCAAAATAAAGGAAACTTAGAACCAGACGTTCAAATCACATTTTTACAAAGTGTTAAACTGAGATTTTGCAAAAGTACAAAGCATATTCAATCACATTGCTTTCACTTACAAAGGAATTTTAGTAAGATCAAAAAGAGGTTTTGTTCCTCTAGTTAATAATAATAATAAAAATATTTTTTACCAAGCGGGATTTATTCCAGGTATGCGAGACTAGGTCAATGTTCAAAAATCAATTAATGTAATCCGTCACATCAATAGGCTAAAGGAGAAAAATCTCATGATCATATCAATAGATGCAGAAAAAGCATTTGACAAAAATCCAACATCCGTTCATAATTAAAAACTCTCGGTGAACTAGGGATAGGGGGAAACTTTCTCAACTTGATAAAATCAGAACATTTACAAAAAACCTACAGCTAATATCATACTTAATGGTGAGAAACTTGAAGCTTTCCAACTAAGATCAGGAACAAGGCAAGGATGTCCCCTCTTACCACTCCTCTTCAGCACTGTAGTGGAAGTCCTAACTAATGCAATAAGAAAAGAAAAGTAAGTAAAATGTATACCGATTGGGATAGAAGAAATAAAACTGTCTTTGTTCATAGAAAACATGACTGTCTATGTAGAAAATCTGAAAGCATAAACAAACAAACAAAAATCTCCTGGAACTAATAAGTGATTTTAGCAAGGTTGCAGAATACAAGGTTACTGTACAAAAATTAATCACCTTCCTAAATGCCAGCAGTGAACAAGTGGAATTTGAAATTAAAATAAAGTTTATTTAAAAAAAATAGAATGACTACAGTCTGTAGCAGTGGTCTATATAATTTTTTACGTGCATCACGTCAGTAAAATATTTAGCATATGCTTCCTCAGTGAATGCCCATTTATCTTTTATAAATTTTGTAAGTAGTGACTATGATTATACTAACACATTGTGCACACTATAACAAACTGAAAATAGGCATTCAAAAAAATTTTTTAGGGGGCTTCCCTGATGGCGCAGCGGTTGAGAGTCCGCCTGCCGATACAGGGGACGCGGGTTCGTGCCCCGGTCCGGGAAGATCCCACGTGCCGCGGAGCGGCTGGGCCCGTGAGCCATGGCCGCTGAGCCTGCACGTCCGGAGCCTGTGCTCCTCAACGGGAGAGGCCACAACAGTGAGAGGCCCGCGTACCGACAAAAAAAAAAAAAAAAATTTACAATAATTGTTTATTTTTATGCTTATTTCATCCTTTCAGAACTTCTTAGTGTATATTTTACAGTATATATAATAAAATAATCATGAATATAATTTATAAATAAACAAATATGCATACATTAGGGGTGGACTCAGAATTTTTTTATTAAAAGGTATTCAAGTTCCACCAGAAACAGAGCTGAGACAAAACCTTGGTGCAGGGATTTCATCTGGTAGGTGATCCTGGAAGCAAGAGTGAAGGAACAGGGAACATGAGACAGGGAAGCTGGCAAAGCCAATACATGGTTGAGCTGGTTACCTCTGTGGGCAACTGAAGCTCAGTCCTACTAGGAACCCCTTGAAGAACTACCAAGTGTACCTTGGAATTGGAAGTGTTCCTTCAAAGATGGGAAGCTGGAGCATTTATCTGCTGACTCCCATCTCTCACTGATGAAAGGTCCCTCCCACCCCCTAGTGTTAACTCCACCCACACACACTTCCAGACTGCCCTGTGTGGGCTGAATGAGTTCCTGAAAGCAGACAGAAGTGACTAACACTTGGGGTGGGACTCTAAATGTGTATGGAAACTGTCCACCACAAGCAATGTGGTGTGGAACACCAAAAGCATTTGCTACAAGGACTATGTTAAAACAAAAGTTTGGAGAATCCCTAGTTTGTTGAAATGAAGATAGGATCCCCCATCACCCTGTAAAGGAAACACATCCACGCAAACGTCAATGACATTATCACACTAATTATTATTGCTGTTTACACATATATTTCTTTCCACTGTCCTGAAAGTGGTTCCATGAGGTTCTGACATCAGACTGAACTCAGTGAATATCCCTGATCCTTTTCTTACTGGCTATGTGACTCTGAGAAAGTTACTTTCTTTTTCTCAGTCTCAGTTTCACCATCTGTACACTAGAGATAATAATGCCTACCTCAAGGTTTAAAGTTAGGATTAAAAGCAGATATATGTGTAAAGTGCCTGGCACAAAGACACCACCAATAAATAAGATTTGTGGTTTTCTTTTTTCATTCTTTGCCTCTCCTATACCCCGATGCAGTAGTCATATAGCTTGGGGGTTAACAGTATAAATCTTAAGACACAAACACTTCAGAGCCAGGCTCGGTCAAGTACCAATTTCAGAAACTTGAACAAGATCTTTCAAGTCTTGTTGAAACTCTTTCTAGCTAATTAATCCACCTCTTTATCTAAGCATATATAGAATATTGAACATAATTTAAATAGGGTGCCTATCACTGTACTCCACACTTGCATCATGCATCTATTTCTTGATTTTATTTTCTCTCTTGAGATTTAGGATCTCACAGTGTCTTGGATTATCTTTTCTTAAATTATGGAAAAGTTTAAATGGATACAAAAGAAAGAGAATAGTATAATGAGCCCCTATTGCCCAACTTCAACAACTACTATTCTTCCATCTATACCCTCACTCACTTCTTCCTCTCCCATATTATTTTGCAACAAATCACAAACATAAGATCACCTTATCCAAAAAGATTTCAATACGCATCTCCAAATGATAAGGACTCTTTAAGAAAACATAAAGACAATACTATTATCACAGCTTAAAAAATTAATAATTCCTTAAGATTATCAAACACCCAGTCAGTGCTCAAATTTCCATTTATCTCATAAATCTTTTCTAAGCATTTATTTGTTTGAACTAGTATCTAAATAAAGTCATCACGTTGTGATGGAATAATCTGCCTTTTAAATATCTTCAATTCTGTAGCTACCCCCTGTATCTCTTTTTTTCTTTCAGTTTGTGAAGTCACTGGATTGTTTGTCCTGTAGACTCCCTAAAGTTTAGATTTTGTGGATTGCATCTTCATGGTGTCAATTAATAGGTTTTCTGTCTTTGTATTTCCTGTAAATTGGTCGCAGGATCTAGAGATTTGATCGGATTCAGGTTTGCTCTTTTTGAGAAGAATGCTTCATAAATGGCAGTGTGTTCTTCCATCAGGAAGTACATAATATATGATTGTCTCTTTGTGATGTTACCAGCCATTGATGATCAATGCCTAGATCCATTAATTTCCTAGGGGTGGCACACTGACACTCTAGGTCCTTAATAAAGACGTTAGATAAGGACTCATCTGAAAGTGACCCCCAGCAGCTCTGTTAGATGTCTCTTTCATAAATTGGAAAGCCATGGAAGGGTGAACTTAAGCAGGATACTTTGCATTATCCCAACATCCCTTTGTTCATGATGTTTCAATCTGCTTGAATTCACTGAAACAACTCTGAAGTCCAGATTCAAATCAGATTTAGCGTGTTGCCTACAAACATCTCCTTAGGCTCTGGAACAAACTCATCAATCATTAAATACCAAACATGTGACATGCTCCACACTCTGTGAATGTACCATTTCTGTAAGTTACTGAAAGGGAATAGTTCATTGTGATAACATAAAGTGTCCTTTTTCACCATTCTGGGGCTTTCTAACTGAGCCAGCTGTGGCAGTGGGGCGGCGGGGGGAGGGGGGGATTTGCTATCAGCTAAGTCCTTATTTAACATCTTTACTAATGACCTAGAGTACATCAAACTACCCATGAGTGAGTGACCAGTGAACTGGAAATAAGGACAGGTCACACCTGAAGAGGAGAGGAAAATAGCAATGTGTTGTGACGTCGTGTATGAACAAGTCCCTTGTATAATGGTCCGAGGAATGGGCCAGACCTGTTTCTTCACTCCAGGATATGTAGGAAAGCAACTGGTCTGCCACCTGGGAGGAGGTCTGGAAAAAAGGTGTGTGAGAATGATAAAAATAAATGCCTGCGCAAATCTTACATAACGAAAACTGAAGAGGAATGGCCCCAGAAATTACAGAACAACACGTGTCATTTCTGTTTTTTGGAAAATATAGGAATAACTGAAGCAAGATGAACTGTTAAGTTCTAAGCATAAAATGTATACAGGAAAGTAATCTTCATAGCTTTGTAAGGAATTAACTCAACAGAATTTCCCATCTTAAATCACTGCATAGACAATCTGCGTACTTGCTCTTGACTTTAAAGAGCCTTTGATCTTGTTTGGGACAACAGATTCATTAGCAAACTAGAAAAATCCATGCAGTCCAAACCACACAGTTTTGGGGAAGGGCAGAAGTTCATACCCAGAGACTCATTATGAATGGAGCGGTCACCAAATAGCAATCTCTTGGCTATGCCAAGCGCTTTACAAACTCCAATAATCCTGACAACTTTGTGAGGTTGCTATTATTATCTCTATTTTATTGACGAGGAAATTGAGGCTCAAAGAGGCTAAGTGGCTTGTCCAAGGCCCCTCAGCCAGTAAGTGGCAGAGCCTGCTTTTAAACCCTAGGTCTGTCCGTCCAAGCCTCATACTACTCTGCCTCATGACATTTTGGAAACAGCACAAGGACATGACATTTATAGAGCGTCTTCATCTAAATTGCCCATCAAGGGCCACCACTTAGCTTGCCCCAAGATCAACAAATAAACACAGTGCTCTTAACAGCTATACTCTACCACCAATGGGAAGGTAGTATGAGACCTCACACTTGAAAGATGACCCTGAAGGTCAGTCTTAAATCCATTACAAAAGTGACCTGGGGGACAGAACAAGTCTGATCAACATATTTACACATAATGGCATTCTGGACATGGGGAATCCCAGGGAAGAAGCTGCCCTGGAATCTAGGGACTACAGTATTGAAAGCCCCTAGTAAAACTCAGGAAACAGCTATAAAGCAAGAGGAAAGAGATCAGTAAAGGTAATCGCTAGGATTCAATACAATAAAATTCAACAGCCATGCCCATATATGACTAAAATACCTGCAGACTTAATTCCTAAACATGTTAGCTAAGTAGCTCTATTATTTAACAAAGATCCAAGAGAGACATATAAGCAGGAATATTGCATACAGGGGCTAAAAGAATTTTTTCACTGTAGGGTATCCCCTTCTGATTTCTACCATTTAAAAATTCAGAAAGTCTGCATGAAAAGTTGTAGAGATGATTGAACAGTGCTACTATAAAATCTACAAAAGAAAGTGAAAGAAACTAGGAGTTTTACAATAGCCAAAAAAGAAAAATAGGAATAATTTAATCATGGGCTTTAAGGAAATTACAGATTTAAGCTTGTTGGAGATATTCAACTCTAGCAAACTGAAAAAATTTGCTAGGCATGATCTTAATATTAATCCATTGTAATGAAATAATTAGCTCTATCAGGGAAGTTTTTCTTCTACTCAACCCAAATTCCAGATTTTCTTATTCCTTTCTTTGCCTGGAATGGTGTGAGAAAGCAACTCTTTTGTGTAGCTAATTCTTTAATAATTATTTTAATATAATCTGGCCTTTCCATTTTAAATGTTCAAAGAAAAACTGAAACAAACTAATTGGCTAGGCCATCTTGGGGGAGAGTCCTGTAGGAACTAAAAGTAATAAAATGTGGATATTTCTATTCATAAAAGAAAGGCCCAAGAGTAAAAACAATCACACAGCACCAGCACTGTAGTCAAATTGTTCTTTCCAGATGGGTGATTGGTTCTAATTTATCCTTTTGGCTTAAGTTTCACTTTGAAGCAACCCAGAAACCAAGAGTGAAGGAGTGCAACAGTTTAGTTTTATAAAGAACTTTACAGTTTATAAATCATTTTTGCATTCTTTTCCCATTGATCAGCCAGCAAACTCTGTGAGAGAGATGGTGTGGGAATTTTGGTTCTCTTCTGGCAGATAAAGGCCCTCTCATCTCAGAAACTGTTGGCAAAATGGTTGGGATAGAACTAATAAGACATTCAATTGTCCCCTGCATTAGGATTCTCCAGAGAAGCAGAACCAATAGGAAATAGGAGGTATATCTATACCTATACCTATTGATATAGAGATAAAAGGAGATTTATTTTAAAGGATTGGTTCATTAGATTATGGAGGCTGAGAAGTCCCAAGATCTATAGTTGGTAAGCTGGAGACCCATGAGGGCTGATGGCATAAGTTCCTGCCCAGGTCTGAAGGCCTGACAGACAGCCAATGGTATAATCCCAATTTGAGGGCAAGAAGACTGATGTCTGAACTCAGTCAGACAGAAGAGGTGAATACTCCCTTCCTCCACCTTTTTGGTTTTTTCGGACCCTCAGCAGATTGGGTGAGGCCCACCCACAATGGGGAGGGCAATCTGCTTTACTCAGTCTACAGATTCAAATGTTGGTCTCTACCAGAAACACCCTCACAGACATACTCAGAAATCATGTTTAGCCAAGTATCTGAGTACCCAGTCAAGTTGGCATATAACATTAAGTTGGCATATAACATGCCCAGTCAAGTTGGCATATAACATTAATCATCACATCCCCTAATCTCATCTCAAGGAGGCAGTTTCCACCTCTGAGGGGCTCCATATTTGCTCTACCCTGGTGGTCAAGACATTTCCTCCCAAGGAGGCCTGGATGAAATCCCCTCTGAAGATCTCATGCAGTGCTGGACACCAGAAACCTATCCATGTGAAAACAGAAACTCATTAACAAAAGTCGGGACAGGGTAGCCATCAGTGAGAATTAAAGAGACTCTCCAAATGCAGAGAACAGTAGCACAGAATTCATTTAAAAATACAATCTAAAATATTTGGTGTGGTGCAACCTGAGGGAGAGTTTGAGATGATTCTTAAGTCAGACTGAGAAGGATTCTAATACCAGCTCTGACCCTTCTCATATGACCAGGGCAAGTTCGCTAATCTCTCCAATCTTTCGTTTACTCACAGGTAGCATGGGGATTAAAATATCTCACCAGGAACTGCTAATAAACACAACAACAGCCTCCCACAGACCTCATGTGGAGTGAAAAAAGACAGACACAAAAGAATAACACACTGTATAATTCCATTTATATGAACTCTCAGAAGAGCCAAAATGAACCTATGGGGATAGAAGTCAGAATAGTACTAGCCTCTGGAGTGGAGAGAATTGACTGAAAAGGAGCAGAAGAGAACCCACTGTGGTGATGAAAATGGCCTGCATCTTGACTGTGGTGTGGGCTACACAGGTGTATATGTGCATCAAAATTCATTTACCTGGATGCTTAAAATCTATGCATTCTACTATATAGTATATTTCAATAAAATTTCCAAAAAATGCATATCTCGTTGGGCTGTTGTGAGGGATGAATGAGATAATATAAGAAAAATATCTTCTGGTGGAGTACTTAAACACACATCAAGAAATGATGGCTAAAACATCTTTCTTAAAAGTAACCAACTAAATGTCCATCAACAGATGAATGGATAAAGAAGATGTGGAATATATACACAACGGAATATTACTCAGCCATAAAAAAGAGTGAAATAATGTCATTTGCAGCAACATGGATGGACCTAGAGATTATCCTATACTGTTGGTGGGCTCCTCCTACACTGTTGGTGGGAATGTAAATTGGTGCAGTCACTATGGCGAATAGTATGGAGGTTCCTTAAAAAACTAAAAGTAGAGCTACCATATGATCCAGCAATCCCACTCTTGGGCATGTATCTGGAAAAGATGAAAACTCTAATTCAAAAAGATACATGCACCCCAGTGTTCATAGCAGCACTATTTACAATAGCCAAGACATGGAAGCCACCTAAATGTCCATTGACAGATGAATGGATAAAGAAGATGTGGTACACACACACACACACACACACACACACACACTGGAATATTACTCAGCCATAAAAAAGAATGAAATAATGTCATTTGCAGTAATATGGGTGGACCTAGACATTATCATACTAAGTGAAGTAAGTCAGAGAAAGACAAATGTCATATGATATCACTTATATGTGGAATCTAAAAAAATGATACAAATGAACTTATTTACAAAACAGAAATAGACTCACAGACATAGAAAACAAAGTTATGGTTACCAAAGGGGAAAGGGGGGAGAGACAAATTAAGAGTTTGGGATTAACAGATACACACTACCATATATAAAATAGATAACCAACAAAGACGTACTGTATAGCACAGGGAACTATATTCAATATCTTGTAATAACCTATAATGGAAAAGAATCTGAAAAATATACATGTACATATATATGTATGTATAACTGAATCAATTTGCTGTACACTTGAAACTAGCACAACATTGTAAATTAACTGTACTTTGATTAAAAAATAATGTGATGGTATAAATATGAAAAAAAGAGTAACTGACCTCAGAAATCTTAATTAGTCTGCATAATCCAGAAATCCCAGAGGATTCCAGAGTGGGGTGGATATTAGAGATTTTCTCCCTCCTTCAGTAGCCTATTGTGGTCTCCCACCAGACCAGCACCTTGGCCTCACCGAGCAGGCAGGTGAGTACTGTTCAAGGAAGCTGACAGCAGGCAAGGACCCATAGGTGCATGGGTCTGAGATGGCCCTGGGCAGGGCTGCAGTCCCAGGAGGCTAAGGAGGGGACTGGCGAGGGAGGGATTCCCAATCCAGAGGAAATGAGTCCCAGTCTGGGGCCCCAGAGACTGAACTAGGGACTAGGAATGAAGGGGCAGGGCAAGGACCTGGCTTCTGGAACTCAGTGTCAAGGCAGGGCCTGGGCAGGAGGCTGGGTCCACCTTCTAGGACAAGCGAGGAGGAAAATAAAGGTCTTTCTGAGGATTAGGCTTACCCTGGAGCCTGCGGTGAAATCAATCCTGGGTGAATCCAGTTGACTCTGCTACCACTCAAGCTGTCTAGAACTGTCCTGGAATGAACACTAGAGCAACACTTCTCAAAGGTTAATGTGCACATGAATCACCTGGGGATCCTGTTGAAATGCAGATTCTGATTCAGTAGATCTAGGATGACGCCTGAAATTCTGCATTTCTAACAAGTTCCCTGGTGATATCCATGGATCACTGGGATTACCAAGAACCTCCTAGGAGATGCACCGTGTGGCAGCACCCAGGTGACCGGGATGACTCCCGGAACTCTTTAATTATCTGTTTCCTCTGACTCTGGGCTCAGATGAAGAGAGAGGGGAACAACCCCCAAAACACACACACACACGTACACGCACACACAACTTTAAAATCATGGAAGTCAATATTCTATGAGCCATTCTAAGAACCTCACTCCTATTTACTCTGGGTTTAAAACACTGCCATAGATGGTGTTGCAAAGAGATTTATAGCTTTTAATCTTCTCATGTGGCACCACTGCTAAATACAGTATAATATATGTGACAGGAATTAGTCCGGAATTTATTTAAGACTTTATCCCCTCAGTTCATATGTCAAAAGATTGCCATTTCCAATTATTTATTAGGAATGTGATGTTTTTCAAGGTGGATGCATTACTGTTGTTATCTGCTTTCAATTAGCTGAGAATTTACTATGCTCAGCCAAACGTCCATTCATCAGCAAATTCCAGATTCCTGGCAGTCTGATTAACTTCCCAGGGCTCTTCCTTTATAGTTAAAATAAATGAGGCTGTCTATATCCTTTGCTTTCTTGCTTATGGAAGGAAAAGGAGTAGGTTTTGGAATTGAAGAAGAGAAGGGCGGGGGGAAGAAAATAAATCTTCCTCAAGCAATCAGGAAATATTATAGATAGTGATAAATGCTTACCTTAGACCAAAAGCTACTCCACGCTAGAGTTTTTTCAGCCCTATCAAAGCTACCAGTTCGGTAGTATTATACAATGCCTTCAGTGAAGGGTTGAAGGACTTGAACTTGGCACATTGTTCATTGCTATGGGGCCTGGTGTAATGGGAGAAGCATAAGCTTTGGAACCAATGGGGCCTGGCTCTTAAAACTGGGGTGCATGGGCTAAGTTTTCTAACCTCCATTTTAAACGCTCTCAGCTTCATTTTCTGCAAAATCACGGCAATAATGACTAACTTGCAGATTTACCATGAATGTAAATGAAATCGGGTTTATGAAAAAAACATGTCAACTAAGGTAACCCGGACCTTGAGTTTCAAACATTTGTTCAAACTGCATCCACTGTGTGCGGAAGATCTCAAATCTCTCCCGGTCTCTCTGGGGACTTGAGGAGGGATTGGGGATAAAGGCATGGGGATAGTTAATGTTTGTCCTGGCCATGGCTGGCCACAAGCTCTTCAACCTTCTGAATTAGTCCTGTTCTAGATTCCCCACTGTATGTACGACATAGGTCACCCCTGCCCTTGCCAGTGTATTAGCACCCATCCCCAAATCAAGCCACTCATGCAAGGTCATGTGTGTGTAGCAGATTTTATTACTGGGGATAAAGGGGAGGTTTACCTTGCAGCAATCACACACTTAGAATCAAATATTTGCCACCCTGCACTTACAACGCCATTTTTGTTAACTATGACTCCTGTTGTCAAACACGTGACTTGGCCCTCTTTTGGCCTTCTCTCTATCTGTCTCCTTCTCTTCCCCTTCTTCTTGGGTCCGTGGGAGGAGGCAATAAAACGAAACCTAGAATCTCTAGCACCCCCTTACTCATATCGGTTTAGCTCCTGCTTGGCACTGACCTTACTTTGGGGAGCCCACCTTGAACCTGAGTCTTGACATCTCATTGACCCTTCAATGTGCTCTTCTAGGGAAGCACAATTCCTCACTCTCAGGGATTTCTGTCTGAGTGGTTCAGATCACTGTATTAGAGCCCTACATCAGTCAGACACATACAGTGCAAGCTTGATGCATGGCACATATAGGTACTGGACAAAGGTCGCTCTCACCTTAAAGTTTGCTGAATACCAGGCCTGCCTTGGGGGAAAGTGGCAAGGCTGGTGAAATGTGCCTTCCATCTGATTTTCTAATTTTGCTCCCCTGTGTTTCATTTCTTAGTCTTTTTTTGTATTTTCTGGGAAAATTATTTTCTTTTTTTCGGCCACAGTGCATGGCTTGTAGGGCCTTAGTTCCCCGACCAGGGATCAAACCCAGGCCCTCAGCAGTGAAAGCGCAGTCTCAACTACTGGACCACCAGGGAATTCCCTGGGAAAAGTATTTTCAACATTATCTTGCAACCCTCTACCCAAACTTGTAAACACCCTATTTTTTTTTTTTTTTT
>NW_006784589.1:1679928-1691428 GCF_000442215.2 Lipotes vexillifer | reverse complement strand
CCCGCGTCTCCTGCATCGGCAGGCGGACTCTCAAGCACTGCGCCACCAGGGAAGCCCAACACCCTATTTTAACTTCCAAGAATTTGTACTTATCTTCCATTTGTTCTGCTTTATCATGTCACGTTCTTGATTCACAAATTCAGTGTCTTCTCTTACAAATTTAGGAGCATTGATTATTATTGGATTTTTTCTTTGCTGTTATTGTTGACGCTTTCTCTGTCCCCTGAATTTTCTCTAGGTCCCTTCATTTCGTGAATTTACTTGTTTGATCTCTGTCTTTTGTGTGATGGCTTTCTCCAAATGTCTGCTGACCTTTGGCTGTCTATCATATTTAACAGAGCTAAGCTGATTGGAGGTTGTGTGTGTGAGGGTAACCCTTGTCAACTGGTAGCCTTCACTGAAGGGAAACCTGGCAAAAAAACGAGCTGTTTCATTGGTTTTACTAAAGAACTTTGCTCTAGGATCACTCGGTTTCCTGAGAAAGAATCTTTTCATTTTCCACCCTTAAGGCAAAGGTAGTAAAGAGTGGGAAAAAGAGTGGAGAAACGTAAGCCTGGAGGGCAGCACTCTTGGAGTGGGATACAGAGAGAAAAGAGGTGGGGGTCTCACGACGGAGCATGGGATCTTCAATTCTTCAGCCTTTCTGGAGTTCTATGCTGTAGAGCATAATGTGTTTCTCAAACTTTAGCTCACATAAAAATTACCTGGAGGCCTTGTTAAAACACCCATTGCTGGGTCTCACCTCCAGAATTCTGATTCACCTGAAGAAGTGACACAAGCCCTCAGATGTTTTCCTCTACCAGTCAAATCTATTGGACAGTTGAAAGTGGCTGATGGGTATGACATGGAGACACTAAAAAACGAATAGACAAACAAACCCCTCTCTTCCAGCAACTATAGCAAATAAATGTCCGGAGTTAAAGAGTCCTTCCCCTTGGTTAATAAACTCCCCCTTTAAACTATGACTACTCATGGAATGCAACTCATTGAGGAGTGACATCTATGGCCCCCCTCCCCTTGAGTCTGGATAGGCTGATGACTGTCTAGACCAATGGACTAGGTGAATGTAAGACTGGGTAATTTCCAACTCTGGGTCAAAAAGGCAACACAGCTTGTGTTTAGTTCTCCTGAAACATTCACTCTTTGATGGCCCTCTTTGGAATGCTCCCTCTTGGAATTGAGCTGCCCTGATCTGTTGAGCCCGAGCCACATGGAGAGGCCACACGTGGGGGCCTCGGTTAACAGACCCTGCTGAGCCCAGCCTTCAAGGCATCCCAGCCCAGGCTCCAACTGGATGAGTCATCTCCAGATGTCTGCAGCCCCAGGCTTCAAGCCATCCCAGGTGAAGCCCAGACATCAGGGAGCAGAGACAAGCCATTCTCGCCATGCCTTGTCTAAACTCTCAGCCTTCCTCATCCAGAAAAGACTCTGTGCTTCACACCTGCTCAGAGCAGCACGAACGGGAGCTGCAGGTTCACATGGATGCATGTGGTGATGTGCTTCCTGCCTTTCTCCTTAAGGACTGTGAACAACTTGAGGTCAGAGACACGCTGCTTTGTTCATTTCTATATATCCAGGGCTTAAAACAGCGCCTGGCATATGTAGAAGCCCAATTATTTCCGCTTACTTATTTATAAATGGAGCACTCTAAGCAAAGCCTTTCAATTACTGTGTTAATAAATCCAAATTCTGCTCTTCACTTGGCTCAGAAGAACAAGTATTGTCTAGTGCAAGGCTCGGTGGTCACACAGGTGGGCTTTGAGTCTGGTCTGCCAGAATGTGAAGGCCAGCTCTGCTTTCTGGCTGTGTGATCTTAGGTGAGCTAAATGGCTTTCTGGGCCTCATTTTTCTCATCTGTAAAACGGAGATAATAACTGTACCTACCTTTTAGAAGCACTGGGAGGATGAAATACATGTATGTGTAATATGCTTAGTACATCATTTAACATTTAGTAGGCACTCAATGGCTGCTAGCTCTTTGATTATTGTTGTTGTTACTGCTATTATTATTATTACAAGGCAATTCCTCCAGGAACCAAACTGCAGACTCCCCCTTCTCGTAAAAGCAGCTCCAAAAGGATGCTCCTGGCTCTGAGCCAGCTGTTGACAGTGCCCATGGCACCTCTCTCCACTAGGCTTTTTTTACTGGCCTTAGTTACAAGGGGTCTTATTGAGTTTGCTACTCACCACGCATCTGCACATATCATGTGTGCCATTGGGGACTTGTAAAATCTGTTGCTTTTTACACAATGACTCTTGGGTGCAAAAGGATCACCAGGGAAGCTTGCTAAAAATGAAGATTCTAAGGCTCTGCTTTAGCCAGTCTGGAGTAGGGCCCAGAAACATGCTCTTTTAATAAGCCTCCCCAGGAAGCTCCAATGCAGGGGTCCCTGGAAGATCTGTTTCAGCAGGTGGTCTCCTTAAGACAAACACCACCCAAACCTTGACATCACCACTGATTACTCAAATAACTGGAGTGGATTTTTTTCTAATTCTTTGACACAGAGTATCCAAAAAAATCAAGAACCTCCAGGATAAATGTATATTTAAATAATAATGTCAGTTTCTATTTCAAATAATACGCTCTGTACATTTTTTTCCAACTTCAGAAATCTCCTAAGGTGAAGTACCTCTAAATTTAAAGCAGTGGGTCCAATAGTTAATATGAAAAAAAGTTATACATAATATATTAAATATATGACAATCACTATATTACAGAAAGCCTAAAATGTCTGGAAACACAGAGAAAAGAGTGTATTTATAAATACACATTTGTCATTTATAAATAAATACACTCCAGAGTGTCCATAAAGTCTAGAAACATTTGAAAATGTAGCTAACATACTGCTTGATAATAAATGTATCCTGTGTTTCCTGGACGTTCAGACACCTTGTAGAATGTCAATACATCACTGTAGTTACATGATTCTGATATATCAGGGCCCACATCAAGCCTCCTTCTCTCCCTTCTCTCCTTCCTTCCTTCCCTCCCTTCCCCTTTCCCTCCTTCCCTTCCTTTCTTCCTCCTTCTCTCCATGTCTTTCTCTTTCCTTCTACCATCATTTCCCGAGCTCCTAAAATATGGGGGAGGCAGAATCCCTACTCTTAAGGAACATTCTCCTTGGGGTGTAAAATATAAACATGTGACACATTTAAATGTTATTATAAGCCACATCTCAATCAGGTGAGTGATTCAGAGAGTGTGTGCTATAAAATTCTGGGGCAGAGGTGTCAGGCTGTCCGGGACAGTCCAGATCACTTTCAAGGCATTTCATTATGCTGTGTGTAGACTTTCTTCACTGTCTCTCTATCTAGGAAACAATCACACAAAAGTCCAACAGCAGGTCATAAATGAGCCCTATGATACAGTGAGAAAAAAAATGTTTTTCAAATTTTATATGAAAGGAGATCTTTATTCGAGGGGATTATGCGTAATTTTCCATGCTGTGGGACCTGACCCCAACTCAGGGATGAGGGCAACGGCATGTCACCCAGTTTCTATTCCAAGGTTCTGACACAGGTTGGACATCGACATAGGTAGCGAAGTGAATTTCCTTTTTTTAATTTTGACTGAAATAATGTTTATTTGTTTTTAATATTGTTTATGCATAATATTCATAATTTACATAATGTTACTATTTTATGAGGTTGATTTACATTCAATTTTTTTTGAGGCTATGGAAACTTTCTTTTTCTTTTTTTTTTTAATTGAACTACAGTTGATTTACGAAGTCGTGTTCGTTTCAAGGAAGTAAATTTTTCCATCTCATTTCTTCTGGTTCCTTTCATGCAGGTTACTTCTTTGGGGAGGTGAAGAGATGAAGGAGATATCACTGTCAGTCTCCAGCAGGCAGGAGAGAGGGGAAATTTCCTTTGCTCAAAATTATCATTCATCATCCTGATCAAGAGAGTCTGCTGGGACAAAGCCTCCGACTTTTACAGAGATCATCCATGAGAATTTGCCCAGAGTAGGGTTTCTCAACTTAGGCATGATCACCACTTGGGGCTGGATAATTCTTTGCTGTGGGGGGCTGTTCTGTGCACTGGAGGATGTCTAGCAGCATCCCTGGCCTCTACCCAATAAATACCAGTAGCACCCGCCCCCAGTTGTGACAACCAAAATATGTCTCCAGACATTGCCAAATGTCCTCTGGCGGAAGTGGTCAACAATTATCCTGGGGAGCAAAATCACATCTGGGCTGCACACTGGAACCACCAGAGGAGCTTTCAGAAAGTACTGCTGCCTGGGACTCTCCCCCAGAGTGTCTTTTGATTGGTCTGGGGGTGGCCTGCACTGTAGGATTTTTAAACACTTCCCAAGGAATTTCATTGTGGACCAGGGTTCATCTCAGATTTACCCACAAATTCTGATTTTTTTTTTAAATTGCGGTACGTGGGCCTCTCACTGCCGTGGCCTCCCCCGTTGCGGAGCACAGGCTCCGGACGCACAGGCCCAGCACCCATGGCTCACAGGCCCAGTCGCTCCGCGGCATGTGGGATCCTCCCGGACCGGGGCACGAACCCACGTCCCCTGCATCGTTAGGCGGACCCTCAACCACTGCGCCACCAGGGAAGCCCTACCCACAAATTCTGACTCTGACGCGGACCCCCTCACAAATCGCATGTCCAATGCCATGTTGGCCTCGTGATTACCCCAGCCTGCATCCTCCTGGCTTATTGGCTCAGTGTTGGCTTTGGTTTTTCAGGTTAGAACATTGCCTTTTCCACAACTATTTGTCTTCCATTTATATGTTTTACCAAGGAAATTCAGACATCGACATCAGGCCAATGGGGGACATTTTTGGGTCAAGGGGTCTTTGTGACATTCCCACAAAGCACCTCAAGAAGAAGGCTTCTCTTTCCAACCCATCTTGTGAGAACGGAGGTCACGTGTGCATGCCTGGGTATGTGCTCAGGAGAAAGCACACGAAGTAAAGCAAAGGGGGAAAGACCACAATTTCTCCTCCTGGAATTTTCTCAGACTAGCCCTGGAATGGCAACACACCAAAATAATGAGCGTCCGTGCTTCCACTTCTTTCAACCAAACTTCTCCTGAATGAATTAGGACAGCTACAACCTACTGACCCATATCCTCTGATCTAGGAACTCTGCTCCTAGCTCTCCATCCAACAGAAATGTTTACACATATTACCAAAAGATAAGTACTATAATGTTCATAGCAGCACTTTCCATAATAGTCACAACTAGGAATTATCCAGATGCCCATCAACAGTGGGGTGGATAAATAAATTGTGATGTATTCACACAAGGGAATACTACACAGCCATGAGAATGAACGGGCTATAACTTCACACAACACACTGATGAATTTCACAGATAAGATGTCGAGCCATAGAAACCAGACCCCAAAAAGGGTATATATTGATGATTTAAATTATATAAGTTCCCCCCAAACAGACGAAACTTATTGGTACTGTTAGATGTTAGGATAGGGGCCACCCTCAGGAATGGGGATAACGAGTGGAGAGCATAAAGGGGCCTTCTGGGATGTTTCAGGTCACACTTCGTTTCTTGATCTGGGTATTGGTTATGTGAGTGTGTTTGGTTTGAGAAAATGTATCGATGTGTACATTTATAATTTATGTACTTTTCTGCTTGTCTATACTTCAATAAAAATATTTAGAACTTAAAAATTACCTTCTGTTTCTCAGCTGCTGCCTCTTCCCTCCCAAGCTGGGAGACTGGGGGCTTTGACACAACGCTGGTGAGTCAGGAGCTGGGCAAGTCCCAGATAACCCCTCTTATCCTTGTCATCATCCCCACCCCTACACTGCTGCCCTCCACTCAGGTAGTCATGCATAGGCTGGAAGCAGATAGCCTAGAAGTGAGGGGACTCAGTGTCCCATGGCCTGTCTGCTGGAACCAAGACAGTTCTACTGACGATCAACCTCCTGAGACCACAAACAGAGTCCAGCTCCAAACTGGGCAGAGAGCTGTGCGATTATTTTTTCTTTTAGTCTAGATTGTTTATCCCTAAATCAACAATCTTGCAGCAATGACAGAATCGGGCTGCAGCTCGAGGGTGGGATCCACTGGTGTGGCCTTTTGGCATGCACCACCCCAGCACGTCACACTCCAGGCTGCACATCAACTCTGTCCAGGGCCTCTGCCCCTTGCGGCAGCGAATGTGTTTTTCCCACAGATGATACCATTGTATTTGTCCCAACATCTGGATAATATTCTGGATCGCTTGCATATGTGAATCAGGTGTTTATTTTACTAGTGAACTACACCTGCAGCCTAAATAGCGTGTGCTGAGCAGCTGTTGGTGACTCTGAATTGAGACCTAGGTGAGGAGTCGTAAACCTGGGAGGTTCATCCTTAGCCAGAAGGATCCAAGACTTTCCAATTCAATAAATCTGGACACTATTGAGAGAAGAGAGACATCATTACAGACAGATAATGGTCCAAAATCCCAGCCAGTGATGACTGGGGAAGCAGATGTAAGCCAGGATGATTTTTATATGTTCCGATAGCCCCTGCCGGGTGGGAGATGAAATAAGCAAAAGGTCTGATTGGTAACTACATTTGGGCCACTGAGCAATTGCAGAGGTAGAAGCAATCACATTGCCTGTGCTTGCCAGAAGGAAAAGGATGGGGTTGACCTGCTAAAGGCAATCGACTTGTCACATAGCTTTATGTACTCAGACATTCTCAAACCCAGTTACATAATCCACCTAAGATGCTGCCCATCTGGGACAGTTACTGTCCCCCACCCCAATGTATTCAGTTGTTCAGCCAGTCCTTCTGATGTTTGAAAATTTAAAAAAAAGAATATTTATGCATGAAGTGAAGAACTGGGAATATACTAATGGAAAACGTGACCCCTCCCCTCAAGGAGTTCATCATCAGGGTGGCCCGGTTATTGGCTGTTACATAAGAAGCCACCCCAAAACTTAGGGCTTCAATGTAATAACAGCCAGGGTGACTGTCTTAGTCAGCTCAGGCTGCCCTAACGAATACCATACACTGGGAGGCTTAAACAACAGAAATTTCTTTCTCATAGTTCTAGAAACTGGAAGTTCAAGATCAAAGTGCCAGTAGATTTGGTTCCTGATGAGGACCCTCTTACTGGCTTGCACTGTGTCCTCACATGGCTTTTCTTCTGTGTGTGTTCGGAAAAAGAGATCTCACCCTCTTCATCTTCTTATAAGGGGACTAATCTCATCATAAGGGCCCCACCCTCATGACCCCATCTAAACCTAATTACCTCCCAAAGGCCCCACCTCAAAATACCATCACATTGGGTGGTTGTGGCTTCCACATATGAATTGGGGTGGGGAGACTCAAACATTTAGTCCACAACAATGACCAACTATACTAGTTTGCTCCGGCTGCCATAACAAATATCACAGGCCAGGTGGCTTAAGCAACAGAAATTTATTTCTTCACAGTTCTGGAGATAAGTCTGAAATCAACGTGTCAGCAAGCTTGGTTTCTTCTCAACCTCTCTCCTTGTCTTGCAGATGGCTGTCCTCTCACTGCGTCCCCACATAGTCACCCCTCAGTCTGTGTGTTGTGTCCTAATCTCCTCTTCTTAGAAGGATACCAGTCAGAATGGATTAGGGTCCACCCTAACGATCTCATTTTACCTCAATCATATTTTTAAAGACCCTGTTGTCAAATACAGTCACATTCTGAGGTCCTGGGGTTAGGACTTCAACAGATGAATCTGGGGGGACACAACTCAGCCCATTAACACCAACCATCTTGGTTTGCCCAGGACTGAGGGGATTCCTGGGATGCAAGACCTTCAGTGCTAAACTCAGGAAAGACCCAGGCAAGCTGGGACACATTTGTCATCCTAAAAAATATTTCTTTTGCTCTGTAACATGGGTAGGGCTCAGAGGAGACAGCTCATATCTGCTCTACTCATTGGCAGGGGCACCTGAAAAGCTGGGGGTTGGACCCATCCTAGGTTCATTCAAAATCTGGCAATTGACACTGGGGAGACTCACACAGCTGTGGGCTGAGTCAGCTGTTGCTTCTTGGGCATCTCTCTATCTTCTGTGGTCTCTCTTTGTGGCCCCTCTGGCATGGTGGCCTCCAGGTAGCCAGACTTCCTACATGGTAGCTCCGGAATCCCAAAGCCCCTTTCCCAAGAAAGCCAGGCAGAAGCTGTGTTCTCTTTGATGACCCAGCCTCTTAAAGCCACGTAGCAGCACCTCTTCCACATTCTATGTTACCATGGCAGTTAACGAGGGCCTTCCCAGGCTCAAAGGGAATAGAGAGAGACTCTGTCATGTGGTGGTGGATTGACCAGAACATATGGGCATACAACGTATTGTTGTAGCCCCTTTTAAAGTTTTTTAATTGTGGTAAAATACACAAAACATAAAATTTATTACCTTAACCATTTTTAAGTGTATAGTTTAATGGCATTAATTACATTCACATTGTTGTACAACCAATCTCCAGAACTCCTTTCATGTTGCAAAACTGAAATTCTATGCCAGTTAAACACTAACTCCCCATTCCTCTTCCCCTCAGGCCCTGGCAACCACCATTCGACTTTCTGTTTCTATGAATTTGACTCCACTAGGTACCTCGGACAATTGGAACCACACAGTATTTGTCCTTTTGTGACTGACTTATTTCACTTAGCACAACGTCCTCAAGGTTCATCCATGTTGTAGCACGTGTCAGAATTCCCTTCCTTTTTCAGGCTGAATAATATTCCGTTGTATGCATTGACCATGTGTTGTGGCCATTTCTGATCCAATCTACCACACTAGAGGACGACAGGACCCGGTCAACTCAGTTATAGGACAGTGGGGTGGGTATTGTGATTAGAATACCATAGAAAGCTATGAGGGCACAGAGGAGGGGAAAAGGCTTCCTGGAGGAGGTGATGGGTTTTAGGTAGGCAGACATTGTCAACTCTGCCTTCCGGGCAGAGAGAGCAGAAAGCATAAGGTCCCTGGGGACGAAAGTGAGCAGGGTGTTTTGGAGAGCTGCTGACAAGGGTAGGGCAGGGCTGCCTGGTTCAGGCTGTGCACTCTGAGCTCTAGAGGACACCGCTCACAAGACGGCAATGGCGCCCTCCACAATGGCGCTGTGTCCGACCCGCTCATCCGTCTTCAGCGGTTCTGTGAAAGAACAGGGCGGGGGCAGGGAGGCGGGGAGAAAGCAGGGAGATGAATTGCTCAGAGACTAGGTCGCCAGAGCTCAGATCAAGAAGAGTCTTCTATAAGATCCTGGGGGGTTTGGGAACTGATCCTGGAGACAATGGGAAACTGCCACAGGATTTTAAATGGGGAGGAGGAGTAACCAAATTCAGGAATTACTATGATTAATGGAAATAAAGGTACCATCATGGACTGGGGGGAGGGGGCAGATCTCTTCTAGCTCTCTCTTTTTATCTCCAATGACGGATTCACCAATCAATACCTGGAAGCCTCAGGAAGCCTGGTCGTGAGGTGAGATAAGAACATACATTTTCTTCCTGAGTCCAGCATTCAGAACTCCCAGCTCTAGGCCTACATGGCATTTCCATTCTAGTCAAGGGAGAAAGACAGTAGGAAGTGAAGGAGTGACTGGGGTCATTATGGATGGAGATTAGTGTATGGGGAAATAAAGCCAAGTGAGCTGGTAGAGAGTGACTGGGTAGAGGTAGGTGATCACTGAAGGGCTCTCTGAAGAGGGGACTTCTTTTTGCCTCTCAGACATCACTTAAGATCTTCTCAGCCTCACCTGCTGACGGTGCCTTTGGCAAGGTTGTCTGCCCTGGTACAATGGTGACCAGCTCTGTATGAGCTTGTGATTAACTTCAAATAGACAGAATCCAACAACACCTCACCTCCTATCTCCTCCATGTGCCTCTCACCTCCCCTTGGGATTTTCCCCCTTCACAAGGAGGCATGTATACCCCTAAGTGCAGGGAGTTGATGTCTTATGTGGAGTTGATGTCTTTTGACCCACAGGAGACAGAAGTTGGTATATTCCTCCACCTTTCTCCCCTTGGACAGACTGTCTTGAGATGCAATCCTTACATGGCTTCTTGGAAGCCAGCCCATCAGCCCGAGCAATCAGTTTCACTTGATACTAAATCTGTAATACACGCTCCATTGGCTTGCCACCCTTTTCTGCCTCACTTCCTTCGTCCCTCACTCCAGTTTCCTGGGATTGCACATCCTAATGCCATAGGACCACGTGAGCTTTCCCACAGACTCTATTTTCTGGGAGTATCTGGGGCTAAAATAGACATATGCAGATTTGCCTTTTACAAAGGTCGCTCTGATTTCTGTGTGGGTGGGGATTATGCAGAGACTAGTGTGGAAGTCGGGAGAGACACATGAAGAGGCTCTTGCAGTTGTCCAGGCAAAAGATGATGGCTCCTGAGAGGAAGGGATGGTACTGGAGATGAAGGAGTGGATAGGTTCATGGTATATCTTGGAGGCAGAACTGACAAGAACAGCTACTGAATTGGATGTGGTACAAGAGACAAATCAAGGCTGAATTCTAGGTTTAGGGCTTGGGCAAACTAGCCAGTGATGGCCATGCCTTTTACTGAGAAGGAGAACACTGGAAAAGGAGCAAGTTTGGAATACTTAATTTGCTCATCAAATGTTTTTGGAGCATCTACCATGTGCCAATGAAAGGGTTCAGAATATGCCACAGTGACATAAGGGTTATTTTGAACGGAAGATATTCAAGATTCAACAGCTGCAGGAAGAGACTTTTTCTAGCCTTCCCCTTATCTTCCTAAAAGCAAAGCCTCCCCAAATAATTCAACACTCATAAATATCCTCCCAGGAGTTTCACAACCAGGGACAATTGACTCTTATCAATGAAGAGGAGAAGTAAACACAAGTCAGCATTTGGATAAGAAGTCACTTCAAACAGATATTGTCATAAAACTATCATAGCTCCCATCTGTTCTCTTAAGTGCCCATTTGTCTTTCCTAAAAGTCATTTGTTCTCCCAGAAGTACTCCTCTGCCCCTCCCCATCTACTATTAAGGGGATATATAAAAATTGTAACCACCTCCTTGGGTCACATTTTTTTCTGAACTCCTGAGCATAGGTACTTAATTAAATCTGTTTTTCCCCCCTCTTGCGAATCTGTCTTTTGTCACTTTAATTTGCAGACCTCCAACTACTGAACCTAAGAGGATAGAGGAAAAGTTTTTCCTCCTCAACACTAGGCAATGTATTAAGTGCTTTGGACACAGGTCTGAGAGGCCCAGTCTTTGCCACAAGGGGCTCAGCAATGACAGTACTGTGGAACCATGAAAATACCAAGGGACATCAAATGTCACCTCTGGGGAGGATAGAAGGAGTCAGGGAGGGAATCCTGGAAAAGCTTAGGAGGAGTTTAAAGGGTGAGAGGCTTACTCAGAAAAAAGGAACAGGGAAAAGGTGATTAAGGTAGCAAATGCAAATATGCAGCAATGTGAGAAGGCTTGGTCCAGGGAATTAAGAATGCTTAGGGAGGGGCTCCCCTGGTGGCGCAGTGGTTGAGAGTCCGCCTGCCGATG
>NW_006784589.1:1678680-1679399 GCF_000442215.2 Lipotes vexillifer | reverse complement strand
AAAAAAAAAAAAAAAAAAAAAAGAATGCTTAGGGAGGTGAAGGAAGGGAAAGAATGAAAGAAAAATTTCAGAAGCAGAGAGGCCAGCCAAGTGAAGGGTTTTGTAGGCATGCTGCCATGTTTGCCCTTTAGCATAACAGCTAAGGGGGAGCCACTGAAGGGATTCCCCAAACCATACAAATATTTGACTATTTTGTGCTTTTGTACATGGGGTTTCCTCAGCCTGGAACATTCTCCCCCGTTCCCCAACTCCTGACAAAGTCCTACTCATCTTTTAAGGTCTTAGTCTTTGGCTATCCTCTCTCTGTTGGATCCCTCTTGAAACTGAGCAGGACCCTGTGGGGCTCCTGAGCATGGGAGCCTTTCTGTTCAGCCTCCATGACCTTCCCTGAGTTCCAAAGGGCATGTTCAAACAGCCACTAATTAGGGAAGGGAAGGGATGCAGAGACAAGGGAGGAGCAGTCAAGAAACAATAGCGCAGCCTTGAGGCAGGGTCCTGGCTCTGCCTCAAGGGATACACATCACAATATCTTTGAGCTTTTCTGCAGAACTAAAACCTCCAACAAATGGAAGATGTTAACTACTTGATGAAGCATTCTTGTTCCAGAGAGAACATCAGGAGACCAACTGAGGCCAGATTAAAGGAGTGCAGGCCCTGCACACACCCTGATCCTTATCAGCAACCCCACCCTTGAACCACTGCTGTAAAACTCCTTACCA
>NW_006784589.1:1670436-1678578 GCF_000442215.2 Lipotes vexillifer | reverse complement strand
CCCCCCCCCCCCCCCCCGCCCCGTAGGGACACACAGTTTTGGAGAAAGCCTCATGGAGAAGGCTTCCTTTTTTTTTTTTTAATTTGGCCGCACCTTGTGGCTTGCGGGGATCTTAGTTCCCTGACCAGGGATTGAACCTGGGCCCCTTGCAGTGGAAGCGCAGAGTCCTAACCACTGGACCACCAGGGAATTCCCAGGGTCACACAGTTTTGAAGGGCACGAGCCCACTGTGGCCCCCTTTGCCTGGCAAAGCAATAAAGCTACTCTATTCTACTTCACCCAAAACTCCGACTCTGAGATTCAGTTTGGCACCAGTGCACAAAGGCCAAGTTTTGGTATCATTCTCTGCCCCCCAAGCCATAGTTGACTGCAACTCATTGCCGCTCAGCTCCAGGATGCCATGAGCTGGCTATGGCCTTGGCTTCCCCCTTTCCTGCCAGGCTATGAGCTCCTTAAGGCTTGGACTCTCTCTTTCAGGTTACAGCCCAACCCAGGTTCCAGAGAATGTAGAATCTGCTCAGTAATTGGCTGAATTGAATGCCTTTAAAATGTGAGAGAAGCTTGAAGCCATAGAGAAGAGACACCACCCACACCCTTGAGAAGAAGAGCTGTCTATACAGTCAGATGAGAGGAGGCACTGAGAAGCCATCAAAGACTGTCTAAGAATGTCTCGCATCAGCCTCAACCCAGAGACGTGGGAGACGCTTTCCATTGGGTCCAACCACTCTTCAGCTTCTGTGCCCTGGAGTCAGATCTGTTGGGCTCAGGCCAGTGATGTAGGCAGTTACCCACATAGACCCACCAGACCAAGACCACCAACCTTTTTTACACAGCACAAGACATGCCATTCATTGAAAGGCTGATATGTTCTGCCAGTGCAGACCCGGGTCGGCCCTGAACCAATGGCTGGAGGGAGAAGGTGAAAATTTCCATGTCTCCATTTCTGCTGTTATTCCCTCTTGCACATATGGGAATTATTCTTTACAGGTTTAAATGTTACATTGAAAATAAACTCAAATGACCAAAACGTTTCACTGAACGATCCATAATAAAGATAAAGCCACCTGCATTGGGGGAAGCACCGACAGCCAACTCTAAATTGCTCTAGTGTTTGGAACTTCCTGAATGCAATTCTCAAGCGCTTTCTGAGCGATTTAAAGAACTCATTTGTCCAGGGTTGATTAGAACCGTCCCAAACTGGGCTCATCATACCTCAATCAAACAAAAAATGGAGGAAAACAAAAATTCCTGGGAAGACAGAAACAAAATAAAATAAAATAAAACAAAGTCACAACTGCCCCCAGTGCATTTGAATAGCATGGAGTCTCCTTATTCTTGTACAGAATCCAGTATATATATGTATATATGTGTATGTGTGTATATATGTATGTGTTTATTTATATATATACACACACACACACACATACATACATACACATATATATATATATATATATATATATATATATATATATATATACATGTATATACACATATACACAGACATGCATATAGTTTTCCTTTTATCCCACTATGGAATCTCAGTCTAAGATGAGACTTTTATGGTCATCTCTACTTTTATGGTCATCTTTATGATTGACCTCACAAAATAATGTGAGTTATATACATGCATGTACACATAGGCCAGATTCTCAACTGATGTAATTCTATGGGAATTCACAGAGTTATATTGGTTGAGAATTTGGCTTCAGCTTCACTTATTGTAGAAATTCCCATCAACTAGCCTGAGATGAGGCTCCACACACATTGCCACAAAGCTTCATAGGCTGAGAATCTGGCTGACGGAGCACAGAATAATGTCCATCCAAACATCGGCTTGGATTTTATCTGGCCTTGCTTTCCAGAGCAGCTTGCATGATGGAATGAGCAAATGCCTTTGGCCTCTGGAGCTTTATGAATCAGTGTGACCCACTATGGGAAGCCCCAGGCTGTCCATCCATCCTGGAGGGGCAGAGTCCCTTCCCACCTCAGTCTCCCTACCTGGGAATTGGGTGGGACAATCACTTGCCTCTCCTTTCTCCCTCTGAACATTCTCTGCTATTTATGAAAGTACAGTTTGTAAATAGAACTCCCAGAAAATAAGCATTAAGAGCTGGAAACCAGCGTTGGGTGCCAGGGAAAATGCATTTATTTGCTAAGTTAGCAAGTGCCAATACCATTAATTGAATTTGTGCCAAAACATGCATTTTTGCAAATGTTGTTCTGTTCCATTCATTATTTATAGAACATCACCTAAGGGCAGTGCATACTACAAGCCAAAAATCTCATCCTGCATTTTATCAGAAACCCATTGCAGGGAAGGGAGAAGGGAAACTATAAAATGAGATTTCTGGAGAAAGCTAAAAGAACTTGTCTGGCATGTTTTGTCTGGACAAGTAATGCCCACAGGGCGACTTAATAATAATCTCCAAATGCAAGGGGACTGGAAAGAGCAGCTGCTCTCTCTTGCCACTCAGGACAGAAGAAGAAATGAACCTCCACTGCCACATGAAAGAGTTAGGCTAGTTAGAAGGGAAAACTTCTTTAACAGGGAATGTTATCGAGAGAAACTGAGAGCAGAAAAGACCTTTACATGTGGGAAGTACTTCGTGTGTTCCAGATAGTCTAAGGGTAAGAAGTCAATTCAATATTTCCTCAACCCTGAGACAGTAGATGTCCCTGGAGGTCACTGCCACAGTAGGAAATTGTCCTGGTCTTGATGGTTTGTCATCACATTAGAGGCATGGGTTTTGGTGTGAGAAACCTGCTTTGACATGCCACATTTGGACAAATTACTTGACCTCTCTATGCCTGCTTAAGCATTTGTAAAATAGGGATAATTACTCATTCAACACTGTTACTGCAGCAGGCACCGTTCTAGGGGATGGGGGTACAGCAGTGAATACAATAGATTTAAGAACCCTTGCTGGTTCTAATGGAGAGGGAGGCTTAATATAATAATAAAGAATAAAGAAGTAAAATATACAACATATCAGATGGTGATAAGTGCTATGGAGATAAATTAAGGAGGGAAGGGGATGGCAGTAGGGAAGTTTCCACTTTAAGTAGGGTTGGGGGTGGGGAGGTCGTACACTGAGGAAAGATTTGAAGGAAGTGAAGGAGTGAGCTAACAGGGTGGAGTGGGTTGAATGGTGGCCCCCAAAATGCTACGTCCATGTTCTAATCCAGGAACCTATGAATGTGACTTTATTTGGAAAAATGGTCTTTGCAGATGTGATTAAGTTAAAGTTCTTGAGAGGAGATCATCCTGGATTATCTGGGTGGGCCCTAAATCTAATGGCATGTGTCCTTGTAAGAGAGAAGGGGAGAAGACAGACACAGAGAAGCCATGAGAAGATGGAGGCAAAGACTGGAGTGATACAGCCACAAGCCAAGAAATACCTGGACCAAAGAAGCTGGAAGAGGCAAGGAAGGATTCTCTCTTAGAGCCTTCAGAGGGACCATGGCCTTGTGGCACCTGGATTTCAGACTTCTGGCTCCAGAACTATGAGAGAATCAATTTCTTTTGTTTTAAGCCACCAAGCTCGTGGTGTTTTTCATGGCAGCCCTAGCAGATTGATACAGAGGGTATCGAAGAAGTGGTTAAGCAAGAGAACAGCAGGTGCAAAGGCTCTGAGGCAGGTCTTTTGCCTGTCTGCTTGGAAAAGAGCCAGGAAGCTTGTGTCTTTGGAGTGGCAGGAGTGATGCGAGTCTGCAGCTGAAGCGGACTCTGAAGGAGTTAACAGCTGAAGGCTCTCTGCTGATGGCGCTTCCCACAGAGGAACAGCAAGTCTTTCCTGGAAGAGGCAACTGGGTGGCACATCTCTGTGCCCAACACAAGCAGTGAGTCTAGGGGTAATGTCATTGTAAAACAATGATGGCTTGGACCAGGCTGATAGGAGTGGAAGAAAATGAGATTCTGAATATGTTTCTGAGGCGTGGAAACAAGTGGATTTATGGTAGATTGGATATGGGATATAAGATAAAGAGGGAGGTCAAGAATGGCTCCGAGCATTTTGGCCTGAGCAACGAGAAGAATGGAACTGCCATCAACTGAATTGGGGAAGGCTGTAGATGGAACCGGTTCTGGGGAAAAGATCAAGAGTTTGCTTTAGGACATGTTAGATTTAAGATGCTTGTTAAACATCCAAGTGCAGATATCAGATAGATATATGGCTGAAGGGGACATTTCTGATCTGGAGATATACATACGGAAAAATTTTTTACTTTACTTCTTAACTTACAGAAAAATTCTTGCTTTCTGTTGTACAGTTTTATGAGCTTCGAAAAATACATAGTCATATAACCACCACCACAGTTAAGATACAGAACTGTTCCATTATCCTAATAAAATCCCTTATGTCACCCTTTTGTACTCAGACTCACCCTTCATCTCCAGCCCTTGGCAACCACTGATCTATTCTCCACCCCTAGAGTTTTGCCTCTTCCATAATTCATATAAATAAAATCATATGGTATGTAGCATTTTGAATCTGGTTTCTTTTTTCAGCACGATGTATCTGAGATTCATCCATGTCGTGTTTATCAGTTCCAATGTATGGATGTACCATAGTTTGTTCACCCATTGACCCATCGAAGGACATCTGGGTTGTCTCCCCTTATTAGCAGTTATGATAAAGCTAGTATAAACATTCATGGTCTTTTGTGTAAACAAAAGTTTTCAAATTTCTTGAATATATAATGAGGAGTAGGATTGCTGGGTCATCCAGTAAGTATATGTTTTCAAAACTGCCTACTGTTTTCCAAAGTGGTTGTACCATTTTGTGTTTCCCACAGCAATATCAGATTTCAAATTATTTTTTAAATTTATTTTTAACCACTCTAACAGGTGTGTAATAGTATCTCATTGTGGTTTTCATTTGCCTTTCCCTAATGAATAATGATGTTGAGTGTCTTTTCATGTGCTTATTTTCCATACAAATTTCTTCTTTGGTGAGGTATCCATTAAAATCTGTGCCCATTTTTAATTGGGTTATTTGTTTTCATACTGTTGAGTATGGAAAATTCTTTACATAATTTGCTTACAAGTCCTTTGTCAGATATGTGATTTGTAAATATATTTTCCAAGTCTGTAGCTTGTTTTTTTATTCTCTTAAAAGTGTTTTTGGCAGAGCAAAAGTTTTAAATTTTTTTTAAGATCTTTTTTTAATGTGGACCATTTTTAAAGTCTTTATTGAATTTGTTACAATATTGCTTCTGTTTTATGTTTTGGTTTTTTGGCCACAAGCCATGTGGGATCTTAGCTCCCGGACCAGGGATCGAACCTGCACCCCCTGCGTTTGAAGGTGAAGCCTTAACCACTGGGCCACCAGGGAAGTCCCAAAAGTCTTAAATGTTGATGAATCCCAGTTTATCATTTTTTTTCTTTTACAGATCATGATTTTGGTTTCACATCCAAGAACTCATTGCCTAAATCAAGTTCACAAAGATATTCTCCTTTATCTCCTTTTAAAAGTCTGATGGATTTATGTTTTATATTTAGGTCTCTGAACCATTTTTAGTTAATTTTTTACAAGCCTTGAGGTACAGTCAAGGTACATTCTCTTTTGCATATTGGGTGTCCAATTTTTCCAGCAGCATTTGTTGAATCTCTACTTTCCTTTTTAATTTTAATCCTCTTTTAGTTCTCCAGATTGGATAATTTCTAACTACCTATTTTTAAGTTCACTTACTTTTTCCTCTGTGAAGTTATCCAGTGACTTCTTTTTAATTTTAAGGTATCATATTTTTCAGTCCTAAAATTTCAATTTGGTTCTTTCCTTAATAGTTTCTATTTCCTTCTTGAGAGTTTTTATCTTTCCATTCATTTCAAGAATGTTCACCCTTACTTCATGGAACATGGTTATGATAGCTGCTTGAAAGTCTTTGCTAATTCAAACATCTGGATCATCACGGTGTTGGCATCTCTTTATTGTTCTTTCTCTTGAGAATTGGTCAGATTTTTCTGGTTCTTTGTATGTTAAATAATTTTAGATTTCTTTCTGGACATATTGACTATTATATTCTGAGACTGGATCCTGCTAAAATCCTCTTGAGAATGGAATGTCAATAGATTTGTTGTTGTTTTAGCAGGGAGTTAACACCTTAGGTTAAGACCATAAGTTTTGTCCTGCTTTCTGTGGGCAGTGGTTCAAATATCATTTCAGGATTCAATGCCATTGTTTCTACTGCCCAGTATATGTGACACTCAGGAGTGGGTTTGGGACTTGGGAGTGGTTTGTATCACAGCTCAGTTCTCAGAGATTTTACTCTGCTCCTTTTGGGTCTGTGCTGCTCATGCACAGCTTGGTGGTGAGCCCAGGATTTGTGTTAGTTCATACACAGAATTAGAGGGATTCCTTTTTCCAATTCTTTTCTCTCTGGGATTTTCTCCACATTCTCTGGCTCCCAAGATCCCCCTTTTCCAATTCCTTTGGCCAGAAAAATGGATTTTTCTCAGACTTTTAGCCCTCCCTCCCCCACCACACTGTCTTACAGTTCTGTGTCACTGGAGCCACCCTCAGGGTGAAGCAGCAAGAAAAAAAATAATGGGGCTTCCTCCTACACTCTTCACACACAGGGATTCCTTTTTCCGCTTCCACTAGTCAGACAGACAAGGTTCAGGTATCTGCACCACCTGTTGGTGCACCACCACAATATGGCGACCAACGTTGTCACCACAGCAGTACAGATCCACAACTGGGGTTGGCCTCCAAGACAAAGCCAGTAGAGACAAAAAGAGAAAAAAGCAAAAAATGAGGATTTCCCCCCCCCGCCGCCCCAACTTACCGTTGGCTCTCAGGGATCTCTTTCTCCAATCCTCTGGCCAGAAAGAGTGGGATTTCTATTGGAGTTTTGGGTGCCCACCCGCATTTCAAAATTCTGTGACTCGGATCTCCAGGCCACCCTCATATCAAGTCCAGAGACACAAGAAGCAAAAAAGAAAAGGAATATCCCTGGTACTGGTCATTCTTCCAGTTTTGATTGCTATTGTTTACTTACCAGAGTCATCAGGTAGTTGCTTTGTATATTCTGCCCAGAGTTTTCAGTTGTCATCAGTGGGAGAGATAGACTAAGTAAGCTTACTCTATCTTGGTCGGCCCTGGAAGTTCTGGGAATTTTATGTGTGTGTGCATGCATGATATTTATGATATTTCAACCATTTAGATTGGATAGTTATGATATTGAAACAATTATTCAGATTAAATGAGATCACCAAAGGAGTGGGTTTAGATAGAAAAGAGAAGGGGTCCAAGAACTGAGGCCTGGGGCACTCCAACAATTAGAAGTCAGGTAAATGAGGAAGAATGAGAAGACCAGAGATAAGATGAAAACTCAGAGAACCGAGTGTCCTGGATGCTAATAACAGTGTTTCAAGTAGGAGGAAGTGATCCATTGGGTCAATTACTGGCAATCAGTAATATGAAGACTGAGAATTTGCCTTTGGATAATTCCTATGGTTGTGGGGGGAATTAAGTGAGGTGCTAAGTAGAACAAATTCAATGCAATCCCTTTCAAAATACCAAGGCCACTTTTCAGAGAACTAGAGCAAATAATTTTAAAATTTATATGGAAACACAAAAGACACCAAATAACCAAAACAATCTTGAGAAAGAATGGAGCTGGAGGACTCATGCTCCTTGACTTCAGACTATACTACAAAGCTATAGTAATCAAAATAGTATGGTACTGGCATAAAATCAGACACATAGGTCATTGAACAAGACAGAAAGCCCAGAAATAAACCCACGTTTAAATGGTTAATTAGTTAATGGCAAAGGAGGCAAGAAGATACATTGGGGAAAAGACAGCCTCTTCAATAAATGGTGTTGGGAAAACTGGACAGCCAAATGCAAAAGAATCGTACTGGACTACTTTCTCAAACCATATACAAAAATAAACTCAAATTGAGCTGTTTATTTTTTAAAAACCAGCAGACATGGGAGAAGCTTTGGTAACCAATAAAAGTTACCATTTTGTAAGAGATATTTATATTTATAAGGCAAATCTCCATTTGTAAGGGTGTCTCCCTCTATGTACCAGGAAGAGAAGGATGACTAAATCTCTAGAAACTCTTATCAATGAAGATGGCAACTGACTTGAATGTGTATAACAACCTTACCCTTGTTTACTACGCTCTTC
>NW_006784589.1:1654008-1670353 GCF_000442215.2 Lipotes vexillifer | reverse complement strand
CGCTCTTCCTGATAACCACCCATACCTGGCCTCTGCACCCCCCCTCCCCCGCCACACCCCCAAACACACAACATCTTCTTTTGCTTTAGCTGGAGATGGTATTTAAGGTGGTGGCTTGGGCCATTTTGGAGAGTTACTCAGTTCTCCTGGGTATCTTCCATTTATGTAAGAGGTATACATGTTATTAAACTTCTGTTTGTTTTTCTCCTGTTAATCTGTCTTTTAATAAAAGGATGGTCTTATCCAAGAACTAAAAGGGTAGAGGGAAAATTATTTTTCCTCCCTTACAATTCCATATATGATATCCTCTCAATTAAGATAAGGAAATCAGTGATCAGTCAAGATTGTTTCCTATTTCAACCATTGATCCTACAGTAGCCAACTTCCTGCATGACCAATACAAAATTGCAATGAATTTGAAGGAACAGACTCCTTCTTACCTATTCTTCCTCTCACTTGGAGAAAACCACCCTCTATGTTGAATTACCTGTGAAAGACACGACACCATCCTGTATTTCTTGGGGTCACAAATGGTGGCTTACTAGCTTACTTATGGTCCTGATCCCATTTTCTGAAAACTGTGTCACGGTTGTTCTAATAAAAGGGAGATGCCTTCAGAGAGACGTTGACGATTTTTAGGGAGAAATTAGTTTATAGTAAATAAGTTGTATGCTTTGTTTGTGTCCTACATCAGCCTCACCTCTGGACTGGACCAAGCTTTGGTGCATCGGCCATTACTGTGATTTATCATTAGCTGATTACCTAGCCAATTGTTCTCTTATTGAAATAAAGTGAGAAAAATCAAACTAACCTTCCATTCAATGGAAGGTATTACAAATGGCAGTTCCTTTTACACTCAAGAGACTCCAGGCAGCCCAGATGATCACCTGGTATGATGCGATACACACAGCTGCCTAGTAGGTACAATGTGGCTCTCCAAGGGCACATCCACCTCCAGTCATTCAGTGCTTGTCTTTGGCCATGAGAGTGTGTGTGTGTGTGTGTGTGTGTGTGTGTGTGTGTGTGTGTGTGTATGTGTGTGTGTGTGTGTGTGTGTAAGCAGGCAACGAGAGTTATTTGGGAGGCCAGGACTGATGCAATAAGTCAAAATTCTTAACACCAGATGCATGTTCATCCTTCTGTGTTAAATTATTGTGGGATACTATTATTATTATTATTCACACAAAGGGAGGCTACATTTACTTTCATGGGTGTGGAAAGGCAGGACTGGACATTTAAATCTAAAATGTACTAAAGAAGAGTGAAGCCACGCTAGGGTTGGGGATGGTGGTGGGGGATGGAGGCTTTGAAGTCAGCAGCTCACCCAGGTATGGCTTGCCCAGAGATGGATTCAGTCTGCAGGAGACCAGCACGCATATTCAGTCCTCAGACATGCGGTGGCCTTGCTTTTCTGAGTCCATAAAGCCATTGTAAGTCTAAGATTTGGTCTTGGTTTTTCAGTGTCAGTGTGATTACATTTCTAACCAGAAATCTGTAGGGGCATGAGGTTTGTCTTTTATCTCAAGCCTCTCCCAGTAAATTGCTAAACTCCCTCAATCCTCTCTCAGCAACCTTGTATGCCTGTACAAGGGAGAAAAACAAAACTGATATATTGTTTCAACTAATGCTATTACCCCCAAAACTCCCCAGATTTTACTTTGTTGCACCGGGAATTAGAAAGTTTCTGAGGCTCTCTTATATTTCTGAAAGGGAAACTTTGTGGGTATGCTCATAATGGGTAGCCAGCCTGCAAATACGTTAGCTTTTCTTCTCATTAGTACATAGTCTCAGCTGGGAATTCAGACTTTCCAAGAGGGAAGAGCCAAGTGTCAGCACAGAGCAGTCACCCAGATTGGCTTGAGATGGGCCTATACAGCTCCTTGATACCTATACCTAAACTCCTCTGGATAAAGCGACATGGGAACATGCTTATAGAGGAAAGCAAATTTTTCTCTTAAGTGGCTGGGTTTATTTATTAGAAATTAATATGCCTCTGTGGGGACTAGTTTTGTGACACGTTGTGTCATTCGCAGAACTGGTTGGGGGTCCATACACCACAGCTGTTCATTTTCTCAGGTGCTGCATATTCCCCATGAGATAGTCTTCATCCACCATTAGCCTCATCCCTAATGGCCTATATTAATTTATAACTGAGGGGAATTGCAAAAATGCACTATGTTTCACAGAAGCAAGGAGAGCTCTTGCAACCCTTTTAAAGTCGTAATAAATTAAGCTGCAAGGTATGCCCATATTTATCTTGCATCATTTTTATAGTTATTGCTGCTATTTTTCTTATGCTACCTTAATTAAGATATGTCTTTGGAGGATTAACTTCTGTTGGAAAAAAAGCGCAGAATTTTAAAAAAAATAGCTTTGTTTTGTTTCTGTGAATAAAGAGTAGGTGCTTTGGGTTGACCAGATGGTAGAAAGAGGTGGGGAGCTCTGGCCTGGGAGTCTCATTCTGTTTCTACCTTATACTAGCCAGGTGACTTGGGTGTTACTTGCCCACCCTCTGGGCCTCAGTTCTGGAAAAAGAAGTTGGACTAGCCACTCTCTGGGGCCCTTTCCTTGGTCCTTTGACCGGCCCCTCCTGTTGATAACTAAGCAATCAAGCCAATGGCTGTCAGATTTGTTCATGCCCGTCATGAAACTCACTGAAATAGTTAAAATCTGAGTTAGTTTTTAATGACTGAACTGAGTAGGCTACTCAGTATCCAGATAGATCATTCCACAGCTGGTTGTTATGACAACCAGAAACAATGCTGCAAAAGCCAAGGACTCAGTGGAGAGAAATGGTCACAACCAGTGGCCCCTCTGCTATGGGAGCTTTCAAAGGGCCAAGTTGGCCCTGTGGATTTGTTCTCTCCAGCCCAGGGCCAACACTGGCCCCATTAGTCTTTCTATCTGATATGAGGTTTTGCACTTAGTCATTTTACAACTGCTTTGTATTTAATCTACAAAGCAACCCTGAAAAATCCCTTGGTGTAGCCAACCATAGCCTGCTCTTTAAGCTAATTATTTTTCTTTGTTAATGAAAAAGTATCCATATGCCTAGTAAATTCTTGTCCGTATACATCTTTATTTTCATTAATTTTATGAAACATAGCTCAAGCAATAAGTCAATCTGTCTGGTTAAGAAGGGCATACAATGCCCTTTTAAGATTTTACAATCACAAAAGATTTCCCCTCTTTAGTTCCTCTTGAAGAGGCATACTTTTTTTTCCAGGTCAAAGAGAAATAACACAGCAATCCTCCCAGCCAGGCTCTCCTTCAACAGGCCACACTCCACCAAGCAGGAGGTTGGCCGTTACCACTTACGGTAAATCACTAGACAGTGGAGCCATCTTTGCCAGTCAGAAATATTTCCTCACCACACTGGTTCTGTCTGATTGGTCTTGGGTTCATGCAGTTCCTGGCACAGGGAGGGCCTTTTCCTCCTCTGCCAGGTTTCTTTCAGCCTTGCTACAGCCTAGTTTCAACTCTGGCTTAGAATCCAACCCACAAAACTACCTTTCCAATTGCTCCTTTTGGCCCAAAGAATGTCATCCAGTTTCCTCAGTCAAAGGCCTTGTTGTTCTGGGAGGTGGTACCCCAGTGGGGTGGGCCATTGCCAACCACGTCTCCCTCACCCACCCCAGCCCTGGGGACTATTGGGTGACTTTGAGTTCCCACAGCTCCATAAGCAGGCAGGCACTGAGGGTCTGGGATGCCTTTGGACAAGGTGGCAGGGCATAATTAAGGGGTTCTGAAACTCATGACTTATTAAGACCCTGGTCAAGCTGACTCTGAAAATAAAAGAAAAAAACACAAGGTTTTCAAGCAATAACAAATAATAATAATATGGATTAGGTCTCAAACTAACACAAACTAGTTTAGGATTTGAGGCCACTTAGCAGGAAACCTCCCATTCATGTTCCCAGAACTCTATCCCTCCCTGTTGTCCACACACAATGTTCCCTTTCTCAGGAAGTAATTTCTGTTAAAAAAAAACTTTTATTGCTCAGTTTATGGGGATTTCATAATCGGATTTACAATACTTCTCAGGCTGCATACACACAAGTCATGGGATCTTGATTTCTGAAGAGGGAGTAGCTACTGATATCTTAAAGAAGACATCAGCTTTGGCCAATGCCCCAACTTCTTTAGGGGAAGACTTTGTCCCTAGAACTGAGAAAGGAATAATGCTGGAAATGCCATGTGGTCAGTGGTGGCTGGACCTCATATGAACCACACGTCACCTGACCCCACCTCTCTCCATCCTTGCCCCTCTCATTGCTGCTCCCACTTATTTGATAATGGGATGGGAGACCTCAGGCCAAAATATTTATTAAGCACACTCTGAATGCAGAACAAAGTCCAAGGCAAAAAGAATGGGGAGAAGGGAATCAAAACTTATAGTCCAGACCTTAATAGTCTTTCAGTAGGACTCTCACTACAGCCTGATAAATGGTCTTCATGCTGCTAGCTTCTCCTCCATACTCTAACCCAGTGGTTCCCAAACTTTAGGGGCATCAGATTTACCTGGGGGGGGGGATGCTTATTAAAGCACAGGTTTCTGGGCCTCACTCTCAGATTGTCTGATACAGCAGGTCTGAGGTGGAAGCAAGAATTTGCAGTATTAGAAGTTTCCAGATGATTCTTATATTCATGGGCCAGGGACCACGCTTTGAGAACCACTGCTCTTATCCATTTTCCTCCCTGTTTCCAGAATGATCCTCTAGCATAGGAGTCTGATCAAGCACTCACCACCCAGTCACCATGGAATAAAGTCTCAACTCAACATGACATTTAGGGCCTCCCCACTGGGGTCCCGGCTGATGTGTGCAGTCACAACCTCACACATCCCATGTTTTAGCTTTTAGCTTGGGTTCCCTCAGAAGCAAACCCAGAGACAAGGATTTGAAGGGTAATGCCAGGAAGCAATAGCGTAGGAGGCAGTAAGTAAGACAGGGAAAAAAAAAGGAAACCAATACAGAGTTAGTTAAAGAGAAGATTACTGCTGTGGACAACTGGGGTCCAGTCTCACTGGGGGCCTCTGGAGGACTGCACAGAGAACACCTCAGAGCTATACTGCCCAAGAGCTGAAGTACCTGGGGAATTATCCACCAATTTCTGCCGGTCTTTCGTTGAGGGCTACCTCTAGACCCATCAACAGCCTGTCACTTCCGGCGCGCCCCTATGCAAATCTAGGTCACTGTGGAGGCCAGAGAAAGCACTCAGGCAGAGCCCTAGGTACTTGAAGTAGGAAGCCATCAGGTCAGAGTACATGCAAATGGTGACTGCTGAGCGTTCTTTGATGAGCCACCGTCAGGACTCTACAAGTCCTCTTCATACCCAGTTTTTTCACACATCTCTTCTCCTGTGCAGAAGGGCCCAAGCCTGCCTTCTCCTGCTCTGGCTCTCTGGAAGACAGAGTTTTGGATGGGGCTGAGATGATTCTTTAGGGCTTAGGTAGGCAGTAGGCTGGGTGATCATCAGCTCAGTAGCACACAAGTCTGTATGACCAGACAAAGTTAAGGAGCCCAGGGGCAGGTGGTGAGTAGAAACAGCAGCACCAAGAGGGCCATGAGCACTAAGGAAAGACGCTGCAGGGTGGGGTGGTGGCGTGGGGTGCTGACAAAGCAGCTGAGGGGGTGTCTGCAGGCAGCATTTTGAAGTCATCCTTTGGGACAAATTTTGAGACTTTTGGCCTTTGGGCCTTTAGGCCTGTGGTGGCCACCTGCCCTGCAGTGATTATGAAACACAATCGAATGCAAGACGAAATAGTGGAATTACATCATCCTGTTGCCCAAATGGTAAGTCTTAGAACACAGGCTGGTAAAGAAGGGTTTGCACAGCACTCGTGGGTGTGGTTACTGTGACCATACCCTGGCACTTAGGTGACATGCTGCCCCTTCCAAGTGCTGTTAGAACCCCCTCCTTCTCAGTCAGTCTTTGCCTCAGGCACTGAGCCTCAGATCTTGTTAATTTCTTGAGAATCCAACAAGGTGAGAATATTCTCTCCCTTGATTTTCAGACTTCTTGTTCGGCTATTGGGGTTATGGGAGTGCAGAGTTATGGATGGCTTAAAGTGATTCCGGGCAACAAGGATATGTAACACTGGTGTGTGTGGGTGGGCAAGAAAGACAAGAATAATAAACAATCAAAAATTCCCATTTAATGTTATATAGTAACTTAATATTCATTATATAAAAATAAAATGTAAAAAAAAAAAAAAAAAAAAAGAAATATTTTCCTAAGGAAATCTTCGGACCGAAACAGTCTTAAGCTCATGAAATGTTAGTGAGTGGCTGGTTCATAACCTTTTTTTTTTTTTTAACCCCTTTATCCTTTTTAATCACAGTTGAAGTGATATATGCATGAACTTTGCAAGGCATAAGAAAACATAATTTACTTGACATGATTTGGGGAGAGAAAAACTGAAATATATTAAACATCACTCAACCACGTTATTTAGAGAGAATAAAATCAGAGACACTAATTGCCCATGATGGCTATTTATACAATGCACCACTGGAGCGAAGGGATCCTGGCTGCTCTTGAAATAGGCAGTTTAAATTTGATCCAGAAGGCAACCAGTGGAGCCAGTAAAGACACATAATCTGGGAGGTGACATGTTTTCTCTGTTAAAGTACAGCTATTGAGACGGTAAAGAAACAAGAACAGGCCCTAGTCTAGTCCCAAGTGAGACTGCAGCGTGGAAAAACTGCCCCCTTTCCTACCTCATTCTCCTGCTTGATGTCCTTCCTTCAGATGTCCTGAAGATGACCCCTAAGTGTCCCAAACTCAACTGGGCAATGACTTCTGCTTTAGAATGATCCTTTCTTTCCTCCACATCCACCAAAATGTACCTGTTCTATGTCTTAATCTTCAGAAGTTTGCTATGTGATTAATTAGCTATCATCTATAACCTAATACACAAATTCCCATAGAGACTCAAGGACAAATGGTGGCACGAGGAGAATCCATCAATTTCCCATGTCAATTTGGGGATCACATAGAGAGGTCTTCTTTTCCTTAATGCATCCTGTTAGTGTGGACAATAAAATTCAAATGAATAAATGCACCCGAATAAAAACACCTCAGGGTTTTAAGAATTCTAGTATTTCCCAAAGAAGTTGTGATGGGGATGCATAGGTTCAGCTGCCAAATCATTTTGGTCATGGTGTTGACATTTGAGGATCCCTATTAGAGAAAGGAGAAAGGTCTACATTCACATCCTTCCAAATATATAGGCTTGCTTGAATTTCCTAAAAATAAAAAGGTCTAAGGAAGTTACCTTAGAATTTTCAGTTCTAATAAGCTAGAAATAGACTTTTACCTTTCCCTGGTGAAATGTAAGTTCTAGTTTCCAATTTCTCAAATCATCCCTTTAGGCACTATACTACCTGGAATGGCACTGGTCTCTCTAAGCCTTGACGTATCTTCGTTCTTACGCACTGCCAGGCAATATGAATGCCATCAGAGTAACAAACAGCCAGAACAGCCACACAAAAGACACTAACCAATTTGTGTCAATGGTATAAAGGCTCACCCCCAGGTTCTCCACAAAGGGCATGTGCCCACTGCCAGGTGCCCTCCACACCCAAAACACTATTCCTGGGGCTTCCCTGGTGGCGCAGTGGTTGAGAGTCCGCCTGCCGATGCAGGGCACACGGGTTCGTGCCCCGGTCCGGCAGGATCCCACATGCCGTGGAGCGGCTGGGCCCGTGGGCCATGGCCGCTGAGCCCGCACGTCCGGAGCCTGTGCTCCGCAATGGGAGAGGCCACAACAAGTGAGAGGACCGCGTACTGCAAAACAAACAAACAAACAAACAAACAAACCCACTATTCCTTTGCTCCCAAAGATGTTGCAGTTAACACCATCAATTAAGATTACTTTGGGCAAGGGAATGGAAACTAAGTTAAACTAGTAGTACCTGCAATATACCAGGCAATGTATTAAGGTGCTTTCATAGACCTTTACTTCCTTTACTTGCCCCAAACACTTGTAAAATCGGCATTACAATTCTCTCTCCTCAAAGAGAAACCTGAAAAAGAACAAGTTACTTGCCACCTAAATTAAGTAGCAGAACAAAAACTGGCTCCAAGACCCATGCTATTTCCTCCAAATTAGTGGTTCTCAAATGTGTCATTCCCCAGACCAGCAGCGTCAGCATCACCTGAGAACTTGTTAGGAATGCACGTTCTCGGGCCTTGCTCCAGATCCACTGGATGAGAAACTCAGACAATTTGAGAAGCTCAGGAATTTGTGTCTTAACAAGCCCTCCAGTGAGGCTGATACTCCTCAAAACTGGAGAACCCCTGTCCTAGAGCACAAATCCACATGACGGTACCCAGAAATGAGCTGATCACAGTGTGGCCCCTTACCAGGGGCATTTAATCGTTACAAGCCCAGATACAAGCTCACCCCTCTGTAACCTCCATGTTCTCAGAAGATCTCTTAGTCTTAACAGCCATCGTTGTCCATATCATCTTTTTGCCATTTATCACTTATGTCTCACAACAACTCTTCCACGGGGGCCTGAAACTCTTAGATCTTTACAGTGATTTAATTTTTCACATCTGTCTTCCACTTAACAGTGCCTGACAACAGTGGCTTGCATAAAGCTACAAGCTCTATAAATATTGGTTTCCATGATGAATGGACATATCAGAAGAGCTAACAATCACTTTGTATGCCCCAAAAATATTGGAATATTCTTCAGTCTGGAGAGAACCTATTAAGTGAAATGCTGACAAATGAGAACGTGTTCTCCTCAAGGTCAGTGCTTCTTCAAGTCCGATGTGCCCACAAACCACTTGAGGATCTTGTTAAGATGCAGATTTCATTCAGAAGTCTAACCTCCTACAAGCTCCCAAGTGGTGTCCATGCTGCTGGTCCACAGACCACACTTTGAGTAGTGTGGTTAGGGTGTCCATGATCTCAAAGGGTCTGAAAACTGGGACACAGGAAGAATAGTTGCGGTGGAGTCCTCTATGGTTGGATTTGGATATTTGGAGGTGAAGGGTAGTACATTCACTCTTAGCTGGCCCAAGGGCAGTGAGGGGACGTTATATTACATTTAGAAGATTTTGATTTCAGCTCAATAGAGAGGAACTCCCAAACCATCAGAACTGTCTATGCAGTAAATGGGTTGCCTGAAATTATCTGTGCCCTCTCCACCTTCCCCAGCCCAGGAAGTGTTCCGTGGCAGATGAGGGATCAATGGGCAGGGGTACCACAGAAGGGAATCCTGAATGCGACAAGCTGGACAAGATGGCCCCAGGGCCGATCCAGCAAGGTTTAGGTACAGTCTTTCCCTCTCCAACTGAGAGCAGAGACCACGTCTCTTCTTATTAATAATGTTGTCAGTGTTCCTAATATAGGTCAAACATATATTCTGAAGAAAATATGAATTTATAAAAGTGCAAAGGAAAAGGGAAAAATCAATTAAGTCCTATTACCCAGAAATAACTACTGTGAACATTATAGACTATTTCCTTCAAACTCTTTTCTAAGCATATATTTTTAAACGGTTGAGATTTTCTTGATATAAAATTTTGAACTCTGATTTTTTCCCTTAGTATCTATATCTTAAGTAATTCCTCATGTCATTAAAAAATGTTTCATAATGCTTCTTAATCGCTGCATCATATTGTTTTCTTGTACGTACTGAAATGGATTTAATCAACCCCTAATCACAGGCCATTTCTGCTATTTCCATATCCTCACTACTTTACGTAATGTTACAAAGATTAACTTAGTGCATAAATCTTGGTCTGCATCTCTGATTATTTCCTTAGGTTGTCTTACTAGAGTATGGATATTTTAAGGCTCTAAATAGATATTCTCCAATTGCTTTTTAGAAAACTTGTACCACCAGAAATGAGAGAAAGTATGGATTCCCCATTTTCCTCAGCAATAGGAAAATTACCACTTCAAAAAATTTATGACATTGATTTCATAGAAATAGACTCATTATAGTATTCCAGTTATATTTCTCTGACTCCACTTAAGGTTAAATACAATTTTAGGTTTGTCAGACGTTTTTATTTCTGTTTTGTGACTGAATTCTTGGCTTATTTTCCATTAGTCCTAGAATATTCCTTAACAAATGTGTACGATATTATTTTTACATATTGGAGATAAATCTGATAAGCCATCATTTGTTGTATCTGCTTAAACTATTTATTGTCTAATGTTATGTTTTCAATGTTCCAAAAGTTTTAATTTCATTATCAAATCTATTAATCCTTTTCTGCTCCCTTCAACGTCTTTTATACTTGGAAAGTCTTCTCCAAGTACAAAGGATATACTTAGTCAATAAATGTTCAATTTTTATGGCTTGAATTTTGACAGTGAACTTTAATCCACGTATAATTAATGTTCAGGTGGGCTATATAGGTTTCTTTTCCAAAGAGCTGTTCTTCTAACGAATGTATTGAATAATGTGTATCTTCTCCCACTGAATTTTTCTACGTTGAAAACTTTTGTTTGTTAAAGGTACAACAACACTTTGTTCTGTTAGTTTATTAATATTTCTAGCGAGAGCATATGACTGAGTAAGCATCATTTTTTTAAAATCTTGATTTAAAACTTGCAATCTCAAAGTCTCAAAC
This sequence comes from Lipotes vexillifer, assembly GCF_000442215.2. Classification (NCBI taxonomy): domain Eukaryota; kingdom Metazoa; phylum Chordata; class Mammalia; order Artiodactyla; family Lipotidae; genus Lipotes; species Lipotes vexillifer. The sequence goes on along the minus strand of NW_006784589.1, from coordinate 1,659,751 downwards.
CAAGTTTATTTCTCAAATTTTCACTTTGAAAAATTTCAAAACTACAGAAAAATTAAATGAATAATACAATGAATACCCATATACTCTCCACCTATATTCACCAATTGTTTATAGTTCCTTTAACTTCTTATACGTTCTCCCTCCCCTCCCTTCCCCTTCCCCCTCTCTGTTTTGTTTTGTTTTCCTGAACCACTTGATAGATGCAATCATTTTGACACTTGAACTTCACCCCAAAATCTTCACCATGTATCCCCTAAAAACAAGAGCATCTTCTTACATAAACAAAATACTGGGGAAACAACATTCATACAGTAGTACTATTAACTAATAAATTGTCCATACTCAAATTTCCCCAATTGTCCCAATTATATTCTTTATAGTTTTCCTTTTCCTAATATAGAATTCAATCAAGGATTACACATTGTATTTAGTTCTTGTGGCCCTTTAGTCTCCTTCTTTTGTCTCTCATGATACTGACAGTTTTTCAATATTTCAGGCCGGTTGTCTTATAGACTGTCTCACAATCTGGCTAGCCTGAGAGTTTATTCAAGAGTAGATCCTAGTTAAATATTTTTGTTAGAAAAACTTCATAGGTAGTGTTGTGTCTTCTCAGAGCATCACATCAGGAGACTCCTATTGATTTTTTTTTTAATCAGCTTAATTGACATATAATGTACATGCACTAAAACTAGCCAATTTTAAGTGTAAAACTGAATGGATATTGACAAATTTATAGTCAGGTAACCGCCACTTCAGTCATGATTCAGAACACCTGCAACATCCCAAAAGGCTCCCATGTGGCCCTTTGCAATCAGTCTCCTGCCCACAATCTTGGCATCCACTGACCTGCTTTCTGTCACTATAGTTTTGACTTTTCTAGAATGTCATACGAATATATCACACAGACTTCTCTTGTCTGTCTTCTTTCGCTTAACATAATACTTTTGGATTCATCCATGTTGTTGTATGTATCAATACATCATAGTTTGTTTATTCATTCACCAGTTGATTGACATTTGGAGTCTCTTCTTTTTCCTTTCTTTATTTTTTTGGCTGCACCCATGGCTTGCAGGATCTGAGTTCCCTGACCAGGGATTGAACCTGTGCCTCCTGCAGTGGAAGCGTGGGGTCTTAACCACTGGACCGCTAGGGAAGTCCCTGACATCTTTTCAATTTGGGGATATTATTAACAAAGCTGCTATGAATACTTGAATACAAGTCTTTGGACACATGTTTTCATTTCTCTGGGGTATATACCTAGGCATGGGATCAATGGGTCATATGGTAGGTATGCTTAACTTTATAAGAGACTCGCAAACTATTTTGCAAAGTGAGTGGGCCATTTTGCATTCCCACCAATTGCTCTGCACCCTAGCCAGCACTGGGTATTATTAATATTTTTTTAAAATGCTAGCCATTCTAATGGGTGTGTAATGGTGGCACACTGTGGCTTTGATTTGCATTCCCTTAACAGCAAATAATGTTGAACTCCTTTTTGTGTGTTTCTTCACCATTTGAATACCTTCACTGGTGAAGTGTCTCTTCAAATCTTTCGCCCATTTTTTAAATTGGGTTGTTTGTTTTCCTAATCTTGAGTTTTGAAAGTTCTTTGTATATTCTGGATACAAGTCTTTTGTTGGATCTGCTATTTACAAATATTTTTTTCTCCCAGTCTGTGGCTTCCCTTTTAATTTTCTTACTATATCTTTTGAAGAACAGAAGTTTTACAGTTTGATCAAGTTCAGTTAGTCAATTTATATGCTATAAATATCCATATATAGGTTTTTGTATGAACATATGTTTGCATTTCTCTGGATTAAATGCCCAGGAGTGAAGTTGCTGGGTCATATGAAAGGTACATGTTTAGTTTTTTTTTAAAACATCTTTATTAGAGTATAATTGCTTTTACAATGGTGTGTTAGTTTCTGCTATATAACAAAGTGAATCAGTTATACATATACATATGTCCCCATATCTCTTCCCTCTTGCATCTCCCTCCCTCCCCCCCTCCCTATCCCACCCCTCTACGTGGTCACAAAGCACCGAGCTGATCTCCCTGTGCTATGAGGCTGCTTCCCACTAGCTGCCTATTTTACGTTTGGTAGTGTATATATGTCCATGCCACTCTCTCACGTTGTCCCAGCTTACCCTTCCCCCTCCCCATATCCTCAAGTCCATTCCCTAGTAGGTCTGCATCTTTATTCCCATCTTGCCCCTAGGCTCTTCTGACCATTTTCTTTTTTCTATTTTGTTTAGATTCCATATATATGTGTTAGCATTCGATATTTGTCTCTCTTTCTGACTTACTTCACTCTGTATGACAGACTCTAGGTCCATCCACCTCATTACAAATAGCTCAGTTTCGTTTCTTTTTATGGCTGAGTAATATTCCGTTGGATATATGTGCCACATCTTCTTTATCCATTCATCCGATGACGGACACTTAGGTTGCTTCCATGTCCTGGCTATTGTAAATAGAGCTGCAATGAACATTTTGGTACATGACTCTTTGAATTGTGGTTTTCTCGGGGTATATGCCCAGTAGCGGGATTGCTGGGTCGTATGGTAGTTCTGTTTTTAGTTTTTTAAGGAACCTCCATACTGTTCTCCATAGTGGCTGTATCAATTTACATTCCCATCAACACATGTTTAGTTTTTAAGAAAGTGCCAAGTTGTTTTATAGAGTGGCTATACCATTTTACATCCCCACCAGCAAAGTGCAAGAGACTCAGCTTCTCCACCTCCAGTCAGTATTTGTTGCTGTCACTATTTTTTTTTAGGCACTCTGAGAGATGTGTACTAATATTGCATTGTGACTGTTTGCCTTTCCTTAATGGATAAATGGTATTGAGTGTCTTTTTGTGTGCTTATTTTTCATTTTTTGGTGAAATTTCTGTTCATGTCTTTTGTTCCTTTTGTAATTGATTGTTTGTTTACTATTGAGCTTTGAGATTTCTTTACATGTATCTTTTGTTGGATATACGGTTTGAAAAGATTTTCTCTTGGTCTGTAGCTTGTCTTCTCATCCTCTTATCAGGGTCTTTTGCAAAGCAAATATTTAAATTTGATGAAGTCCAATTTATCTTTCTTTTTCTTTTATGTATCATGCTTTTGATATCAAGTCTAAGAACTCTTCACTTGCCCCTTACCCTGAATGTTTTCTCCTGGGTTTTATTTTTCTGAGAGTCTTATGGCTTACCATATTACATGTAAGTCCATGATCCATCTTGAGGTGATAGTATAAAGTGTGAAGTTTAAGTCAAAGTTCTTTTTTTTTTTTTTGACTTATGGATGTTCAATTACTTCAGTACCATTTGTTGAAATGCTACCTTTCCTCCACTGACTTAGTGTTGCTCATTTGTCAAAGATCAGTTTGTACCATTTGTGTGGGTCTATTTCTGGGTTCTCTCTTCCCTTCCATTGATTTATGTGTCTATCATTCCACCAATGACAATCTAGATGATTGTAGATACATGATAAATCTTTAAATCAGATAGACTGATTCTTCCTACTTTGTTCTTCTTTTTCAAGATTGCTATAACTATGCTAGTTCCTTTCTTTTCCATATAAATTTTAGAATAATGTTGTCTATACCTCCAAAAATTCTTACTGAAATTTTGATAGAAATTGCATTAAATCTGTATACCAATTTGGGAGAATTCACACCTTTAGTATATTGAGTTTTCCAGACCATGCTCAATTGATATATTTTTACCGAGGTGAAGTTCACAAAACATTAACTATTTTGAAGTGTAACTTTTAGGGGCAATTAGTACATTCACAATTTTGTATAACCATCACCTCCACCTAGTTCCAAAACATTTTCATTGACCCAAAATAAAACTCTCTATCCATTAAGCAATTGCTCCCCATTCCTCTCTCCTTCCAGTCCACTCTGCTTTGTCTCTATAGATTTAGCTATTCTGGATATTTCATATAAATGAAATCATACAATATGTGAACATTTTCTGTCTGCCTTCTTTCACACAGCATAATGTTTTTCAGGTTCATCCATTTCGTAGAATATATTAGTACCTCATTCCTTTTAACAGCTGTATAACATTCCACTGCATGTTAATACCACAATTTGTTTATCCATTTATCTGTTGATAAACATTTGAGTTGTTTCATTTATAGTTATTGTGAATAATGCTGCTATGAACATTTGTGCATAACTATTTGTTTGAGTCCCTGTTCTGCCTTCATTTTTGAAAGATATTTTTACTGCGCATAACATTCCACATTATCAGTTTACTATTTCAGTACTTGAAAGATGTTGGTCCATTATCTTCTTCCTTGCATTTTTCCTGATGAAAAATCTGCTGAAATCCTTATTTTTGTTCCTCTGTGCATAACATGTCATTTTTCTGTGGCTGGTTTTAAGATTTTCACTCTATATCTAGCTTTGAGCTGTTTATGATATTCCTTGGTGTAGTTTTGTTCATATTTCTTGTGCCTGGGTTGAGATTCTTACATCCATATGTTACTTATTTTCATAAAATTTGGAAATTTTTAGGCCATTATTTCCCTGTCTTTCTTCTCCCTCTGTTATAATAATTGCATATTAGCGTGCTTTAAGTTGTCCTGCAGCTCCCCAATGTCCTGTTCACTTTTTTCCAATTTTTTACTCTTTGTGTTTCATTTCGGATAATTTCTATTAGTATGTCTTCAAGTTCATTAATCTTTTTCTTCTGCAAAGTCTAATCCGCCATTAATCCCATTCATTCTATTTTTCATCTCACCTCATACATTGTAGTTTTTATCAACAGAAGTTTGAGTTGTGTCTTTTTAAATCTTCCATGTCTCTCCTTAACTTTTTGACTATATGGAAAACGGTTTTAATAGCTGTTTGATTGTCCATTTCTGCTAATTATAACATCTGTGTCGGTCTGGGTCCGTTTTTATTGATTTCTTTTTTCCCCTCATTGTAAGCTGAAGTTTCCTTTCCTTTGCATGCCTGGTAATTTTTTACTGGAGGCAAGACCTTGTGAATTTTACCTTTTTGGTTGCTGAATCTTTATGTATTTCTATCAATATGCTTAAGCTTTCTTTGGTGAGACATATCTAAATTATTTGGAAACAGTTTGATCCTTTTAGGTATTGCTTTTTAAATGTGTCAGGTGGGATAAGAACCATGTTTAATCTAACGTTCATTATTCCTTATTATTGGGGCAAGAACTTTCTGAGTATAATTCTCCATGAGAGACTTTACAGTCAGGTTGTTGAGAGTAGGCACTATTATCAGCTTTGTGCAGACACTAAGTACCACTCTCTCTAATCCTTTCAGGTGGTTCCCCAGTCTTGGGTAGTTTCCTCACACACATGCACTGCTCAGTACTCCACTGAATACTCAAGGAGCCTTCTGAAGATCTCTGAAGCTCTATCTCTGTGCAGTTCTCTTCTCTCAAGTAATATGTCCTTTTGAACTCTAGCAACCTTGGTATTCCTAGACTCTCAGTCCCATCTCTTCTAGTCAGAGAGGCCACCATATTCTATTTTGTTTCCCTCTTCTTGTGCCATAGGCCAGACACTTTCTCAAGGCAGTAATCTGCGGCAATAGTGGGGTTCGCCACATTTGTTTCCTGTCTCTCATGGATTACTCTCCTTCTCTACCTGAAATCCAGTGCCTTGAAAAGCATTGTTTGATATATTTTGCCTGTTTTTCCAGTTCTTTCAGGGACAAAGGTAGATCTGGACCCTGTTACTACGCCTTGGCCAGAAGCAGAACTCTATCAGTAATCTT
>NW_006784589.1:1642976-1653998 GCF_000442215.2 Lipotes vexillifer | reverse complement strand
TTTTTTTTTTTTTTTTTTTTGCGGTACGCGGGCCTCTCACTGTCGCGGCCTCTCCCGTTGCGGAACAACAGGCTCCGGATGTGCAGGCTCAGCGGCCATGGCTCACGGGCCCAGCCGCTCCGCGGCATGTGGGATCTTCCCGGACCGGGCCACGAACCCGTGTCCCCTGCATCGGCAGGCGGACGCTCAACCACTGCGCCACCAGGGAAGCCCATATCAGTCATAATTTTTAAAATTATTACTCCAACATAAAAGTGAGATCTCGAAGAGATATCTGTATTCCCACGTTCACTGCAGCATTATTCACAATAGCCAAGATATGGAAACAACCTAAGTTTCTATCAATGGATGATTGGGTAAAGATATACATATATACAATGGAATATTATTCAGCTATGAGAAAGAAGGAAACCCTGCCATTTTGTAAAAATATGGATGAACCTTGAGGGCATTATGCTAAATGTAATAAGTCAGACAGAGAAAGCAAATAATGTATGATCTCATTTATGTAGAATCTGAAAAGGTTGAACTCAGAAGAACAGATAGTAGAGTAATGGTTACCAAGGGCTTGGGGTGGAGGAAATGGGAAGATGTTGGTCAAAGGGTACAAACTTCTAGTTATAAGATGAATAAGTTCTGGGGAATCTAGTGTACAGCATGGTGATTATAGTCAAAAATGTTGTATTGTATACTGGAAATTTGCTGAGAGTAGATCTTAAATGTTTTCACCACAAAAAAGAAATGGTAATTACGTGACATGATGGAGGTGTTAGCTAACACTGCAGTGGTAATCATTTTGCAATATATAAATGTATCAAATTAACATGTTGTACACATTAAACTATGCAAAGAAGAGCAAAATTGGAGAATTAAAACTGCTGATTTCAAGACTTATTATAAAGTTACAGTAATCAAGACAGTGTGGTATTGGTGTAAAGACAAACACACAAATCAATGGAACAGAAGGTCCAGACCTACACACAGATCTACACATATATCAACAACTGACTTTCAGCAAAGGTACAAAGGCAATTCAGTGGAGAAACAATGATCTTTTCAACAAATGGTACTGCAATAATTGGATACCCATTTGAAAAACATGAACTTGGAGCCATACCTCACATCATAACAAAAATTAACCAGAAATGGATTACAAAACTAAGTGAAAAGCCTAAAACTATAAAACTTCTAGAAGAAAACGTAAAAGAAAACCCTTGCGACCTTGGTTTAGTAAAGGTTTATTACATATAACAACACCAACAGCACAATCCATTAAAAAATGAATTGATCAAATAGACTCAATCAGAATTTAAAACTTTTGCTCTCCAAAAGGCCCTGTCAAGAGAATGAAAAGACTACGAGAGTTTGGGAGAAAATATTTAGAAATAACATACCTGATAAAGGACTTATATCTAGAACATACGAGGTACTCTCAAAACTCAATAATTAGAAAATAGGCAACCATAATAAGATACTACTGTTAGGGGAACCACTGACTGAAACCGCCCGCCCTGGCCAGGCACCATAGTAACCACTTGCGTGAGTTATCTTACAGCAGGAGGTCCTGGTAAGGAATGCGGAACTAACAAGCTACCACCAACTGGAAGAATTCGGGAAAGTTCAAAAGGGGAGAGTAAATGCCCGTCCACATGGCCTACCATCTTCCCAGCATCCTTCTCGCTGGAATCCATCTTGGCTGAGCCATGCACGCGCCACCAGGAAGGACCCTGAGTCAGAATGAGTGGCCAGAGACAACCCGAAAACTAACCCTATTACCATAAAACCCCAGACTGTGAGCCACGCGACAGAGCAGTTCTCCTGGGTTCCTTTACCCTCCTGCTCTTGGCCCGGCGCCCCTTCCCAATAAAGTCTCTTGCTTTGTCAGCATGTGTGTCTCCTTGCACAATTCATTTCCGAGTGTTAGACAAGAACCCACTCTTCGGCCCTGGAAGGGGTCCCCCTTCCTGCAACACTACTACACATCTATTAGAATGGTTAAAATTAAAAGGGTTGGTCATACCGAGTATTTGCAAAAACATGGAGGAGCTAGGACTTCATACAGTGCTGGAAGGGAAAATAAAATGATTCAGTCACTTTGGAAAATAGTTTGTCAGTTACTGAAAAAGTTAAACATTGTTAAAAAGGAGACAGCAGGCCCACAATGATGTGCTGAACCCCACGTCATCAAACCAAGACTTAATACCTAGCCTAATTGCAACCTCAACACCCCCACCCCGCCCAGGAATGTAACATTTAGCCAGTCAACCTGGAATTACCTAGTCAGCACTGGTGAGGTAATCTCCCTTGCTCTGTCCCCCAAATAGGCCCCTTCCATTCCCCTTAGGAGGGTGACTGTCCCTGAAACAATGCATTCTTTGCTCATAATTTTCTTTTTCTGCCCCCTTTTCACCTTCAGAAAGTTTACCTTTTCTACAGCTCAGCAGAGCTCCTTTCTATTTGCTAGATGAGATGCTGCCCCATTCATGAGTCCTTTAATAAAGCCAATTTGATCTTTAAATTTACTCATTTTGTTGAATTTTTGTTATTTAACAATATATATCAACCATTGGATCCAGCCATTCTACTGCTAGGTATTTACCTAAGAGAAATGAAAGCATATATCCACATATAAACCTGTACACAAATGTTCACAGCAGTTTTATTTGTAATAGGTAATAACTGGAAATAACCCAAATTTCCATCAATGTGTGAATGAATTAAACTGTGGTATATCCATACAATGGAATACTACTGAGCAATAAAATGAAATGAAATACTGGTATATGCAAAAACATGGATGAATCTCAAAATAATTATGCCGAGTAAAAGAAAGCAGACCAAAAAAAAAAAAAAGTACCTACTGTATAATTCCATTTATATAAAATTCTAGAGAATGCTAACTTTTCTATAGTGACAGAAAGCAGCTAAGTGGCATGGGGGATGTTGAAGACTAGCAGAATATGCCACCCCCAAATACTCCTCTTTGGCATAAGGATTATTTTGAGCTGCCCATTTTGAGAAATAATCACAGCAGACACAGGAGAAGCTCTGAAAACAGAAGCTATCCTTTCATAAGGGACATTTATATCTATAATGGAAATCTCCATTTGTAAGAATGTCACCCTCTCTGTACCAGGAAGTGAGGATGGCGCAAAATCACAAGAAGCTCCTATTAATGAAGAAGGCGCTGACTTATACCTGCAAAACAAATCTTACCCTTGTTCACCTTGCGTTTCCTGGTCATCTTCCCCTCCTCCACAACACACACCTTTCTTCTGTCTTCAGCTGAAGATGGCATTTAAGGTGGTGGCTTAGGTCACCTTGGAGAGTTACTACTTTTTTTCTGGATATCTCCCATGTATACCTTCTGGGTTTTTTCTCTTGTTAATCTGTCTTTTATTACAGGGGGTCTCATCCAAGAACTCGGAATGGTAGAGGGAAAATTATTTTTCCTTCCCTACAATGGGGCTGTGTAGAAGGGAGGGATTTCAAAGGAGCGTGAGGAAATTTGGGGGGAATAGGTTCATTATATCTTGATTGGGATGACAGTTCACGGGTACATAGATGTGTTAGTTTATCAGATTGTACACTTTAATATGTGCAGTTCATTGTATGACAAAAAAATGCTCTTTTTAAAAAAAATTAGTAAGTAATACGCAAGGCACTGTGATTCTCAGACAACAGGCTCCCCCTAGCCGATCTTACCTAAGCTCACAATTACCATCAAACGTGCATCTCCAGCGCTGGTCGTCCTGCTGAGATTTAGACCTGTTCATCTAGTTGCCTTATCAACATCTCCACTTCTCTGTCCCACAGGCACCTTAATTTTAATTTCGGACGCCCAAGGCAGAATTCTTGATTCCCCCTCAAACCTGATTTTTTCCTGGTATAGCCCAGCACAATGAATGGCAACTCCACCTACCCAGCTGCCAAAATGACCCAATCCTAATTTTGACTTCTGCTCCCTTATCTTCATCATCCTGAACATGTCCTGAATCTATCCACTTCTCAGCAACCTCACAACCTCACTGACGTGACATTAATCCAAACCAGCCATCACTTCTCTGGCAACAGCCTCCTAGTGAGCCTTCTCACTGCCAAACTCACTCTTGTGGTTCACACACACAAAGCAGCCAGAGATTTTTAAATGCAGACGTGATCTTTTCATTCTCCAGATTAAAATCCTTCAGTAACTTCTCATGCCCTTAGGATGAAGTTCGAACGCTTTAACATGTGACGTGACACGCACAAGGTGGTCCCTATTCTCATCTGGCTCCCCTCTGCTGTTGTCATCTCTTGGCCCTCCCCTTCTCTCCCTCCACTCTCTGGTCATAGTTCAGACGAGCGCTATCTGCCGCAGTCTGAAATGGCTTGTCAGCTCCGGTTCTGTATGCAGGGAGTGGCTTCACAACGAGAAGGAAGAACGGTCGTAGCAAGGGAGAAAAAAGCAGGCAAAAGTAATTTTATCAAGTTCCTTTTTCAGTCAGCTGTTCTTGTATAGGCAAAGTAAGAAAAAGTAAACACAAAGATGACTTTGGTGGAACTATTTCTAAAGGAGAATGTATTTTGTGTTCTTCACCAAACCATCAGCCCCTCTGGATTTTAATATTATAGTGGGGTCATAACAAGCACTTCCTCTATTGTTGGCTTTATACAGAAGCAAAGCAGTTGCTCAGGAAGCTGGGAGACTGATGAATAGTTGGTTTGATGTGTTCGAACCATTCACCACTTTGAGTTAAATGTGCATATTCTGTTCAAAATAGACAATGGGGAGGGGCGGTCCCCTTTTCCCTCTATAACTTGCATAACATCAGGCCTCACTGCTTAAACTAATGAGTATTTAGAAGTAAAGGCTCCTACTGATTCTAGCCAGTCATTAATTCTCTGCTTGCAGAGCCACTGTGGAGTTTTTCATCAGCCACATTTTTCAGCCGTTTCCAGTTGCTTCTGAGCAGCAGTGCTGACCCTTGGCTTCCTGTGCCATGCACCAGACACATAATGGGCTCGGCAGTCCCCTTGGAAGGAATTTTACTGGCGGCCAGGAACAAATGCAAAGAAGATGCACATTCTAGTGTTAGAACTCCTCTTAGTTTGGGGGAACTTAATTGAACACGAAATGAAAATGTTTATTTAAACCAATATATAACCTGGTAGAAGAAGGCTAGTGGGCGTGAATTCCAATTTCTTTTAAACTAATTGCACAGTCAGCGTTACCCTTTGTAATAATGATGTTTGCTCCATTATCACTCCAGGTTTATTTGTTAAATAGCTTCATTGATCTTGCCTCAGTAGGTTTTCCATTTTTACACATCACATTCTCTTGGGAACTGAAAAGCACTGTGCTTCTGAAGACGCTCAGTCAACTTGAAGAGACTCATTTTTGAGAAAGTCTTAACCTGCTTTCAACTGTTAGTAATTCAAACTTTGCCCAAACAAGTATTAGGGCAGAGACTCACTACTCGAGTATATGTTTAATATCATCATTTGGAAGCTGTTTGTCTGAAGGGCCATTTACAGACCAATTCTAAAGGGTATTCAAAAATTCAGGAATCTATATTCTTAACTAAAAGGAATATACATATAATTGGGAACACGACTATTCATTATTCAGTGGATTCTGAACTATGAAGCAACATAAATATTTTGTGGAAAACCCTACTGTTTCATTAAGCTACTAGTGAAGACTCCAACTGCCAACTTATAGCAAAATCAGAATGTATGGAAGAAGGGGTCCGGGAAGTGAGGAACAAGTGGAAAAGGCTATGATGATGAAGCAGTCCTCACTCAAAGTAAGATAAATAAATCCAAGTTGGAAAGGCAAGAGTTTTTTTTTTTTTTTTTAATTTGGAGAGATTTCATTTTGTTCAATAATTCCCTACTATTTGAAAGAAGGAAGGGCAATTTAAATATCCTAAACTCATGACTGAGGTATCCATAAAGCCTGGAAGCAATACAACCTCCGAAAAAATCAACTTCAAACAAAGACCAAGAATGGTATGTTTGACATTAATTGGATCAGAGGCAATACATAGACTAAAGTAGGTAAAATGTCTAAACTACTGTAATACTTAAAAGTACAATGCTCTTTATCTCCTCTCTATTGTCTAAAATTTTAACTACTTAGTAAGCACCCAAGTCAACCAATAGATGCAGCAACTATGGAAAACAATATGGAGGTTCCCCCAAAAAACTAAAAATAGAGTTGCCATATGATCCAGCAATCCCACTCCTGGGCATATATCCGGACAAAACTATAACTCAAAAAGATACGTGTACCCCGCTATGCTCACAACAGCACGATTCACAATAGCCAAGGCATGGAAACGACCTAAATGTCCATCGACAGATGAACGGATAAAGACGGTGTGATATGCATACACAATGGAATACTACTCAACCAAAAAAAGAATGACATAATGCCATTAGCAGCAACATGGATGGACCTAGAGATTATCATACTAAGTGAAGTCAGAAAGAGAAAGACAAATACCATATGATATCACTTATATGTGGAATCTAAAATATGACACAAATGAACTTACCTACGAAACAGAAAGAGAATCACAGACATAGAGAACAGACTTGTGGTTGCCAAGGGGGAGAGGTGGTGGGGGAGGAATGGATTGGGAGTTTGGAGTTAGCAGATGCAAAGCATTATATGCAGAATGGATCAACAACAAGGTCCTACTGTAGAGCACAGGGAACTACATTCAATATCCTGTGGTAAACCATAACGGAAAAGAATATGAAAAAGAATACATATGTATAACTGAGTTACTTTGCTGTACAGCAGAAACTAACACAACACTGTAAATCAACTATACTTCAATAAAAATAAATAAATAAACTCAACCAACAGACATATCCACATTGCTCTTCAAACGGTTAGGTCCAAACGGTTCAGTTAGGTTAAAAAGGGGGAAAAAGGCAAATAAACACTGAACATGAGTAATCTGCTGACAACATCCATACTTTACAACAGTGACTCAGCAAACCATTTAATGTGAACTTCAACAGCTTTTAATCAGTTCCCTATGCAAAGACATGATTTGATTTGGGCTTTCAAATGACTTTATCAATCATTCCCATGGTCCCAGGAATACTGAAAAACAATGTTCTTAGTACAAAAGGTTTGCCTATATTAACCTTCAACTCACCCAGACATCCACAGGCAGCACCTGCTTTTCCATCAAAATGAGAAATATTAGCAGCTAAAAATATAAGTATATGCAAAGGTTGTGAAACTTCTTTAAAATTTATTACCCAGGAACAATGACAATAGTTGAGATTTCTCTTTTTTAGAGGAAAGAGAAGAGGCAGCTAAAAATCTAAGTGTACGCAAAGGTGGTGAAACGTTTAAAAGTTATTACTCTGGAATAATGGCAATAGTGGGGATTTCTCTTTTTCAGAGGGTAGAGGAGACACAGAAATTACGGCCATCTTCCCCACATCCCCCAAAGATTTGAGTCACAGGGTTTATGTGTGCTGAAAACCAGAGTTATCTACTGCTTGAAACCTAAGCAGACTGCATCAGCATTTCAGGACCACCTGGGACCAAGGAGGTGAGGGCTGGGAGATTTCCAGATGGATTGTAAGACAATTCATTGATATTTACATAACGAGAATAAACGTTTTTCCTAAGATAGCATTTCCCTTCAGTGTCTTGAGACCACCAGCAAAAGAGGGAGGTACAGAAATTCTATTACATTAATAGTCTTTGTTTTTATGGCTTTGGCATTTATTAACTAGTGGGAGCTGTTTATTGGGTCATAAACTTTACTAATGGGCATATTATCTCTAAATTATAAATCTCCTTCAGTATATGGCTTAGTTATAAAAAGAATAATTATTTAAAGTGTCTGCATGACTGCAATGTATCATGTTTATCGGCATGATTCCTATAATGGCCGTTTAATTGCTAATTGTGGGCTTGTACTGTGAATAACCAGGGCAGTGACACACATCTATGTAACAGAACAAGCAGTTGTCATCCTACAAACTCAGGAGCATATCACTGGCTTGCTTCCTTTCCTTTTCTCCTCCTACTTCTCAAATGAACTACATTACAAGCCTATACAAGGGCTAAATTATCTACATATTTAAAATCTTGAGGGAAAGACAACTGACTGAAGAGTTGAATAGGTAACTGACGAATGTGTCAGCTTGAAAAGTTCCAGGAAAGTGTCATCCTTCTTAAAGCTTGCTCTTTGGGGAATGGAAAATCTTAAAGTGACAAAATGGCTTGGCACTGTCAGTTGTCGTCTTTGGAAAAAAAAAAAAAAATCAAGAAGTCAAAATTAGACTTTATGAGTAAATGGTTCTAGTATATAAATTGAGTATTCTAGTTTATTGGAAAATCCTATGGGATCTATTTTAACAATGGCACATGTGGAATTATCCTAGGTTTATATATAGAAATGGTTTATTGATGAACTTCAAATTTAAAAAATGAAGGAGCCGTTGCTGTCAAGCGAATTGGTACATCTGAGTGCCAAGAAGCCAGCTCATTTCTAGGCAAAGCGCTGCAAATGTGGAGCGAAAGAATAAGAAGATAGAAGGGGCCCTTGAGATGTCATCAGTTCCTCTTCCTCCCCTCAGAGCAGTCCCTGAACATCAATGTCGAGGACCCTTCTCCATAGGCCTCCATCATCTCTGAGAACACCAGACAATCGGATTTATGATACCTAGCACCCAGCACTGAAGAATGGGGTACACTGAGACAAACTTCTCACACTGAATTCCCAGAGGTCCATGGTTATGACTTGTAATCAAATATACACTACATGACAAAAGTTCTGCTGAGACTCATAATGTATAGTCCTAGAAGAAAACTAAAAATAGGACTAGAGAAAAGCAAAAGGGAAACATGCTGTAGTCTTAGAATATTAAAACCTCTGGGGTAGGCGGTTATGTATATGTGGAGAATGAACCAAAACAGACCTCTGAAGATCTTCAGCATTCACATCCTTAAATATTTCAGACATAATACATTTTTGGTCATACTATAATTATATACACATGCATATATTCCTAAGTTAACAAGCTAACTTCAGAGATTAAAAGAGCATTAAAAACATAAACACTGCATATGTTTTAATTTCTCTCCCCAATTTTTCGTGTGTGTATGTGTTGTGAGGGAGGGTTCTTTCTTCTCATAGCTTTGCTAATTTCAGAAAATAAATACCTTCACTCTGCAGAGGTTTAAGGATTATTTTGAAAAGGTGAGTTGCTACAAAGTTTAATTATATAAGTAATAAGCGTGTGTCAAAAAGATTTCAAAAAATGTTTAATAGAATCACAACTTATTGCTCTGATATAATTTGATTTTATATTGTCATATATAGCTGTCAAAAGTCATTTTCTTTTTGTGTTGTAATGAATCAAATTATGTTGGATAGAAAATTACCGTAAGATTCTTGGTATCAATAAATCATATGTATAATAAGAATGCTCAACGTTTCTTTAAATGGCATTTTTAATAGTGCTGGTACATCAGCAATATAATATGATGTTCCGAAAAACTGAAATGACTAAAGGAGATTAATTTTGGAATATGGATTTTAATTCAAAATGAACCTTGTTTTTTTTGTTTTTAATGGAATCATATCTACTGAAATAAACTTGGCAAAATTAGAGCAGGAAATCGGGAAATCAAAGGGAGTTAACCAACCAAAACTGCATGGTTACTCCTCCTCTAAGCCAAACACATCCTTTAAAAGGTTTAAATAGTAAATGTATTTCACAGGAATAGGTGATGGCATCCCAAGCCACTCATCTTCACATCTCCGGGAAAAAAACCCAAAGATGGATATAATTAGAACTACATTTCAAAGTGCAGCTTTGTAAATGCAACATCAAATTGTTCCTTGTCAAGCTCTTGGCTAAGCAGTTTATTTCCAAAGCAGATATTTCTACCATCGACTTTCAGATCATAAGGACTCTGTGGTAGATTGGATTCTTGCCCTCAATCCTTCGTCCTTCCCTGTATTAGAATTATACACTGTGCTCTTTGCCATGTGAATTTGCAGCACCTCCTATGGAGTCCTTTTTCCTGCCCCTTTGACATGAACTTGACCACATGGCTGGCTTTGGCCTATGTAATGTTAGCAGATATACCACAGCCAGAGGCCCTAATGTGCTGGCATGATTTGGCTTGGCCCTCTGTGCCTCTGCCATCACCATGAGAAGAACATGGCCCAAGATGCTGCTGGTCCCAGAATGACACAGGTGGAGAAAGCCCAGCTGGAGTCAAGCCCAGCAGATCTACGGGCCCATGGACAAGAAAAATAAACATCTGCTGTTGTGAACTACTGAAATTTGGGGGGGTTGTTATGCAGCATTATTGCAGTGATAGCTCCTCCTATACTTTATTAAGAACTCAATTTTTAAAATCCAAACTGCTAGCGTATTATACTGGCTGCTTGGTTACTGTTTCTTCAATCTAACAGTGAAATGAGCATTAGATCATTCAAGGTATGTTCTTGGGGATAAGCTACTTTAAATACGTATGTATAAATACATATACACATATGCTTTACATATATATAGATATAGTATATATGATACATATATGTGTGTATATATTTGTTAATTTCAGAAAAAATAAATACCTTCACTCTAAAGAGGTTTAAGAATTATTTTGACAAGGTGGGTTGCAACAAAATGTAATTATATAAGTAACATCAAGGAGATTTCAAAAATCTTGTATATATAAACCTATACACATATACGCACACACCCTTTTTACTTATGCTGCAATGGTGAATTAATATTAATATCAATGGTGTCGGGGGGTGAGTCCATAAGTACGGCTGCTTTTATTTCTACTGTCAAGGTTAATTGTTGCATATAAGAGGTGTTAAATCTTTCCTAGTGCCAAATTAGTATCCAGAGTCACAAGATGCCACAGAAACACAGGAAAGGGCTCAATAATTCTATGTGATGGAATTGTGGAAGCAACCTGAGTCAGTGATATCTCACTTGGGCTTTATGGGGTGCGGGGCAGTTCAGCAGGGGGTTAAA
>NW_006784589.1:1632271-1642932 GCF_000442215.2 Lipotes vexillifer | reverse complement strand
CAGCAGGGGGTTAAAGTGATGAAAGGTGTTCTAGGCATAGCGAACAGCATAAGCAAAGGCCTAGAGACCTAAAAATCTATTTTCAAGAAAGGCTGACCAGCCCAGCGGGTTTGGGGCACACGGTACAAAGTGGTAAGAGAGGCAGTTGGAAGGAAAAGGTGGGGCCGAACTTGAGGGCCTCTGTGCTAGTTTATATTTTATGCTGTGGCTAGGGAAAGGCACTGGTGGGTCTCAGTGAAATCGGATTGGAAGTTTATTAGATAACTCATTGGATGTATGAAGAATGAAATGAAGGAGGAAAATCACTCTGGAGGTTACCGCAATAATCCTGGGGAGAGATGACTGTGCCATAACCAGGGCAGCTGAGCCTGGGGTGAACAAGGGCTACATCTGAAAGGTTTTGCTGCAGTAGAACATACAACACCTGGAAGGTGACTGATGTGAAGTGGTGATAAAAGAAGGGGGTCATCATGTTATGGGTTGAACTGTGTCCTCTCAAAAAAGATATGTTGAAGTCCTAACCCCCTGATATCTCAGAATGTGACCTTATTTGGAAATAAGGTCATTGCAGATATAATTAGCTAAGATGCAGCCATACTGGAGTAGGGTAGGCCCCCTAACTCAATATGACTGGTGACCTTATAAACTAATACAGATAAGGATGGTTCTAAGACTTCTAAATTTAGTTACAGCTGATGATGTCTGTATTAGTTTCCTAGGGCTGCCATAACAAATTACCACAAACTGAGAGGCTTAAAGCAACAAAATTGATTCTGTCACTGTGCAGGAGGCCAGATGTCCAAAATCCAGGTGTTGGCAGGGCTGGTTCTTTCTGGAGGCTCTAAGGGAGACTGTCCCATGCTCCTCTCCTAGCTTCTGGTGGTTGATGGCTATCCTTTGATTTCTTTGGCTTGTAGATACATCACCCCAATCTCTGCCTATATCTTGTTCTCTCTCTCTCTCTCTCTCTCTCTCTCTCTCTCTCTCTGTGTGTGTGTGTGTGTGTGTGGCTTCACATGGCCTTCTTATAATAACACCAATTATTGGATTTAGGGGCCACTCTAATCCAGTATGACCTCATTTTAACTTTTGGTAGATGTTTTAATTATATCTGCAAAGACCCTATTTCCAAATAAGTTCACATTCTGAGGTTCTGCGTAGACATGAATCTGTGCGGGATAATGTTTAACCCAGGGCAACATTATAAGCAAAATAAAGAAAGCAAGAAGAAGAAGAGTTTTATTTAAACATTTTTAACTGGGAAAATAAGGATCAGAGGGAGAAACTAAGTTCACTTTGGGGCATTTTTATTTGAGGTACCCATAGGACATCAAAGTAAAGATTCTGGTAAACACCTGTAAATAGGCTTCTGTATAGCACAGACCTAGAGTCCAGAACTGTGCAAAGATGTGGAAGTCACTTAAATATGGGTGATATGTAAAACTATGGTAATTAATAACACTAACGCAGAATCAGAAGAGCACCAAGAACTGGCATCTCTAACTAAAGCATAAAGCCTTAGTTTAAGAGATGATTTTTTCATGATGATGAACTAATAGCAGACTTTTTCAGGATTATAGGCATCATAATTACCTAGTAGTGATGATGATGATGATGATAATAATAATAAATTTATTGGATATTTACTATACGACAGGTATTCTTTTAAGCATTTTACAAGTACTGAGCTATTTAATTACTGCAGTTTAAAAAATTAATAAACAGAAACTTCAATTAAATAGAGCCAGGAGACCAGAAGGGGAAGCTTTCATGCCCTGCAATGACAGCAGAGCACAACAGGAAGAAAAAGACTCCTCTTCTTTCCTGGTAAGGACTCAGCCAATGAAAAGCCATAGACTCTTTATTATTGCTCTCCCAACTTCCTTTTCCTCGCTATAAAAGTGTCCTCCTTCCTTCGCCATGAAGGAACTTGCACATGGCTTACCATGGTTGCAGACCCCAAAATGCAGTTCTCTGCTGATCCCAAATAAATCCATCTTTGCTGGAGAAATATCTGGCAGTCTATTTATTTTTAGGTCAGTAGCAGAAAACCCTAAGAGGTAGGTATTGTTATGATACCCAACCACAGAAAAGGAAACTGAGGCAAGAGAAGGGTTAAGTAGCTTGTCCAAAGTCAAACTGCCAGTAAGTGGAGGAGCCTGGACCGTAACCCCAGTATTAGGGCTCCAGAGCTCTGCTTATCTGCTGGGCTACCCTCCAAAACCCAGGAAAGGAGTGGGCCTATTCAGAAGCAGCTGGCTCTCATCTGACATGGCTACATTTGGTCCTACCACTTTCAACAAGAAAAGTTAAGTAAAAACAAAACGTGATTCTTGAAGTGACACTACACTTCTCTTTCAAGAATGCCTCCTGTTGGATGTTGGAGGTTGAGCCCAAACTGCCAACCAGCTGTGTAAAGAAGGAAATGACCATTCAGATGGATGATGGCTAAACCAACTCCTAGGGTGTGTTCTGTGCAATTCATGCTACATGGAACTTAGTGAAATATGCTTCCTATGCCCAAAAGCAGTAAATCGTTGTGCGTCTGTGTGTGTGCGTGTACAAAATGTGTGTGTATTTCATGTGTGTGTATATGTATATATACATGTACACACACACATATATATTTTTTTTAGCCCAATATGTTTTTAATTTAAAAGATACTATCATCAAAAGGCCATATATTATATATATATATATATATATATATATATATATAAATAAACAAAGTCTCCTTCCTAAAATCCACATTATTCCATGATAGATTTTCACAGCGACTAATATATATATCAATATATTTTTCAAATCTGTTCAGTTATCTATTGGGTAATGCTTTTAGAATTAAAAGATGCCATTATCATCGCAGTCTGAACATTGTACCATTAGGGAGATGTGCTTAGAAATGGTTCAGTGATTTGCTCATTATGACGACTATTTACAAAGATGCCTATTTACATTAGCAATAAATAATCCTGATATCAAAAGAGATAATGGGCATGCACACACCGAGATGGCTGCATGCTCTTAAAATACTTACATGTAGTTTTTCGGTTAGGGCTTTCCCATTAGCAAGTGAAAGTGTGCTCCCTTCAATTTTCTCCACATCGGTCTGGCTTCTGGGCGATGCATCCTTCCATTTCTACAACTTCGGGCCATCCTTTATATTTGTTTGTGTCCTTATTGTTCTTTATGTGCTGTTCAAAAGGGCTTTTTGTCTTAATGCCTTATCCACCACAGAAGACCCAGTTGTCTCTAAAACCAAGATGAGTAGTAGATGTACTCCCCAGTTCAGCAATGAGCTGCCGGGCCTCATCATTGAGTTTGATTGCTCCATCACCATATGTTCCCATTAAGACTATTGTTTCATCTTGTATGGCCTTCAGAAACTCAATAAATGGGGCCACATTTCCTCCCCACATGTCAAAATATCTGGTGTCTATTAGATCTCCGGTTTTTCCATTTACCAAGGCAACATTGATCCCTCTTCCAACATTATTCTTAACACCACTCATTAAAACATTGTCCTCCAGGCAGAGGCTGCTCCACTTGCCATTTTTAAAGCAAAATGCTTCTCAGGGCAAGCTTTTGAGATCCCACATTTATATCTGGGAGGTTCTGTAGAACGTGCAACTGCGTCCAATGCTGACCTTGCAAATAGATTTCCTAAACTTGCATCCATTTTTATTTCAAATACTTGAGAAATAACATAGAATGTCAGCAAAAATACTGCCACAGCTACCACCAACTTTGCAGCACCTGCTACCCTCATGTTTGCTTTTTTTGGCCTATGGCACTTTTCATTAAATAAGCTCCTCCAACTTAGAAGACACTAAAGCTTTACAAGTGAGCCAAGACCGCCCTCCACAGAGTTCAAATGCAACATACAACTCCATCCCCGCCTCTTTAGAGCACTCGGCCCCCCTTTCCGACCCGAGCTGGAGCCCCCGCGTGCCCCACGTGCCAGCCACTGGCCGGAGCGCCAGGCGCTGCGCCACCCCGCCCTCCGCGGAGCCGGAGGACTGCTATATATTTCTTTTTAACCAATGAAGTCTGAGATCAATAGTCATTCAGTTCGACTATTCAACATGTCCTCAAAAATTTCATTATAAAACTTAAAGCAATTTTCACTCTTAAGTGGTACAGTAGTCCCTCAGTATCTCATTGGTTCTGAGACCACCTGTGGATACGAAAATCTGAGGATGCTCAAGTCCCTCACATAAAATGGCGTAGTATTTGCATACAACCTATGAACATCCTCCTGTATACTTTAAATCATCTCTAGATTACTTATAATACCTAATACAATGTAAATGCTATGTAAGTAGTTGTAAATACAATATAAATACTATGTAAATAGTTGGTGTGTGGCAAATTCAAGTTTTGCTTTTTGGAACTCTCTGGAATTTTTTTCCCAAATACTGTTGACCCACGGTTGGCTGAATCTGTGAATGCAGAACCCATGGATATGGAGGGCTGACTTTATTTTTAAATTTTACCATGTTATAGAAGAATATAGAACAAATATATACATTCAGAATCACTATTCCCTGATAGGTGTTTTTTTTTTTTTTTTTTTTTTTTTTGCGGTACGCGGGCCTCTCACTGTTGTGGCCTCTCCCATTGCGGAGCACAGGCTCCGGATGCGCAGGCTCAGCGGCCATGGCCCACGGGCCCAGCCGCTCCGTGGCATGTGGTATCTTCCCGGACCGGGACACGAACCCGTGTCCCCTGCATCGGCGGGCGGACTCTCAACCACTGTGCCACCAGGGAAGCCCCTGACAGGTTTTTTTAAACACAAGTTTTCAATACAAAAAGAAATACATTTTGCAGCTCATAACATTACAATGAAATTATTTGGGTAAAGGATTCTCTCATGAAACAGGTCAATACTAGTAGATCCTTCCCCATACCTTATTAGGCAGCAGAAGTTTTGGGTTGTTTGGTTTTTTGTTTGTTTGTTTTTTGAGCAAGGAATCATGATTTAAATCCTAACAACAAAAGAAAAAGAAATAGAAGAACTTATACTGGAATAATGATAACTCAAGAATTTGGAGATAAGAATTAAATTTATTAGCAACAAGCCAAACTTGGGTAAATGAAACTCAAGTAAATACCCCGAGATTTGAAATTAAGGATAATTTAAGATGAAAAAATAATGTAGGGGAGCAAAATCTGCCACCCCAAAATGTGTCTCTCTGGCATGAAGATTATTTTAAGTTGATTATTTTTTTTTATTGGGGTATAGTTATTTTACAATGTTGTGTTAGTTTCTACTGTACAGTGAAGTGGAGTTCCCTGTGCTATACAGCAGGTTCTCATTAGTTATCTATTTTATACATATTAGTGTATATATATTAATCCCAATCTCCCAATTCATCCCCCCCCCTTTCCCCTTTGGTGTCCATACGTTTGTTCTCCACATCTGTGTCTCTATTTCTGCCTTGCAAACCAGTTCATCTGTACCTAGAGACTGTCATACAGAGTTGATTATTTTTAAGAAACAGAAGACTCAGGAGGCACTTTTACCTCCCCCTTAACTGCCTAAAAGAATTTAGATACTGGGCCCGTACCAAGAATGGAGCTGTCACCGTTAGATAACTACATGTGAGGTAGACAGGGAGGAACCTAGCAAAGTCTGTTTGTTAAAATTCCTCACTGTGTCCCATTGTTTCTGCATGGCCCTGCAAACATTTATTTACCAAACATTTGCTCTTTTCATCTTCCTGTGAATTGCTTTCCTTCCCTTTGCAGTCCCAGACCCCTAGCCCTTTCTCCTTAGCCCCTCAGTCAAGAATGACAGATAAACCTCATTTTGCCTGACTGTCTTTGGAATCTCCCACGTTTATATGGATTCCCTATACATAGGTAACTAAATTTTGCTTTTTTCTCCTGTTAAGCTGTCTTAATCTCATTTTAATTATTCAACCAGCCAAAAGAACCTAGAAGGGTGGGAGGAAATTACCCCCACCCAAAAAAAAAGTAACAATAATGCATTTCTTTTAACCCTGATTCACTTTAAATCCCATGGCTCACACAATACCTTCCTGACTGCTCCAGCCCCACTATACTCTCTCTCTAAAATCAATACCACTTCCCTCAAATTTATTTCCCTTTGTCACTTTTCTCCAGGTTCTAGGTGGGAATGACTTTTTCTGCCTAAATATCTGATAAATGCCACAGGCATATTTGCAGTGCTTGAGGAACCCAAGGTCTGTACATTGGCAATATGATATGGTGATTTATAATAAGAAATATATATTTGGTTTTTGTCCCCATTTCTGGCACAGAGCTCTTAAAACTCTTAGAATTTCCTAAGTGATGAGAGTGATAAGGTCTCTTTTGTTACGTTAATGAAACATGATTGAAAAGCACCAGGATGGGGGCTGGTTGCCAGTGGAGCCAACCACGTGATTAGAGGGTTGGAACTTTCAGACCCCGCCTCCACTCCCCATTCCCACACCTCCCGGGAGGGGAGAGGGGCGGGAATTTGAGTTTATTCACCAACGGCCAATGATTTAATCAATCGTGGCTCTATAAAGAACCCCTGTGAACACCAAAGATGACAGGGTTTGGAGAGCTTCTGAGTTGGCAAACACGTGGAGATGTGGGGAGAGTGGTGAGCCCAGGGAGGGCATGGAAGCTCTGTGCCCTTTCCACCATACCTTGCCCTATGCATCTCTACCATCTGGCTGTTCTTGAGTTATATCCTTTTATAATAAACAGGTTATCTAGTAAGTAAAGTGTTTCTCTGAGTCCTAGGAGCAGCCGCTCCCAAGGAGGAGGTCATGGGAACCTCCAATCCACAGCCAGTTGGTCAGAAGCACAGGCGACAATCTGGACTTGTGAATGGCATCTGAAGGAGGGGAGGTAGTCTTGTGGAACTGAGCCCGTAACCTGTGGGATCTGAGGTTACCTCCAGGTAGATAGTGCCAGAACTGAGTTGACTTGCAGGACACTCAGCTGCTGTTGAGAATTGCTTGGTACGGGGGAAAAATACACACTGGAATTGGTACCAGAATTGCAGCTAGCCCCCAGTTTTAGGGAGATTTTCACAGGTACTCGTTTAAATGAACTAACAGGAATCAAATTGGGATCTAAAGGAAGGAGGAAGCAGGAGATAAGAGTTAAGAAGCTCAGGGGGATGGGGCATCGATAAAGTAGAGGGAAAAAGTATCTTCCTCATAATTTTGCCTGTAATTGGGTCCACCTAAGGGAATCACATGGCCAATCTCTTTGTAAAATAAAGAGGTCTTTGCTAACATGAGAAATCCCCTCACTACCACTGCCTAATTGTTCTAATAAATCTGCAAATGCTCCAAACGTTACATAATATTTATGACTGGGCAGTGAGTTAAAATATTCTTTGTCCTCACTGACCTTTTATTCATCCCACACTACAAAATTCGAAGAAAACTCCAGATCATGTTGTTTCCCAGCAGTGCACATAAATTTTAAGTGGAAATAACTGCATGGTGATTTTATAACAGGTGAGCTCATCCACAGCAGTCAATCCCTCCTGTTCTAGACGAGGATGAGCCTGCTTGTATTTCTGTAAAACACCCCGCCTAAAGGTGCATGATCAGAATCTTAAATATCTGTGTGTATCGGGTTCTGCCTGCACCTCTCCTGATCCTCTCACCCTTTCCACTTTGGCGCACACCAACCTAACTTCCAGCCATCAGCACCTGCATTCCTTCTCCTGAGACCTTCCCTTTGGCCTCTGAGGCCTGATTTGGCCGTCCCTGTAACATGCCACAAGTGCCTGGGGATTCATTATTTTCACCCACTTCAGGAGCAGCTCTCAAACAATGACAGGAGTTGATGGATGGGATAACACTGAGGTACCTATCAGCCACTGGATCCCTGTGATTCCCAGAGGCATTACGCTCCAGTCATTCACATTTTTACTGGTTTGATAATATGCCCTGTATTAACTCCTTCTCTTCTATTTCTCACTTCCCTACTCCCTTGCTAGTTATTCCCTTCATTTCGTCCAAAAAACCATTTATACTCAAATCCTTGTCTCCGAGTCAGCTTCCAGAGGAAGTCAAAGATACTATGCAATTTTGCATTTTTCAAAATTAATAAAATGTCTATGAAAGTCACAGTATAGCTCGGAACAAAGCAACTTCTTGACAAACTGTGGATGGATCCAAAGTCTCCAGTGTGACTTCCAGGTAATTCCAGAGACAGTACCCAAATCTCAAAACAAAATTCAGTTTAATCTGGAGCATAAACAGCATGTGCCACGTAGCATTTTCTGGAAGAAGGAAGAACTATGAAATGCAGAGTGAAATTCAGCAATAATGCAAAATCATGACTCTAAAATGGCTGGAAATCATTGCCTACAAGAGGGCCCCATGACAGCTTTCAATCTGGCTGTCACTAGAGCTACTTAAGATGTCAGAGAAGTTGGCAATAAATTACTTATTCATCAATGGTGAAAAAAAAATGTAGCTGCCGATCTGTAAAACCACCTATCCTTGAAATGGGAAGCAAAGATGGCACTGGATGGAAACCCAGTAAACAGCAGCTGCCCAGTGAGAACAGCAAAGCTGTGTGTGAGCTCATAGGCCCTGGATTTATTTGCTTTGACATTTTTAAAAGGAAATTTAATTGGATTATGTCTCCTTCTAGTTTAAAATTTTCTACTGTAGTACTGGCCACCAGATGCATGTGGGGAAAAGATTGGGAGCCAATTAGATTCCACGCTTCACTGAAACAAGGTTATTTTTATTCGTCCCAAATGTAAGGCTGATAGAGTCATGTTAGTGATTTCACTCTGTTACTCCCCCACCGCTCAATCAAAAAAAGGATGTTTTTATCCATGAATTTGTAGAAAAATCCAGTACTGTGTATGGAATTGAAATTGTGGTTTTCTTGGATTTTCTTCCTTCTACTAGGTTGACATGACCTTGGAAATAATCAAATTAAGTTGACAGAAATCATAAAAACAATTAAATTTCAGTAAAAATCAAATGGAAATTAATTTGGGGAAGAAATTTTACAGATACTTGTTGAGATAATCAAGAGCATTCTGATGACATAAGGAAAAGCTCAAAACCAGGAGATTTGCTTATATGCCTATCCATTTCTGTCTTTACTGTAATGCCAATATTTCACAATTGCTTCTCTTTGCCCTAGACAAAGCTTCAGTAGAGCTGTCATCTGTGTGACTGCAGCTAAAACACAGTTGTAACTTTTAAACAAGAAATCTTTCCTTGAAATTGCATTACGGGGCAAGTAAAGTTTTCAGGTAGACGTGGATATTTCTTAGCTTTAGTGATAGCCTTATTCATACAATTCAAGTAGACATCATCCAACCCTTTAAATCACAGTAGACTCTGGAAGTTTCCTACTAGGTCACCGCTTTGTGTTACGTAATCAGTATGTGTTTACGTTATTTTTTTAAGACTTATGAGAATGATTAATAATCTTTTATTTCAACTGTTAAATTCAACTTGAAATATCAGACATAACTTCGCTTACTTAAAGAGTTGGCACTAGCCCCTAACTATATAATCTTGACCTTTAGGAATGCCTTTGAGTCTCAGCTTCCTATCTATAAATTGGGAATGATACTTATTCTCACAAAATGGTTGGGACAATAAAGTGTCACAGGGTATTCCACCCTCTAAATACCAAAAGGAGATCCTCGACAAGTGGGGTGCCCAGAAATATATCCCAAGGTGTACCCCACTGTCCCCTACTCCCCAGTGCCGAGGCTATATATCATCCTGTGTGACAAGAGGAAACTTTAGAGCCAATTGTTAATGCTTCTGCAGCTCTCGTGCTCGTAAAATGAAGCCACATCCAATTTTTCTCAGAAACGTCAAAGGATAAGATGCCAGTCACACAGTGCAAGTTATAAAGTTTATATGAGAACCGATTTAGTGTTATTTTTTAAAACGTGACTTCTGAGATTAACCAGGCAGGCTCTAAACAGCGGGACCTCTTTTGCCAGTTTTACAGCTACCATCTGTGAGCAAGCACAATAGAATGGAATTGGGGTCTCTAGGCCGTGACAGCACCAGGGCAACATGCTGAGACCACAGATAGTCACATAATGGACTGAGAATTAAATTACAGCCCCAGTGGCTCACCATGGGCTGCTGTGGAGGCCAGGCAGAGGCCCCGCCAAGGGAGCTCCTGAGAATCCAGGCTACAGGCCACAGTCAACAATCCTGGTGGGTGACAGTCAGCTTCCACCCATCCACATAGGGAAACCTCTCACCAAATCAAAGCTGGACTCGCTACAACCACAGTCCTCTCTGTGAATTTTGCTTCTTTGTTGTTGATGCCCAGGCCTACTAGCTGATGCCATGTAACAATCACATGTAGGTGGAGCCCCATCGGAGTCAGAGGGACCAATCCTAACATCCAGTAGACCCAGCTTCAGGAGCTGTTAGTCTTAAAAGCTGGCTGTGAGGTTTGCTCACTGGAGCCCCAGTCTTTACTCTGGTAACAGACTGTACTGGCCCATCCTCCATTTGCCCCTCAAGATCCATTTTTTGCCCTTCTCACCAAGCTCTCTGCCCTGGGAGTCTGACCTCTGTGGACTGCATCACTTCTCGAGCTTCCTTGGTTCTCTGGCTTCCAAATGGGTCCAGACAATGGGAAGCAGCGAGAGTTCAGGGTATTGATTCCACTTCCCCTCTCCC
>NW_006784589.1:1623255-1632261 GCF_000442215.2 Lipotes vexillifer | reverse complement strand
CGCTCTTCCACTGGGCTCCAGTAATACCAGTCCCTCCCTGCTTCTCCAGACCCAGGGATGGAAAAGGCTTCCCACTCTAGCTAGGCCCTGGGCACTCCACTGCCCTGATTGGTTCCCTTAACCCTACCCTCTCCTCTGTCAATAGTCCCTGCATTAACTCCATATCCTGACTCCTCTGAGTGGGCCGTGTGTCTCCTGCTAGAACCTCACTGGTATAGGGACTCAGCCTGCTCTGTCCCCTGGTCGCGGCTGAAGGCTTGGTTCAAGCCTGCTGACTGGCCCCCTCTGGTTGCTGAATAGTGCTAACTTCAGGATTCCCCATCACTGTGCTCCCTGTTTTGGAGAGACTCCCTGCTAGAACTCCCTGAGGCGCTGCCCTTCCAATCCCAAGTACTGTGTACCAGACCACCCCGCTACTCAGCCTGTGGTTGGCTAAAGCCCATGGTCCTGTTCCTCTTTTATTCCTGCTTCCATTCACTGTAGTTAATCAAGCTAGGGAAGCTGTCCCAAATCTCCACGCCTACCATCCATCCTATCCATTAATGCTGATGCTAACGGAACTGGTGTTGAATCTAGTACTGAGACCTGCTCAGCTTTCATCAGCTAAGCGGTCTCTTTTCATTTCGCAGTAAGATCCCTAGTTCAGGGAAGAGAGCCTGTTGAGGACAACATTCAGCCCGAGGGTAAGGATACCCAGGTTCCGAGTGGAGCCTGGTGACTCCTGGAACTTCAGCCAGAGACAGCTTGTCCAGCTCATACACTGGAGGAAGCACGCAGCCGCCCCACTGCTGGCTTCCACCTGGGCCATACTTCCACACAGGAGCTCAACCTGCCATTCCTTGGGAAGGACTTGGTGGCCCAGTTGCTGGGAGACCCCTTCAGGGATTACCGCAGCTACAGAGCTGTCTTGGCTGCAAAGAGCCACATTACCCCAGGTCATACCCCTTTCTAAACCAACCCACAGGGATAAAGTCCAGGCCATTTTGGCCCAACTCAGGACAGCTCTGAAAGGCCATTCTAGATCCAGAGTTCCCTTCGGACCAGCCAAGGCTGTCTTTGGACCTGCATCGAAGCTCAACTTCTCCCTCTGCCCACTCCTATGGCCCTCCCCTCCCTTCCACAGGTACTGATCCCAAGGACACTCCCAAATAAATATACTGCACATAAAACTCCATCTGCTTCCTGGAGAACCCAACCTGTGACAGGCTCTGACCCAGAGTGTCTCAGGGCATTATTAGATATTAACATTTAAGTATACTTACATGGTTCAGGAGACACTATACTTTTCATTACTCATTCTACTCTCTGAACTATACAATATTACACTCAACCCATTCACACTAAATATTTTCACATAGATTACAGACTCACTGATACCATTCCCAAGCTATCTTATATCCTCTTTAATGGAACGATAGCAAGCTCAGGAGTACCAGAGTGCTTCAGACTCTGGAATTTAGTTAAGGTCTCATTATTGGTTAAATTGATCAGGTACCATTTGATAACTATGTTCTTCCTTTTTTAAAAAAAAAAAAACTGGCTGGAAAAGAACGGCCCCATCCAAATGTCTCCCACAGACTGAACTGCTTCTAGGCTTGGTCATCAAAATTGACAAGAGGCCCTAAGACTAAAGTTCTTCTCACCATAAATGAGTAACAATTGAAAGAGCTGACTTACTGCTAAAGCACAGGCCCTATCTGATGCTACACTGCTGTTCTGTAGCTGTTCTAACTCTTATGTTTAACGATAGAATCACTGGTCTTAGTCCTCAAGGCCCAGCCCACTGACTTGAGGACATAAGACATCTCCGTTTTACGAACAACAGTAATAGCTAACATTTAAGCTGTTACTATGGGACAGGTACTGTGATAAGTGTCTCACGTGTATCAATTCAATCCTTACAAGCAACCTGACAGAAGCACTACTTTTATCTCCATTTTGGAGATGGGGCAGTGTGAAAGGCTGACTAACTTACACAGTCACCCAGTGAGTCAATCATAGAGCTAAGGATTTGAGCTCAGCTTCATGTGATTCCAGACCTTCTGCTCTACACTATCCGTCTAAAGAACCTGAGGTCCATGGCTCAGTAACTGCCCCAGTTGACAGAGTAGGTAAGAGATGAAATGGGGGAGGGGTGGCTAAAGGGAGAGTGGATCTCTGGCCTTTCCATGCACTGACTCTTCTTCCAACATGGGTGGTGATCCTTTTGTAGGTCCTTAAGTCAATTTAATGGGTAATGAACTATATTCAAAAGAAAGAAGGAAGGCGGGAGGAGAGAAAAGAAAAGAGAAAGGAAAGAAAAAAAAAATCATACATCATCACATGCAGTTAGAATAGTATTGTTTCATGAGATGTTTGGGCCATTGTATATGTGCATGCTGGGTTGCTAGGGAAAAATGTCTTTCTTACTGTAGGTTGTAGTACCAAAAGGTAATTAAATTTCATTCAAGTTCAATAGTCATCAGGAAAATAAAAATTCAAGTAACAAGACACCACATGTTTTCAAAGGCAAAAATGTAGAAATAACTTGAATGCCTATC
Organism: Lipotes vexillifer; assembly: GCF_000442215.2. Lineage (NCBI taxonomy): Eukaryota > Metazoa > Chordata > Mammalia > Artiodactyla > Lipotidae > Lipotes > Lipotes vexillifer. Next base: position 1,629,721 of record NW_006784589.1, on the reverse strand, counting down.
AATAGAGAAATGGATGAATAAATGATTCCATATTCATACTACAGTATTAAAGAATGGCTTAGGTCTACACATATTAAACTAGAGAAATGTCCCATGGTGTACTATTAAGAAAAACACACTGCAGATAAATGCCTGTGGTATGATTACATTTTTGTGCATGAAATGATGAAACCCCCAACCCATAGGTAAACATTTGGGTGGTGGATTGGGTGGAATGGCAAAGGAGAGAAAGAGGAAGTAAGGAAAAAAACACAACAAAGGCCGTTGCTAACTAGCAAAAATAAGTATGTGTATCTTTCAGGATCCCAGAAGAAATAGTAGACATATGCAAACTGTGTAAATTGAGAAGAGCTTAATAAAGAGACTATTTACAAAGTTGTGGCAAGTGTTTAGGAAAAGCAACAAGGGATCCTCCAGACCCTCAGGGACTGTTGCCACCACCTGGGGCTGAAGGGGCACGTGAGGGTGGCTGCCAGAGCCCGGAGTAGACAGCTATGTGGAGAGACCCTCCAGACAGGTACTGTGGCCCTGGGCAGGAGGAGGCAGTCAATCTCTTGTGACTGTCAGGGAGGGAGATGACTTCTGTCTCGTCCCACCCTCCACTCTCCTGCTGGTGCGTCCCATTGGCTCCCCCAACTGGAGGCCAGAGGGCTAGGGGTCCCATTGATGAAGCCCACAAAGATCGGCTGTCTAGGATTCAGAGCAGGGTAGATGGGGTTGGAGAAAAGTCACAATGGGACAAACGGATGATATCCAACACAGAATACCGTAACATTAAATGAAAAGGTGGAATATAAACTCCATCTATCATTGTTCTTTTTACATGTAAAAATTACATATTTGCATGGATAAGAATTAAAAGGTTACCAAATGACAGTATTTATTTGTTTTTGTGATAGTATCTTGGACTTTAGTTAATTAAATCCAATATCTTCAATACAATCGTACTTAAATGATTTTTTCCTTTTTCATGCTTTGCGGTAAAACAGACCTGAGTTAAAATTCTAACTCTATCTACCATACCCTGGCTGTTCCCCTAACTTCCTCATCTCTAAAATGGGAATGATAAAAGTATCTACTGTGGGCTTCCCTGGTGGCGCAGTGGTTGAGAGTCCGCCTGCCGATGCAGGGGACATGGGTTCATGCCCCGGTCCGGGAAGATCCCACGTGCCACGGAGCGGCTGGGCCCGTGAGCCATGGCTGCTGAGCCTGCGTGTCCGGAGCCTGTGCTCCGCAACGGGAGAGGCCACAACAGTGAGAGGCCCGCGTACCGCAACAAGTATCTATTGTGACAGGGTGGGAGAGTGGCATGGACATATATACACTACCAAATGTGAAATGGATGGCTGGTGGGAGGCAGCCGCATAGTGCAGGGAGAAAGGCTTGGTGCTTTGTGGACGCCTGGAGGCATGGGATAGGGAGGGTGGGAGAGAGGGAGACGCAAGAGGGAAGGGATATGGGAGCATATGTGTATGTATAACTGATTCACTTTGTCATAAAGTAGAAACTAACACATCATTGTAAGGCAATTATACTCCAATAAAGATGTTAAAAAAAAAAAGTATCTACCCTCAGAAAGTTGCTCTGAGGATTAAATGAGCGAATAGATTTTGAGGTCTTAGAACAGTGCTTGACACATAGTAAATGCTTTAAAGTGTTTGCTGTTGTAATGGTGACGAAGGGTCGTCAAGAGCCTCCTATGGGGTCTACTTGTCTCCTTGTCCTCTCTCCAATCTACCCACCACCCAACCAGAGCAACCTCCCTTTAAAGGGTACACCTGATCATGTCACTCTCTTCCTTGAAATTTGTCCACAGTCTGCAGACTTTGTAGGACGATACTCAGACCTCACCCGTGCAGCTGTCTCCAGCTTCATTCATCTCCACTCCTCCCTCTGTGCCTCCATCCCAGCCACACCAATTCTTTCCGGTTCTGCACAAGAGCTGTGTTGTCCCATGCCCTAGAGCCTCTGTTGGGAATGCCTCTGGGCATACCATGCCACTTTTCCTACCTAGCTCTTACTATTCATCACTGAAATTTCAAGCATCACCTCCCCTAAGACTTCCTGTGCCCCCCAACCCTCCTTAAGGTAGCAATAACGACTGTCTCTAGACCCCAGCGCAGAGCATAGAAACTGCTGAGAGTGGATACTTAAACATGATTTGTCTGAGAATTAAATTTATAAATGAATGAGTTAAGTAATTGCCCCAAAGTCACTCAGCTACGTAAGTGGCAGAGCCAGAATTCAGCCCCAGCTCTGTTTGACTCCAAAGGCCATCAGTGTCTCCCAATCATCTGGAAGTTCTAAGGCTGCCTGACACTCCAGAGTAGCTGCATGCCTGACAGAACTCCCCAAGGGCACTAGACCAGTTCAGGCCAGAATGAGCTGGTCATCAGAGACCCGGAGGAATAAATGCCTCCTTTCTGGGAGTATCAACTACATGACATTTGCTTTATCAAGGGACTTTCCCAAGAAAATCAATTTCTGGAGCCTGTTAAAATATAAACAAACCACCACCCACCCACCCACTCCTTAAAGACAATTGGTCCAAAGAGATCTTAGAGAATTCAGACAATTCCACAATGTTGAGAGCATCATCCGATCACATGAACTCTGTTTTCCCTAACCAAGCATTTTCCTACTGAATTTTTATTTTAAATTTGGCCCCACTATGAAATATACATGTCCATACTATAATGTTTCACCCAAGGCAAACCTGCGTGCACAGCCGCAAACACAATGGGGATTCTTGACATATGCACTATTTGAGACTTGCCCTTGTAGCTTATGATGATATTACCAGAATCCCTTGATAACAGTGTTTGTATCTATTTATAACTGTAACCTATTATCCTATTTTCCATATAACTGGATACGACTTGGGTTAAAAAACATTCAGCTGCATAAGAAAAATCACGCTCTTATACAGCAGATGTTCACTCAGTATGGAAAGTGAATTAGACTTTAACACAAATACCCAGAAATACATAGTGCTCTTTCCAAAAGCACTGATGTTACTATTTTACATTGAAAAATAATTTTAAGACAAAGGATATTAAAAACGCAAGGGAGGTAGCCACAGCTGGTTTTTAAAACAGGTGTTACTTTTACCTCTTTAATGTACCATACTGCTTCCAATTCGGGCATCGGATTCACTCTCCAGTCCAGGGCACAGAAAAATGACTCGTAATTTATTTGTTTTTCACTGTCTTCAAACCTAAAAATATAATTATAACATATGACTTGACTCAGTCTGCAGATTTCAGGACCAAACTGTCAGCTTAAATCCACCATGAAAACATACTACTAGATGTGCTTCAATACTGATATTTTTCTTATTTCTTATTACCTTGTTTTCTGTTTCTAACCCTCCAGAATGTAAATTCTTTGAGAGCAGAGACCTCACACATCTAATTCACCAAAGTATCCCCAGGACCTAGGTCAATGCTGGCACATAGTAGGTGTTCAACAAATACTTATTGCAGTTGCCATAGAAACAAATTAATTTATTCAGCAGCTAAGACCATTGTTATATTTTGTTAACAGTACTGAAGCTCCTCGTAGTTTAATAGGTTGATACTATGTCAGTAAAATTTTTAAAACGTCTTCATTTTTCTTAAATTGTATGCCTTTTAAATCTTTAAAGCAAGCCGAGATTCATTTTGTCTACTAATATATTTTTAGGAAAAATAAAAGGCACTTTAATCATTTATCATGTAGCCATTAAAAGGGGTTATGTAGATCCATATATGTTGTCATGGAAATGTGTTAATAATATATTGTTGAGTGGAAAGGAGGTTATAAAATAGAATGTAGAGTTATGGTCTTACTTTAGGTTTATATTTGTACAAAACAACATTTAAAAAGTCTAGCAACGATACACGGAATTATTAAGAACAGCTATCTGTAGCAAGAGAGATTATAATTTTTGCTTTTTCTTTAGACTTTTCTGTATCATCTGAATAGTTTTAAATTCATAATCAGAAAATATTAAGCCCATTTTCATTTTGAAAAAACAACAATAACAACAAATGATTACCCTGCACCATAAAACTATAGGCCAAAAATAACTAATCTGCTGGACTGCTATTTCCTAATTATGGAAATTGACATAAATTTATCCTTAACCATAACAGAGTTTTGGCAATTAAGACCCCCAAATTTCAAGACACTTGCTATAATGACCTAAACACAAACGAAATACTTCTTACTGTAATACCTCAATGCTATTTTTCTATTCTGAATTTGACCACCTCTGGCAATTTCTAAGGCTAAATACATACTGGTTATGTAACACGATTTTTTGAAGAAAAAGACAAAGGTGGTCACTAAGGCACTGTTACAAGCACCCTGCTCCAGGCTCCTGACCTTCCCTCAGGACCTCTAACTCAACAGGCCCCTCCAACCAGCAAGTGAGGTGCGCAAAGTTACTACTGCAAGGATGAACAGAGGTTAATTAATTATAAGAAAACTCAGTGATAACAGAAGCAGGAAAAAAAAACCTATTCATAATCAGTCAAAAGGCTTTTCTCTTTTTTTTTAATCAAAAAGCATTAAGAAAATAATAGCTCATATTTATAAACTAATAACAATTAGCAGCAATAAATTAAATGTTACATGATGAAGTTACATAGACTCATTAAGCTAAACAAAGTAGAATAAACAGAGTGATCAGAAGAGGGGAAAGGGAATTCAGTCATTCTTTTGCGTACATTTTCTTTGGCCAAGGATTCTGGGATTCAACTCCAATATGCTGCCCCCTACCACTGTTTATCCTTTGAATTTTGGCTCACTCATCATTTGAACTCCTTGAAAGGACATGTTCTGTTTATGGAAATATTTGTAGCCAAAATGCAGGACCATTATGTCTTTTATTTGCATGTGTTTAGGGAGAAGAACTAAAATTCAATCAATTAAAGATATTTTGTAAGAAAATCCTTTAGCATGGTGCCTCGAAGAAAAGTATTCCCTAATACTCTGAATAGGAGCTGAGGTCACAGAATGAGATCATGGAGGGCCTTTGACTTTCATATTAAGGACGACTAAGAGCCATTGGAGTATATTGTACAGAACAGTTACCAGATCTAAGTTATATTTTCTGAAGATCACTCTAGCTGATATATTGCAACTACAATGTAGGGGCAAGGCCAAAGTGGCAAGGGCAGTTAGCGGTCTTCTGCCGTAATCCGGACAAGAGATAATGGTGGCTTAGGTGACAGTGGTGGCAGTGGAGGGAGGGCAGTGAGGAGTGGTGAAGCCTGAATATATTTTGAGTGTAAGACTCCTGAAGGATTGCATATAGTGTATAGGGGAGGCGAGGGGGAGAATGAATAGGAACGGATTCAGGACAACTCCCAGGGTTTTACTTGAGCAACTGGAAAAACAGAGTTGCCTGAACTGAGATGGGAAGGACTGCAGGAGCTACAGGTTGGGAGAAAAGACTGGGAGTTTGGTTTTGGATGTGTTACATTTTGATGGGAAGTGAGCAGTTGGGTATATGAGTCTGTAGTTCAGGGAAGATGTTTGAGTTAGAGATAGAAATGTGGGAGTCATTAGCGTATAGATGATATTTAAAGCCACCAGACTGGAAGACTGAATGAGATCACCAATGAACAAAATTTCTTCATCTGTTCCTACAATACAGAATTTAATTGTTGGTAAATTCCCATCACGTCAATGACAGGAGGCACCTATTGAATCCTAGAGGTTTCAGAAGTATAATATCCCAGTAATTTGGGAACCAGTCAAAAGACTACCAAACGGATTTAGATTTACACCATCCCTCATACACAGTCCACTAACCAGTCCTGAAGGTTCTACCACCATAGCATATCGCAAGTCTCTTTCTCTCCATCTTTTCTACTATTCACTAATTCCAAGCCACCATCATCTCTCACCTGGATTACAGGCATAGCTTTTGTATCTTGGTCTTGCTGCTTCGACTCTTACCTTGCTGCAAACCATCCTCCACCAGAATGATCTTTCTAAAACATAAATCTGATCAATTACTTCCTTGTTTACAACTGTGCAATGGCTTCCCAATCCACTTAGAACGCAAGCTGAACTCCTTACCAGGGTTTATAAAACCGCACATAATCTGGTCCCTGCTGACCTCTCTGACCTCCTCTGAAAACTCTCTCCTGTTCACAATGTTCCAGGTACACCAGCTTTCTTCTTGCTCTCTGAGCATACCAAGATCGTTCCCAGCAATGCAAGGCATTTGCACCTTCTGGTTCCTTTGTCTGGAAAGTCTCAATTCAAAGGCCTCAGAAAGGCCTTCCTGCAGTTCCTCTTACCTAACCGAGTCCCCATGCCTAAGTCTGCATTTGCCCTGGATGATGGCACTGGATGGTACAGGAAAACTTCTGGAAGTCACCACTGGAAGTCCTATTATCAGACCTCCTTACCAATCCGTCTTATATTTACTCATGCTCACCTGTTAACCCTGGGCCCCCAGCACTCTTTC
>NW_006784589.1:1598846-1623237 GCF_000442215.2 Lipotes vexillifer | reverse complement strand
ACTCTTTCCTGTCCAACTCATGATATGTCAGACTCAACACATCTAACCATTTACCCATCTCAAAAGATATTTGGGAAGGATATTCCTGAATCAAATGATATTCGGGAAGGATCAAAAGCTGTAAATGAAAGAGTACACAGCTTAGAAATGATGTATAAAATCTTTTTGAGGAAAAATGTTTGAAAGATTTAATCTTTCCAAAGTCCCAAAGCCAGGCCTCAGGGAAGAGTTGAGTTAATGTGGTAAAATACTCCAAGTTTCTCTTTTCAGTTCTGTCTTGGAGGATTTCAATGGATATGGGAATCCCCCCAAAAGGAGCAAGGGAGAAAAGAACAAAGAATCTTTCAATTAAAAGGGATAAAATTAGCCAATGCTTCTTGGAAGAATTCTTTGCTCTTGGGAAGTGGATAGAGTTGCAGTAAATCACGATGGGTCACTCACAAATATTTATCTCCCTTTCCCACCAAAATCTCACCAAAATGACAACAAAGAAAGAAAAATAGGTGATAACCCCCAATGGCAAAGATAGCTGGAAAACAAGGCAACAGTGGACAAGAGATTTCAAAATCATTTGCAAGATGGAAATCAGACTAAGGATTGGTAACTGGCTCGGCAGAGCTGAGGAAGGGAAGTTGAACTCGAAATGTCCATGGCAGAGGCAGGGGGCACTTAGAGATTAGCCAGTGTGGCCCACAAAACTTCTGAGACTCTCAAAACTTCTGAGAGACTCCAGGTACCAATAAAGGCAGGGATACGGTGGGGGCCGGAAAACAAGGACTGTCTGAAAGTCTAAATAAAGCAAGAGCAGCTGAACCCTCAAGTATCTCCTTGTACACTGTACTCTTCCCTGCAGGGGAGTGAGGCTTGTTCTCCAGAGAAATTCAACAAAAGCGGCTCTGGTCTTGGGGAGAGGGAGCATAATGGAGGGTAGAGAAGAACATTACACACTACACTGAACTTGGGTCTCTCAGCCCCCTTCCTTCTCCTTTACTGTTTCCAGAACACCAGTGGCCATACTTAAATTCTCTTCCTTTCCCCTATCCCACCCTCCCTCCTAGCCCCACAGGAGAAGATAGGATTCTCCTCTCAATACTCTGAATGGCCCCAAATTGTGGCTTCTGGGGATTACCTAATGAAAATGTGGGCTAGGAGATGACTCATGCAGTGAAACCCACTAATCAACAAGACCCACCCCCCCAAAGCTTCCGACATTAAGGACAGAAGTCAAAACGGCAACAGCGATAAAAAAAAAAAAGGTATCAAGCAACAAAGATAATTCAGGTAGCAGAGGGAAAGATGTGAGATAAGAGGATATATTACACCCACGAAAAAAGAACAGAAGACTAAAAATAGGAACCAAAAGTGTGCTCTTGGAATAAAAAACATGATAGTAGTAAATAGAGGCAGAAGAAGGGGTGGAATGTAAAGTTGAGGGAACCCCTTAGTAAGGACATCATAATGACAAAGAAAAATTGGGGAGAGAACGATCCAAATTCAAGAGAGCCAAAATCTTAATGATAGGAGTTCTCACAAGAGAAAAATAAAAATGGAGGAAAGGAAATTATTTTAAAATTAATGGAAAATTTATCAGAGCCAAAGGACAGAGTCTCCAGACCGGAAGGGCCCATAAACTGTTAAGCACGATGAATCTATATACAGACACACACTCACACACACACACCACAAGCCCCATCATGAACTTCCAGAACACCAGGAATAAACAGACGATCCTAAGAGCATCCAGAAAGAACACCAGTAATGGGAATCAATATTATGCTAAATTCTCAAGCAGTATCTAAAAATGAGAAATCCAGAAATAGCAGTACGTACATGCTATTTAAAGGTCTGCAGAAACAGCTAGAAGGACTGAAAGGCTGTTTCTTGAGAACCGGTCTGGGAGGTGGGGAGAGATGTGGCTGGAAACTGCTGTTGTCGGAATAAGCTTTTTAGAATGATTTTTTTTTTTTTTTTTTTTTTTTACTATAAGCATGTATCCGTTTGGCATAAATAAAAATGCAGGAAGTGTAAAAAGCAGACGAGAGACCTTGAAGCATGCTTTCCAAGGTGGTGAACTCATACAAGTCAGACTTGGCAAGGCAGGAACACCACTCGTTGGGAGCATGTCCCGGTTTTCCTCCATGCTCCAAAACTCAGCACAGAGCTTCCTCCCCTGGACCACTGATACAGTGAGATTTTTCACGCCCTCATTTGCTACTATACACTACATCTACTATACGCTACTGTTAGATCAGGTTGTGAGAGAGAAAAGACTAGGATACAAAGGAGAGCTGCAGCTCTAAAAACAGTCCAGGTTGGAGAAGGAGCTGAGAGGGAGAAGTTTGGAGACAGAGAAACGCTTGACTATTAGGGGAGTGAGGACAAGTAGGTCAATTTCCCCTGAATACTATCTCTCCAGCCGTCCCTCCTGCCTCATGACTACAGGTAATCATTCACCAAATCCTCTCCATCCTTTCAAAGTATTTTGGAAAAGCCCATGAATCGTATAGAAAATGGATCTCCTTACTTCAGGGTCGTGCTGTGCTTCTGATCAAAAAAGTTAGCATCCTGGTTTTCCACCTGAATCCCCTACTTCGCTCCTTGCCAAATGACATTTGACTCTTGCTTAGACTCTGATTCATGGTCAAAGGACAAAGACTTGCCACTATGGAGGAAATTCTTTTGAAAAGGCTGTGAAGGCGATTCCAAAGAAGAGCTTTCTATGGCGACATTGTTGGAATCAGCGCACAGCCTTCCAGGGGGACTGCCCTAAAGGGCAACACTAATTCTGGCTTTCAAGTGTGTCGATGCTTGTTAAAAAGTCAGCCTCCTTACTTTAAAGTGCCAGCTCACAGTGCTAAAGTGTTTTCCTAAAACCTCCATAAATTCTTCTTTCCCTTTGATACTTGGGCAAGCCACCATTTCCTTCCATACACAAACTAAAGGACGTGTTCGTGGAAGGAGAGGGAGGGACGCACGCCCCCTTTCCCTGCCCTACACAAACTAAAGGACGTGTTCGTGGAAGGAGAGGGAGGGAAGCCGATTTCTCCGGTTCTCCCCTAGATAATAATGAACCGCAAGCAGGCTTTCCAATGCCTTGCTAGGTGGGAGTTCTAAGAAGTGAGTCTAATGTGTCATTTGACAGGTACTCCTGGTCCCCCTCCCAAAAATGATGAATGGCTTGAAAACCGCAGAAGCCATCCATCTCCTTGCTGCGGGGAATAATCCTGATCTGCTTTATTTCCACCATCTGTGGAGGTAATAGGCGCAGCAGCTGTATTCTGCTGAAGAGTAACATGGGTCCCCCTCTGCCGCCAAGGCCATCTCATAACTTAGGGGAACGGGCTGGCGGCAGGACCAGGGCTGAAAGGGAGGGAGGGTAGTGAAGACACATTTTTGACTCACTTGGTTGTGTTTGGTTTCAGTTCATTACCCAACAAACCCAGGGGTGCCCACTGAAACACCTAGTGAGAGTCTTAAAGACCAGACACTTAAGGAAAAGAAGTGGAGCTCTAGGCCACCCTACCCGGTTGGTCACAAAAACTTAGGAGTCGGCAAGATGGCACTGCCCAAGTTGCCAATGAGTTAACTCCTGTGATCTCAAATCGCCAGACCTCTAAATTCCAATTGTGAGCACAGCACAGATCTCCTTAGGGACCAAATCACCTTATATTTGAAAAGGTAGAAAGCATCTGTGTATGTGTGTGTGTGTGTGTGTGTGTGTGTGTGTGTGAGAGAGAGAGAGAGAGAGAGAGAGAGACAGAAGAGGGTTTCTCTCTGAAAACTTCCCAGTGCACCAACCAAACACTCTGCAACATTAGCAAGCACATGGTTCAACCCTTGCCCCTCAGCTTCACTGCCACGTATTGTTGGGTGAAATCACTTGAGCCCCAACCATGCCTCTGGGAGGGGGGCAGAGGGAGAGGCTGGGTAGAGTATAATGAGATGATTTTAAAGCCCTGTTAACTTTTTCCATTTTAACTGATATTTCTGGATGAGGCACCAGCTCTCTTGGGAGGCCAGTTCTAAGGCATTCCATGGAGCCCAAAGACAGCTGTAAAAGACTAGCTTGGGGCAGAGCTGCTGGGGAAAGAGTCGCACTTGAATTTCCAGCTATTCCAAGTCCCAATTCGGAAGGCTACAATCAGGGGAGGAGGCTGCCTCTTTACTCCCCAGTCCCATCAGGAACACAGTATGGAATGACCTCAGAATACTCCCTACCTCTTATGGTTTGAGAACCAGGATTTCTTGCTTATTAGTACTGAGGACATATTAATACCCTAATGAGGGCGGAGAGGGGTTGACTCCATTTACAGGGATCACCTGGGCAGAAGGCAGTAGGGCTGGACTTCAGAAGCAGCTCTGCTAGAAATCAAGCCCATGTGTTTCTCCCCACTGCCCAGTGTACCAGCACAGGACAAGTCTCCGGGACTGCAAAGGTGAATGAGATATCGTTCCTACCCCTAGGAGCTCAGATAGAAACAAAGGTTTAGGGTATCTTAGGGAGCTGTCATTTTAATTCCATTAAAGATCCATTCAGGCCTGAAGCAAGCTCTTTGAGTGAGAGTCTCCTTATACCTCAACGTTTGCACTCATGAAATGAGGTATCATGCCTACCACCCACTAAAATGTACCTTTTAATGGGCTCAAGGATTTACAAAACATTCTAGGGCCCTAGGCACTATGTCAATACAGAGTGCCACTCCTATTATGAACGGGTAGTAGCTACCACTACATCGAACATTTAAGTCTGATGCTCTGTGCATTAGTGAAATGACTTCTGACTTCATTTGGCAAGTAAAGTGACCTCATGCCAGCTACCACAGCACAAACTGACAGGGGCTGGGTAACCAGATGTGAAGAGATTTTGAAGTGCTGATTCCAGCAGGACTTGTGCTCATAAGGAAAAGACCTAACTGAATCACAAGAAAAATGGAAATGGAGTAGAGGGGAAATCTTCATACCCACATGCCAGGTCAGGAGAAATTCACAGGTAACAATCTGGAGTGGGTGAAAGAAATCATCCGAATCTTTAGCCACATAGGTTTTCGTCTCCTGAGCTGAATTCACACAGCAGCAGGGCTCTACAGCTGCCCAACAACTGCCCAGCTCCATCCCAAGGCAGGTAAAACTGCCCCTGAGCAGAGTGTGTGCTGAGCCAAGTCAACAAACTCCGGGCCTGTCTCCCACGGGAGACTGCAGACGTCAGAGGGGCTCTGGCTTAGCGTGCCACAGGAGGGCTGTGTAGAAAGAGAGTCTGGTCAAGGCTCTGGAAAGCCCTGTGGAGTCTGTGGGGAACAATAAGAATGCAGAATATAAATGTAAGCTGCAGGCTGATGGGCCCATTAGGAATTAGGGCAGTCTTTGAAAGGAATCTGCGGAGATGATGCAAAACACCAAGCATGTGACCCAAATCGTGGCAGGGCATATTGGAGGGAGAGGGGAATGGGAATGAGACATTTTCTAATCTGATTAGTCTGAAGTTTCCCCTGAGTGTGGAGAAGGGTCAGTGCACAATTAGAGGCAAAGTTAGACTGCTTAGCGGCTCAGAGGGATGACCTCCTCAGAGCTAAGCCGGGCTCAGAGGCGGATGTGATCTGAGACTGAACCGGCTTCGCAACGAGTTGGGGAATCGTCTTTCTGCCTTTAATGTCAAATCGTCAAGGCAAAGACAAAACAGTCTGCTGAGAGGATGAGAGGATGATGACTTGGTGGCCTCAGTGCTGGATAGGAAACATCTAGGTCCCCCGGAGGCCAGGCTCCCACATTACTGGACTTTCCAGGACAACTCATCCTCGAGGCCATCAAGAGATAATCTAATAAACATCCGCAGCTTCCTGACTAGAGGACAGCTTAATGTGTGAAAGGCATTCAGATCCAACTGTTTAAAAACAAGGCTTCCTCTATGTGGAAGGATGCAGGTCTCTTCCAGTTCATTTCTAAGTCAGAGTGTGTGGTCTATGGTCCCTGATGGAAACTCCTCTCCTAGTCCCCAGTCAGTACTTAGTACCAGGTGCTATGGCACTGGGGGATTTATGTATGTTATCTCAAGTCACTCTGAGAACCGTGAGGAAGTAGGTAGTGTTATCTCATTCTAGAGGTAAGGAATCTGGGGTTCAGGCAGGTCAAAAATCTTGCACAAGATTACACAGCTAGCAAGTAGATTCAAAAAAATATAGGAGACAAGGTAGGGGTAAAACTGTCAAGATGTGACAAGCCACTGCTTATTTTTAGGCAGTAAATCAAACAGGTTAGAAGCAGGTCTCTGTATCTAAGTGGATCAAATGTCTAGTCACAAGTCTTCATTACAAGGTAAGAGACAAAAAAGAAACATAAATAGTGCAGTGAGAATCCTTAGGAGGAGATAATCACTGCCAGGCAAGCAAATCCAAGAAGGCTTCATGGATACGGTGCTATTTGAAACGGGTCGTAAAGAACAAGCTTTCAGCGGGTGAAGAAAATTGGAAGCTAGTTCCTACTGAAGAAACAGCAAGAGAAAAGGCAAAAAAGTGGGAATGCAGGAGGAATACATGTGAAATGCTAAATGAGCCATTTGGCTGGACTGTTGGGAATGAGAAGACGAGCTTTGGGAATGTGATAACTATGGAGAAACCAGGCTCCTAAGCCTGCCTATTTCATCTCAGGTCCTTTACACCGGGATGGCCTACTTATCCCTCATACTGCTGCTAGCAAATGAAAGCAAATAGAGCTGATAGTCTAGAAGATAACCCCAGGTCAATCCAATGCATATACACACATCCAACTGAATTGGCCTCTTCTTGATTCCCCTCCTGATACCTTGGACTCTAGTTCTCCCACATGGGATTTAGTTTTGTCTGCTTCCTTTTGTTTCTTTTTTTGTCTCAGATGAGGACTCCCCACTCCAACCCCTGCTTGAGAATAATGCCCTAGTGACAACCCTAAGCCCCACAATGGAGAAGGGGGAGAAGGAGCTCAAAGCTAAGGAGTTTGCTCATTCCTCAGAGAACAAAGAAATGGTACAGAAGGCTTATGAGTAGAAGAGTGACACTATGATATTCTTGCTCTTAGAAGGTACTTAGCTGCAAGATGTAAAGATGGATTTAAAAATTTAGAGGCCGGGCTTCCCTGGTGGCGCAGTGGTTGAGAGTCCGCATGCCGATGCAGGGGACACGGGTTCGTGCCCCGGTCCGGGAGGATCCCACATGCCACGGAGTGGCTGGGCCCATGAGCCATGGCTGCTGAGTCTGCGCTTCCGGAGCCTGTGCTCCGCAACGGGAGAGGCCACAACAGTGAGAGGAACGCGTACCGCAAAAAAAAAAAAAAAAAAAAAAAAATCTCCCATCCCAGCGGTTTTTTTAAAAAAAAAAAAAAAAAAAAAAAAAAAAAAAATTTAGAGGCCGTTGGAAGAAAGACCAATGTGGAAGCCCTGCAACAGTCAAGAAGAAAGGTGGGTCAGAACAAGAGTGAAGATGGCGGGAATGGAGGGGAGAGAGTAGATGCAAGTAGTAGAAAGGAGGTAGGACTGTCAAGACATTCTAATCTACTGGCTAGCTGTAGACAATAATTCAAAATGGTTAGAAGCAGAAGATGTGCATTTTAAAGGTTCAGGGGTTAAGTCACAGCTCTTCTTTTTCTAGACTATGTGACTTTAGGCAAAATTTTATCTCTCTAGACCTCAGCATCCTCTTGTAAGATAGGATAATAGCTCTGACCTCACCAAGTTGTCCTCACAAAGTAAATGAGGTAGTGTATTCAAAGCAATGATAACAATGCCTATAACACAGCCCCAAATGTCAGAATTATCAAGATAAGTATGCTAGAGTGGGGGGCTGGAGTCATGCCATGGTAAGCATAAAAGATGACCAGAGTCTGGGTGGCTAGGAGGGTGGGGCCAGGAAGTCAAGAGTCAGGTTCAGTATAAGAAGTGAGGTGTTTCAGAAAGCAGTTGACTGTGCTTCCCTTTTGCAACATCAGAATCTCTGCACTTTACATCTAGTGTTCTAGCAGGACACAGCTTTGTGCTAATAACACGAGGTGCTCTTACTGCATGTCTGTGGCCATTAGAAACTACTGCTTTGAAAAATCTGCCCTAAATTTTACGTCTAAGACTCTCATAACCAATGAGGTTGTACATTTTCATTTTGTCCCAGGAATCTGTGTGCATATATCTTAATGTTAAAAAGAAAATTCATAATAGGCTCTCTAACATTCAAAATCATGACTCACTTTTCCTTTTTAACACTTAAATGGAGATGTGTCATCGGTAATAAATAAAAACCGTCAAGGGTAAATCAAGGGCAATTAAAGGTAGATGTAAAACCAGGAACAGGGCTTCCCTGGTGGCGCAGTGGTTGAGAGGCTGCCTGCCGATGCAGGGGACACGGGTTCGTGCCCGGGTCCGGAAAGATCCCACGTGCCGCGGAGCGGCTCGGCCCGTGAGCCATGGCCGCTGAGCCTGCGCGTCCGGAGCCTGTGCTCCGCGACGGGAGAGGCCACAACAGTGAGAGGCCCGCGTACCGCAAAAAAAACCCAAAAAACAAAAAAAAAACAAAAAAAAAACAAAAAAAACCCAGGAATAGTCTCCGAAACAAAAATATGCAGGACATTGCCCACGAGGGTGGAGTTCTCACTTACCTGGAGAGTAAGGATCCCAGAAGATCATCATTCAAAGGTAAATCAGGAGGACCTGCACAGCCTTTTGATGTCTTTGCTGGGTAATAATTTTTCCCTGCATTAAAACAAAGTAAATGGGCTTGTATATACTTTGTGTCTCTTGAGTAACAATTACACTCTATAGGAAAGAAAACACAGATGTGTCCTAAAAGCATGCACCTGGAAATAAGTATGAAAACTGGTACTGGAATCACAGTAAGGAAAAACAGTAATACTGCATTTCACCAACTGTTTTTCCATTTCACAAGTCACTAGATTCTGTCCTTACAAAGGCCTTTCCATCAAGATTCAGATTCTTGGTTGGTGATAGTACAGCCTATTAAGGCTGTAGCCACGAGTGTTGCTCTAAGAAATCGATCTGCATTCTTGACCACTAGTCAAAAATGGTTCTGATATTTGAAAACATCTCTTAATCTGACAGGCATCTAGAGCCTCCAACACAAGTATTATATGACTGGAGGGTGTTTTTCTAGTCCTTTCCTTGGACCCAAACCTTATAACCTAGAAGCCCCAACCGGGAACTTAACATTCACCTCAATTTTTTCTCCAGACCAGCCCAACAGTCATTTTCTCCAGCCTGCTGAGGGCACAGAAATGCTTGTCCAATGTTCTAACTCAGACAGTGTTCTTCCAGGCATCAGGCAAAATTAGAACCAACAGGAAAGAAAGTGGGCTTCTTTCTTTGCAGTAGTTTATAAAATGATAGGAGAATGTTTATGTCTAGAATTGGACCTTGTTGGATCTGGAGAACCTCAGAGTTGTCTGATCAACTAGCCCCATTTTCCCAGGAGGTGTTCCTTTAGTGAAGGAGGGTCACAATTCTCACCCTGGGAAGGGGTACCACTAGGGTGGAAGGCAAGGCCAGTGTCATGCAAAGCTCAGGCCACACATCCTCCAGGAGGCTCAGAGAAGCTTAAAGATTCAAGGAAAAATACCATCTTTATAACAACTCAACAAGAGTGTATTATGGATTAGGAAAAAAAACATATTCACAACTAAAATAAACTATGGGACCTTCAGCGATATTTAGGGTATGTAGGTAGTAGCCACTTGGGGTGCAGACTTCAGGTTTGGGGATGAAGGAAGGGGTCATGGGGAAAAGAGATGGTAGTGGTCTGTAGTAATAAAATCAGAGGCTAGAGTTTGATGTAAGGTTTTCTAACTCCAGTTGAGTATTCCGCCCCCCCCCCACTATATCAGTCCGTGGATAAGATGAACACCAAAACATATGAAGATGGAGCTCCAGTTGTTTGTAACAGTGACTTAATAAAGCTCAATGCAAACACGATAAATGTATTCGAAATAGATTATGCTGAGCTTCATTATCTTCAAGGAGAAATAATTTCAAAGAAATTCTATAGAAAGTTTACTTGCAAATCCCCTGTTCTGTGTATTATAAAAGTCACACTTATAAATCCCACTTATCACTAAAATAATGTAAATAGATGACATCTCAGAATTAAACCTTCTAACATTGATTTACTATGTTTCAATTGAAAACCTCTAGAAACCAATTAAAAGAAAATGCAAAGGGGCAATCCTATTCTTTTGAAGATACAGGGCCTCCCCTATTCCATCAACAAGCAAAGCACACCATCCATCACTATGAAATATCCGTACCCAGATAATCTCCAAAAATGATTTAAGGTGGCTTTGCTACATGGTGGAGTATGAGAAGACATGTCAATTTTCTTTTTGCCCTTTTTGATAAAATACAAATTCCTTCATTAGTCAGGTTCACAGAAACGTAAATGATTTATTAGAATCAATAAAATAAAAGCTTACTTTTCCCGATCTTGGTATACACAGGTAGCAATGAGTCTTTCAAAATTCTCAAAAGTATTTTTCTTGAGCCGTTCATGGGCCTGTGCAATTAGGACATTCGTATCTGGACGGGGATCCTCAGGCACCTGGTAGTGACGTGCAATGGTTATAACTTCTTAGTCTGTGAGTTTCCCGACAGACTCATCATTATTTCTCTGTAAAGAAAATGGAAAAACACTCAAGAAATTATATCTAAGACTATTTTACCTTTCTTTCTATTAAAAATATCCAAATCCCATTTTACAAAACTTTACCAACTTCCCAGAGACAGGTTATTATTTTTCTTTAATTTAATTTCTCTACCTATGAGCAACAGGAAGGCACTCATGCTAGAATGGAAAACAATAAGCACAACAGCTTATAAATAAAATGGCACTTGGCCCAGAGTCAAACTTCTACCACATAACAGCCTACAACCAGGAAGTAAATTCTTAAAGTCCTCGAATGGTCAAAAATCCTGTGACTAAATACATGATTTAATTCAATACCTATTAATCTTACTGTATACAAAATAGTAACAGACTTGGGGTTCTGTTTTCCCAGGGTATAAAGCTTATAAATCAGTAAGTTAGAAAGGTGTTTTGGAGATGGGGAAAGCGATTATGCACATTTCTGTAGTAAAAAGTAAAAACTGACACACCCTACCGGTGGGAGAAAAAAGTGAAAAGTGAAAAGAGCTGTGTAAAGGTACAGTTGTCTGAGTCTTTAGAAGGCAAATGGCACTGATATCATTTGGCAGAGCAAACAAACAAACAACAACAAAAAAACAAATGACAGCAACACATTCACAATGAGGCCTCAAAGCTTAACAAATTGGCTGACATGTTTTCAATATATTCGCTATAACAAAGTCATAAACCATGGAACAGGCATTAGAAAGAATTACATCAAAATGGTTAAAATGCAAACTGTTATGGTGGTTAAATGAGTAAGCTTCCACCATCTAGAAAATCTACTTACTGGAAAAAAATTCAGCTCCCAGGAATCCCAAATAAATGAGGGAATACAAGATTTGTTCTTCTGTTATAGACTGGTCTTTTGGAATAATATGGTTTTTAGTTCTTTTAAAAATTTCTTGTCATTTTCACTATCATTTAAGAGATCTATAGGTTCTTCTGGTCAAGAATTTCCTTAGATAGAGAGTAGGAAAGCCCACAGCTATGATGTTGACCTACCTGAAGGAACTGTATTTCACCTACATCCACTTATTAGGGTCTCTGGGGTTTTTGTTTTGTTTTGCTTTGCTTTTGTTTTTTTAACGGGAAATGGAGGCCAGATTCAACCAAGAGGACCCCACCATTGCAGCAAGTCAGTTTGGGTTAGACAATCAATCAGTAACATTGGCTGGGGGCTCACTATCTGGAAAACACTGTAGTCACTTTGGCATCTGAACTTTTCAGAGTCTATAATCTATTTGGGCCGTCCAGGCATCCAGATGAGCTCCCTAGCTACTAACTGCGAGGGCCACTTGAATGAACTGAGTAATAATAATGACCCCCACCACTTGTTGAGTTCTTGCTATGTGCCAGGTCCTGTGCTGCTGGGTCCTTCTGGCATGGATCATCTCATCTGGCCCAGAAGGTAGATACTAGTATTAGCCCCATGTTACAGATGAGAACACTGAGGCAGAGAAATGTGAAGTAATATGTCCAATGTCACGAAGTCAGAATGCAAACCCCTGCAGTCTGGCTCCACAGCCCATGCTCCTGCATACTATTCTGTCCCTCTTCTGTTGGGACACAGAAGAAAGAGTGACCGCATGGAGTGGGGCTCATTCAGGGAAAGCTGAAGACAGTGGCTTTTGAGCTGAGTTTTTAACAGACCTCTCTATTCTCTTTTCCGTCCATGACCTGTGCTTTGAGGGCTATCACTAACCCGCATAAATAAGTAAGAGAAAGTAATTTCAGAAACCCTGAGTCACCAACCATCTCTGACAGAGAGCCAAGTGACCATGGAGGAACCACTCCAAGGGAAGCCCCTGGCTCATTTACAACACTGGTCATGGAATAATCGGTCATGACACATGCACAGAATTGAACACTATGCAACCATGAAAAGTAGGCTGTTGACTGGTATTAATTGGTATGAAAGACATCCATGCTATGTTGATAAATGTAGTATGATCCCAATGAAACTAAAGATACCGGTACATATTGACATATATATGCACAGA
Organism: Lipotes vexillifer; assembly: GCF_000442215.2. Classification (NCBI taxonomy): domain Eukaryota; kingdom Metazoa; phylum Chordata; class Mammalia; order Artiodactyla; family Lipotidae; genus Lipotes; species Lipotes vexillifer. The sequence continues at coordinate 1,610,588 of NW_006784589.1, read as the reverse complement.
AAAAAAGACTGGAAGGATACATACCAAAACATGTATAGCATCATCCCTGATTGCTGAGCTTTCTTTATATATAGGCATAAAAATGATTTTATACCTATATATAAAATGTCTGCTTTTTCTGAATTTTTATAATTATCAAATATTACTTTTTTTTTTTTTTTTTTTTTTTTTGCAGTACGCGGGCCTCTCACTGTTGTGGCCTCTCCCGTTGTGGAGCACAGGCTCCGTACGCGCAGGCTCAGCAGCCATGGCTCACGGGCCTAGCTGCTCTGCGGCATGTGGGACACGAACCCGTGTCCCCTGCATTGGCAGGCGGAATCTCAACCACTGTGCCACCAGGGAAGCCCCAAATATTACTTTTATCGTCAGAAAAATACCCATTTGAAATCTTTTTCTTTTTGAGGGTAGAAAACGGCATGAAGAAGAAGTGGCACACTCCCAAGGACGAGGGAAAAGAGCGTCTGCAGGAATAACTAGAAACTTACCACGTACTTTTAACTAAACCTACCCTAGCCCTACCAGGTCGTAAAAGTTTATTTTCCTCTAGAGGGGTGGGATAGGGAGGGTGGGAGGGAGACGCAAGAGGGAGGAGGTATGGGGATATATGTATATGCATAGCTGATTCATTTTGTTGTAAAGCAGAAACTAACACACCATTGTAAAGCAATTATACTCCAATAAAGATGTTTTTTAAAAAAAGGTTATTTTCCTTTTCATTGGATAAACTGAAATTATCCTGACCTCACTGCAGTGAAAATTTATATCTGCTGGGTTCTGCATGCCTGGGTTTTAAACACCTCAGTATTCCACTGCTTTCCATGTCTTTTCTTTTTAAATTTTATTATTTTTTTAACAACTTTATTGGAGTATAATTGCTTTACAATGGTGTGTTAGTTTCTGCTTTATAACAAAGTGAATCATATACATATATCCCCATATCTCCCCCCTCTTGCGTCTCCCTCCCACCCTCCCTATCCCACCCCTCTAGGTGGTCACAAAGCACCGAGCTGATCTCCCTGTGCTATGTGGCTGCTTCCCACTGGCTGTCTATTTTACATTTGATAGTGTATGTGTACGTCCATGCTACTGTCTCACTTCGGGCCAGCTTACCCTTCTCCCTCCCCATGTGCTCAAGTCCATTCTCTACGTCTGTGTCTTTATTCCTGTCCTGCCCCTAGGTTCTTCAGAACCATTTTTTTTCTTTAGACTCCATATATATGTGTTAGCATATGGTATTGGTTTTTCTCTTTCTGACTTACTTCACTCTGTGTGACAGTCTCTAGGTCCATCCACCTCACTACAAATAACTCAATTTCGTTTCTTTTTTATGGCTGAGTAATATTCCATTGTATATATGTGCTACATCTTCTTTAACCATTCAGCTGTCGATGGACACTTAGGTTGCTTCCACGTCCTGGCTATTGTAAATAGAGCTGCAATGAACATTGTGGTACATGACTCTTTTTGAATTATGGTTTTCTCAGGGTATATGCCCAGTAGTGGGGTTGCTGGGTCATATGGTAGTTCTATTTTTAGTTTTTTAAGGAAGCTCCATACTGTTCTCCATAGTGGCTGTATCAATTTACATCCCCACCAACAGTGCAAGACGGCTCCCTTTTCTCCACACGTTCTCCAGCATTTATTGTTTCTAGAGTTTTTGATGATGGCCATTCTGACCAGTGTGAGGTGATACCTCATTGCAGCTTTGATTTGCATCTCTCTAATGATTAGTGATGCTGAGCATCCTTTCATGTGTTTGTTGGCAATCTGTATATCTTCTTTGGAGAAATGTCTATTTAGGTCTTTGGCCCATTTTTGGATTGGATTGTTTGTTTTTTTGATATTGAGCTGCATGAGCTGCTTGTATATTTTGGAGATTAATCCTTGGTCAGTTGCTTCATTTGCAAATATTTTCTCCCATTCTGAGGGTTGTCTTTTTGTCCTGTTTATGGTTTCCTTTGCTGTGCAAAAGCTGTTAAGTTTCATTAGGTCCCATTTGTTTATTTCTGTTTTTATTTCCATTTCTCTAGGAGGTGGGTCAAAAAGGATCTTGCTGTGATGTATGTCATAGAGTGTTCTGCCTGTGTTTTCCTCTAGGAGTTTTAGAGTTTCTGGCATTACATTTAGGTCTTTAATCCATTTTGAGTTTATATTTGTGTATGGTGTTAGGGAGTGTTCTAATTAATTTCATTCTTTTACACGTAGCTGTCCAGTTTTCCCAGCACCACTTACTGAAGAGGCTGTCTTTTCTCCATTGTATATTCTTGCATCCTTTATCAAAGATAAGGTGACCATGTGTGTGTGGGTTCATCTCTAGGCTTTCTATCTTGCTCCACTGATCTATATTCCTGTTTTCTGTGCCAGTTCCATACTGCCTTAATTACTGTAGCTTTGTAGTATAGTCTGAAGTCAGGGAGCCTGATTCCTCCAGCTCCATTTTTCGTTCTCAAGATTGCTTTGCCTACTCAGGGTCTTTTGTGTTTCCATACAAATTGTGAAATTTTTTGTTCTAGTTCTGTGAAAAATGCCAGTGGTAGTTTGATAGGGATTGCATTGAATCTGTAGATTGCTTTGGGTAGTATAGTCATTTTCAGAATGTTGATTCTTCCAACCCAAGAACATGGTATATCTTTCCATCTGTCTGTATCATCTTTAATTTTGTTCATCAGTGTCTTATAATTTTCTGTATACAGGTCTTTTGTCTCCTTAGGTAGGTTTATTCCTAGGTATTTTATTCTTTTTGATGCAATGGTAAATGGGAGTGTTTCCTTAATTTCTCTTTCAGATTTTTCATCTTTAGTGTATAGGAATGCCAGAGATTTCTGTGCATTAATTTTGTATCCTGCTACTTTACCGAATTCATTGATTAGCTCTAGTAGTTTTCTGGTAGCATCTTTGGGATACTCTAGGTATAGCATCATGTCATCTGCAAACAGTGACCGTTTACCTCTTCTTTTCCAATTTGGATTCCTCTTATTTCTTTTTCTCCTCTGATTGCTGTGGCTAAAACTTCCAAAACTATGTTGAATAATAGTGGTGAGAGTGGGCAACTTTGTCTTGTTCCAGACCTTAGTGGAAATGGTTTCAGTTTTTCACCATTGAGAATGATGTTGGCTGTGGGTTTGTCATATATGGGCTTTATTATGTTGAGGTAAGTTCCCTCTATGCCTACTTTCTGGAGGGTTTTTATCATAAATGGGTGTTGAATTTTCTTGAAAGCTTTTTCTGCATCTATTGAGATGATCATATGGTTTTTCTCCTTCAATTTGTTAATATGGTTTATCACATTGATTGATTTGCATATATTGAAGAATCCTTGCATTCCTGGGATAAACCCCACTTGATCATGGTGTATGATCCTTTTAATGTGCTGTTGGATTCTGTTTGCTAGTATTTTGTTGAGGATTTTTGCACCTATGTTCATCAGTGATATTGGTAGGTAGTTTTCTTTTTCTGTGAAATCTTTGTCTGGCTTTGGTATAACGGTGATGGTGGCCTCGTAGAATGAGTTTGGGAGTGTTCCTCCCTCTGCTATACCTTGGAAGAGTTTGAGAAGGATAGGTGTTAGCTCTTCTCTAAATGTTTGATAGAATTCACCTGTGAATCCAGCTGGTCCTGGGTTTTTGTTTGTTGGAAGATTTTTAATCACAGTCTCAATTTCAGTGCTTGTGATTGGTCTGTTTATATTTTCTATTTCTTCCTGGTTCAGTCTCAGAAGGTTGTGTTTTTCTAAGAATTTGTCCATTTCTTCCAGGTATTCCGTTTTATTGGCATAGAGTTGCTTGTAGTAATCTCTCATGATCCTTTGCATTTCTGCAGTGTCAGTTGTTACTTCTTTTTCATTTCTAATTCTATGGATTTGAGTGTGCTCCCTTTTTTTCTTGATGAGTCTGGTTAATGGTTTATCAATTTTGTTTATCTTCTCAAAGAACAAGCTTTTAGTTTCATTGATCTTAGCTATTGTTTCCTTCATTTCTCTTTCATTTATTTCTGATGTGATTTTTATGATTTCTTTCCTTCTGCTAACTTTGGGGTTTTTTTCTTCTTCTTTCTCTAATTGCTTTAGCTGTAAGGTTAGGTTGTTTATTTGAGATGTTTCTTGTTTCTTGAGGTAGGATTGTATGGCTATAGACTTCCCTCTTACAACTGCTTTCGCTGCATCCCATCATTGTGTTTTCATTGTCATTTGTTTCTAGGTATTTTTTGATTTCCTCTTTGATTTCTTCAGTGATCTCTTGGTTATTTAGTAGTGTTTTGTTTCACCTCCATGTGTTTGTATTTTTTACAGATTTTTTCCTGTAATTGATATCTAGTCTCATAGCATTGAGGTCAGAAAAGATACCTGATATGATTTCAATTTTCGTAAATTTACCAAGGCTTGGTTTCTGACCCAAGATATGATCTATCCTGGAGAATGTTCCATGAGCACTTGAGAATAAAGTGTATTCTGTTGTTTTGGATGGAATGTCCTATAAATATCAATTAAGTCCATCTTGTTTAATGTATCATTTAAAGCTTGTGTTTCCTTTTTTATTTTCACTTTGGATGATCTGTCCATTGGTGAAAGTGGGGTGATAAAGTCCCCTTCTATGATTTTGTTACTGTTGATTTCCCCTTTTATGGCTGTTAGCATTTGCCTTAAGTATTGAGGTGCTCCTATGTTGGGTGCATAAATCTTTACAATTGTCATGTCTTCTTCTTGGATTGATCCCTTGATCATTATGTAGTATCCTTCTTTGTCTCTTGTAATAGTCTTTGTTTTAACGTCTATTTTGTCTGATATGAGAATTGCTACTCCAGCTTTCTTTTGATTTCCATTTGCATGGAATATCTTTTTCCATCCCTTCACTTTCAGTCTGTATGTGTCCCTTGGTCTGAAGTGGGTCTCTTGTAGACAGCGTATACACGCGTCTTGTTTTTTTGTTTTTTGTTTTTTTGCGGTATGCGGGCCTCTCACTGTTGTGGCCTCTCCCGTTGCGGAGCACAGGCTCCGGATGCTCAGGCTCAGTGGCCATGGCTCATGGGCCTAGCCACTCTGCGGCATGTGGGATCTTCCTGGACCGGGGCACGAACCTGTGTCCCCTGCATCGGCAGGCAGACTCTCAACCACTGCGCCACCAGGGAAGCCATGGGTCTTGTTTTTGTATCCATTCAGCCAGTCTGTGTCTTTTGGTTGGAGCATTTGATCCATTTACATTTAAGGTAGTTACTGATATGTGTGTTCCTATTACCATTTTCTTAATTGTTTTGGGTTTGTTACTGTAGGTCTTTTCCTTCTCTTGTGTCTCCTGCCTAGAGAAGTTCCTTTAGCATTTGTTGTAAAGCTGGTTTCGTGGTTCTGAATTCTCTTAGCTTTTGCTTGTCTGTAAAGGTTTTAATTTTTCCATTGAATCTGAATGAGGTCCTTGCTGTGTAGACCAATCTTGGTTGTAGGTTTTTCTCTTTCATCCCTTTAAATATGTCCTGCCACTCCCTTCTGGCTTGCAGATTGTCTGCTGAAAGATCAGCTGTTAACCTTATGGGGATCCCCTTGTATGTTATTTGTTACTTTTGCCTTGCTGATTTTAATATTTTTTCTTTGTATTTAATTTTTGATAGTTTGGTTAATATGTGTCTTGGCGTGTTTCTCCTTGGATTTACCCTGTATGGGACACTGTGTTTCCTGGACTTGATTAACTATTTCCATTCCCATATTAGGGAAGTTTTCAACTGTAATCTCTTCAAATATTTTCTCAGTCCCTGTCTTTTTCTCTCCTTCTTCTGGGACACCTATAATTCGAATGTTGGTGTGTTTAATGTTGTCCCAGAGGTCTCTGAGATGGTCCTCAATTCTTTTCATTCTTTTTTCTTTATTCTGCTGTGCAGTAGTTATTTCCACTATTTTATCTTCCAGGTCACTTATCTGTTCTTCTGTCTCAGTTACTCTATTGATTCCTTCTAGAGAATTTTTAATCATTTATTTTGTTGCTCATCACTGTTTGCTCTTTAGTTCTTCTAGGTCCTTGTTAAATGTTTCTTGTATTTTCTCTATTCTATTTCCAATATTTTGCATCATCTTTACTATCATCACTCTGAATTCTTTTCCAGGTAGACTGCCTATTTCTTCTTCATGTGTTTGGTCTGGTGGGTTTTTACCTTGCTCCTTCATCTGCTGTGTATTTCTCTGTCTTCTCCTTTTGCTTAACTTACTGTGTTTGGGGTCTCCTTTTCTCAGGCTGCAGGTTCATAGTTCCCGTTGTTTTTGGTGTCTGTCCCCAGTGGGTAAGGTTGATTCAGTGGGTTGTGTAGGCTTCCTGGTGGAGGGGACTGGTGCCTGAGTTCTGGTGGATGAGGCTGGATCTTGTCTTTCTGGTGGGCAGGACTGCATCCGGTGGTGTGTTTTGGGGTGTCTGTGAACTTATTATGATTTTAGGCAGCCTCTCTGCTAATGGGCAGGGTTGTGTCCCTGTTTTGCTAGTTGTTTGGCATAGGGTGTTCAGCACTGTAGCTTGCTGGACGTTGAGTGGAGCCGGGTCATAGTGTTGAGATGGAGATCTCTGAGAGAGCTTTCGCCATCTGATGTTACGTGGGGCCAGGATGTCTTCAGTGGACCAGTGTCCTGAACTCGGCTCTCACCCCCTCAGAGGCTCAGGCCTGACGCCTGGCTGGAGCACCAAGGCTCTGTCAGCCACCAGCTCAGAAGAAAAAGGAGGAAATAAAAAAGGAAAGAAAGAAAGTAAAATAAAATAATTAAAATAAACAATTAAAACTTTAAAAATATTATTAAAAATGAAAAATCATAAAAGTAATTAAAAAAAGAAAGAAAGAGAGAGCAATCAAACCAAAAAACCAGTCCCCCAATGATAAAAAGAGCTAAAAACTATACTTAAAAAAAAACAGTGGGGGGGTGGGGGTCACGGTGTGATGAATTGGGCGATCGGGATTGACCTGTATACACTGATGTGCATAAAATGGATGACTAATAAGAACCTGCCGTATAAAAAATAAATTAAAAAAATAATACATTATGGAAATAGATAAGTATAAGCAAAATAGCTTTAATCTTGGGATTATATTATAACCTGTCATCACACAGCATTTTGTTAAGGCACAAGACTTCTAAGAAGTGTTAGTAGAGATAAATAATACCAGAGACTCAACCTTTTGAAGCAGCATTTGTTTCTACATCAAATGACAGGACAGACTTATGTCATCTTCCTTGTCAAATGTTGTATTTACTTTTACAATGTTGCAACTTCATTACTGAAAGGTCGTGTACCCATTTTCTTCTTGGGGAATGAATAACCATAAAATAATAATTTGTTTAAGTCTTAGAAGTGTTATAAATAATAAAAAGTAATTTCAATGATCTGTAAAAAAAACTCCAAGAAAAGCAAAAAAACCCCCGATAGACAGAACCCTAGGACGAATGGTAAAAGCAAAGGTATACAGACAAAATCACACAAAGAAGCATACACACACATACTCACAAAAGGAGAAAAAGGAAAAAAAATATATATATATTTTAAAAAAAAGGAAGAGAGCAACCAAATCAGTAAACAAATCTACCAATGATAATAAGCTCTAAATACTAAACTAAGATAAACATAAAACCAGAAACAAACTAGATGCAGAAAGCAAACCCCAAGTCTACAGCTGCTCCCAAAGTCCACTGCCTCAATTTTGGGATGATTCGTTGTCTATTCAGGTATTCCACAGATGCAGGGTACATCAAGTTGATTGTGGAGATTTAATCCGCTGCTCCTGAGGCTGCTGGGAGAAATTTCCCTTTCTCTTCTTTGTTCGCACAGCTCCTGGGGTTCAGCTTTGGATTTGGCCCCGCCTCTGCTTGTAGATCGCCTGAGGGCATCTGCTCCCCACTCAGACAGGACAGGGTTAAAGGAGCAGCTGATTAGGGGCCTCTGGCTCACTCAGGCTTGGGGGAAGGAGGGGTATGGAGTGTGGGGCGAGCCTGCGGCGGCAGAGGTCAGCATGACGTTGCACCAGCCTGAGGCGCGCCGTGTGCTCTCCCGGGGAAGTTGTCCCTGGATCCCGGGACCCTGGCAGTGGCGGGCCGCACAGGCTCCCGGGAGGGGAGTTGCGGATAGTGACCTGTGTTTGCACACAGGCTTCTTGGTGGCCACAGCAGCAGCCTTAGCGTCTCACGCCCGTCTCTGGGGTCCGTGCTGAGAGCCGCAGCTCGCGCCCGTCTCTGGAGCTCATTTAGGCAGTGCTCTGAATCCCCTCTCGTCGCGCACCCTGAAACAACAGTCTCTTGCCTCTTAGGTAGGTCCAGACTTTTTCCCAGACTCCCTCCTGGCTAGCTGTGGCGACTAGCCCTCTTCAGGCTGTGTTCACGCCGCCAGCCCCAGTCCTCTCCCTGGGATCCGACCAAAGCCCGAGCCTCAGCTCCCAGCCCCGTCCGTCCCGGCAGGTGAGCAGACAAGCCTCTCGGGCTGGTGAGTGCCGGTCGGCACCGATCCTCTGTGCGGGAATCTCTCCGCTTTGCCCTCCGCACCCCCGTTGCTGTGCTCTCCCCCGCGGCTCCGAAGCTCCCCCCTCCGCCTCCCGCAGCCTCCGCCCGCGAAGGGGCTTCCTAGTGTGTGGAAACCTTCCCTCCTTCACAGCTCCCTCCCACTGGTGCAGGTCCCATCCCTATTCTTTTGTCTGTTTTTTCTTTTTTCTTTTGCCCTACCCAGGTACGTGGGGAGTTTCTTGCCTTTTGGGAGGTCTGAGGTCTTCTGCCAGCGTTCAGTAGGTGTTCTGTAGGAGTTGTTCCACACGTAGATGGATTTCTGATGTATTTGTGGGGAGGAAGGTGATCTCCACGTCTTACTCCTCCGCCATCTTGAACCTATCTCGCTTTCCATGTCTTTATGTGAGGATTCCAAACAAGCTGCCCCACACTTAAAGCCGCCCTCAGTCGTGCAGGACACCAGGGGCCCCTGAGTGGCAGCCAGGGTGGCTGCTGCACCCACACGAGCCAGGTCCTGGCACTGGCGATCCCAGTCAGGCAGTGCAAGCCTCTCCCTGCTAAACCCTTTGCCCTGTGTTTGCCACGTGTCCCTTCTTTAGGACCCACCTCACCCTGTCAAGCTTTAATGGGCTTCACCAAGAATGAGGAATCTTTTCAAAAGCAGCACATTCCATTTCTTTTTATTGTGGTGAAATACACAGAACACAAAATCTGCCATTAGTGGCATTTAGTGCATTCATAATGTCATGCAACCACACCTCTATTTGTTCCAAAATATTTCTATCACCCCAAAGAAGCAATCACTCCAGTTTCCTCCTTCCCCCAGCCCTCTCCCCACCTGGCCACCACTAATCTGCTTTCTATCTCTGCAGACTACCTATCTGGATATTTCATATAAATGGAGTTATGCAGTATGGTCTTTTGTGTCTGGCTTGTCTCACTTAGCGTAATGTATTCATGTTCATACATGTTGCAGCAGGTATCAGTACTTCCTTCCTTTTTATGGCTGAATAATAGTCCATTGTTCGAATGTACCACATTTTGCTTATCTATTCATGCATCAGTGGACATCTGGGGTTGTTTCCCCCTTTTGGTTACTGTGAATAGTGCTGCTATGAACATTCATGTACAAGTTTTTGCTTGAACACCTGTTTTCAATTCTTTAGGTATATACCTAGGAGTAGAATCACTGGGTCATATAGTAATTTTATGTTTAACTTATTGAGGACCCACCAAAATGTTTTCTGCATACTCCAGTTTTGCTAGCAGCAGTCACAAAGACAAAGGTCCAACTTCCATCACACATAGCCCTTTCTCACTTAAACCTTCAGAGTGAACCTCGAATACGATCTGAGAGCAAAGTCTCATCTTGGTACTTCCTGCCCCATCATTTAAGGAAAATAAAAACGCACTTTAAAAAGTAGCCATAATTTTAGTGATCTGGTATTCTGTGATTACTATTGTTCATCTTAAAGACTCAAATGGCAGTCACCTTTGCCTTTACTCAACATTGCACTATGCTTCTGGCACTAATATTTTATACAGATCATTACAGTAATATTTAATTAATCTTATAAGGGATGCTGCCATGATTTTCTCTCCATTTTTTAAATTAAAGCCATAAGACTAAAAGAAAAGCCAAACTGCTCTAAGGTATTGAGGTAACTATGCAGAATTCTGAAACATGAAATGCTAAACAGTTTTACAAGACATAATTCCATTAAAGTCACCCAGTCAAGTAATGGTGATCAAAACTTCATTTTTTTTTTTTTTTTTCGGTACGCGGGCCTCTCACTGTTGTGGCCTCTCCTGTTGCGGAGCACAGGCTCCGGACGTGCAGGCTCAGCGGCCATGGCTCACGGGCCCAGCCGCTCCACGGCATGTGGGATCTTCCCAGACCGGGGCACGAACCCATGTCCCCTGCATCGTCAGGCGGACTCTCAACCACTGCACCACCAGGGAAGCCCCAAAACTTCATTTTAAAGGTCTGAATCTGGGGGTATTTTCTTACATATCGAATTGTTAAAGTGTAAGCAATGTCTTTCAAACAAACTAAAAAAATTAGTTTCAATGTAAACAAGGGCTCAAGAGTCTAAGCCTTGGGCCCTAAGGCTTACAAGAAAATCTGGTTGAGCCTAAATTAAACCAAGCAGCAATCTTAATGGCAGTTAGATAGCACCCTATCATCTCCTTCAATTTGATATTCAACAAATAAAATGTGTTTCACTTTGTCTAATCAGAAGCCAGGCACACCTGCTCACATCTTACATTCCCTCAGGTTTTCTGTTACTTGTGGGCCTAAGCTGCCCATACAGAGTAGAACACCCTGCCTTCCCATAACTTACGTCCTAGCCTGGCATAATGCTGGACTAGTGTGTTGCCAGACCGCAGAGAGTAGTAGGGACAGCCGGTAGAATATGTGTCAGAGGAAGGAGAAATGGAAAGATAGATCAAATGGAGCCAGTACAAATGTCTTACCAGATTTTGCTACCAGCCTAACTATAGCTCAAAACCATTTACAGAGCTCTTCAGTCTCACTGGAGAACAAAGCCATTACATATGGCCATGTTGGCTGGGTACTGCCCACCTCCAGGGAGAACATTTATAGACTTACGGTATAAATTGTGTCCCCTGGAGTTGTGTGACACGGTGGCCTCGCCAGAGAAGCCAAGGGACTCCGGAGAAAAAAGAAAAAAAGAGGTCACCACAGACTATAAGAAAATCATCTACCCCAGCCTGGGTCACAACCTGTTTGCAATTGGGAGGCAGTGTGGTTTAGTGGGGGAAATGTGAGCTTCCAAATTACACAGACCTGGATTAAAATTGCAGCCCCACAAATTCGCTAATAAATGGGAACTTTGGCAAATTTTTAACTTTTCTGAGGCTCTGTTCCTTATCTGTGAAATTGGACAAGACCACCTGCTTCACAGAATTTTATGTTACCGCAGGAGCCAGGATGATCCTGTGAAAACGTTAAGTCAGATCATATCATGCCTCTGTTCAAAAGCCTCTGAGGGCTTGCCATCTCTCCTGAAGTTGCACCCAAAAGCCTCATGATGGCCTACCAGGCCCGACATGATGCGTCCCCTCTTCTGCTCTCTCTCTCAGACCTAGTCCCCTCTCTTTCTCTCTGCACCCACCATACTGCACTCCTTGCTCTTCCTCAAACAAGGCAGGCACATCTGTTTGGGTGTCATCTTCTCCATGAGGCCTTCTCTAACCATCCTTTTCAAAAGTGTGACCCCTCCCCCTATAAGCCTGGCATTCCCTAACCCCTTCTCTGCTCT
>NW_006784589.1:1593182-1598792 GCF_000442215.2 Lipotes vexillifer | reverse complement strand
TCTTTCCCTCAGTGGCATTCATCATACGCCAACCTAGTATATCATTTATTTTCTTATTCTGTATATCATCTTTATTCCCCTGCCAGAACGTAAGCTCCACAGAGGGCAGGGCTATTTGTCTATTTTGTTCGTTGCTGAATCCCCAACACATTCAATAGTCCCTGACACACAGTAAGCACTCTGTAATAAATAGTTTTCTGAATAAATGAAAAATGAGGGTTAAGTTTGCAAGGTATGAAAAGCATTTAGCTTTCTATAGTGCCTGGAACTGTATGAATGCTCAATAAACAATAGCAATTTTTATTCTCATCATCCCCAAATGAAGACAGTTTCATGTTGTATTAAACTGGATGAGTTACCTCCTTTAAGCAAATTTATCTTGGAAAAATGTGAAATGACTTTGATGAGTGAAATCATGGAATTTATCACAGAATGTAAATGGAAGATGGTACACTTGTTTTAAATAGTCAAATTCAGGATTTAAGTCTGAAGTGATAAAGTAATAAGCTCCAGGTGTGCCTTCCTTTATATAATGGATAGATTTGAGACACTGCACAAATGTTTAACTCTTAGAATTCAAATTAGACGCCCCCTTTCACTCTCTATTACATATAAAGATACTCTATCTTCATTTTGGTCATTTTTAATTGGCAATGGCACCTAACACCTTAGCTTTAAATTCCTCTAATATCCGTCAAGTTGTTAACAACAAGCAAGCACACTGAACTCTGAAATAAGTTCTTCAGAAACTAAAGAATCTTTTGACAGTATAATAACTACTGCCAAATTTCTCTGCTTTGTAAATTGATTTTCTGATGTATTTTCTCAAAGAGAAGTACATCTGCATTGAAAATCATTGAGCTTGTTTTCTTATTCCAAGTAAATGTAAGCAGCTTCTAGTTTTCTATTACTGCTCTAATCTTCATTTCACATCAAATACTATAGCTTTTCCTGTTTTGACATGTAGTGGAATGCACATGGTAATTTTGATTTATTTAGTTTGAAATCCAGTATGTCTTGGTGCACTCAACTTTGGGGTTGTTTAAGTGTAGCCAAACAAAATGAGATATTCTCATGCAGTTAACAGTAATTGCTGTATATTATTAGCAATATTCTTCATAGGGGTACAATTTTAGAAACCCTTAAAAACGCTCATCTATAATTCGGTACAATATGCATTTAAGCAAGCTAAGACAACAGTGAGGTTTCTTTTGTTTTTTGTTTTTTAAATCATGTCAAGATTTTTGCAAGATTTTTGCATCCAGCAAGTGGACGCCGGGATGATGGTGCTTAACTTGCATGTGGGCAGAAAAGAACGAATATGCATTTCATTTACAAGCAAAGTGATTCGTTTTCTACCACCTTCCTTTTCATTAACACCCATCCTGCGTTCAGGGATTATTTGTCTCCAAGCAAACCTCACTTGTTTGGCTTTTTGTTTTTAACTCTTTCTCACTGGTGGCCAGATGTGATGTTTTAGAGGCCATGCTAAGCCCTGTGACAACTGTGGGTTCTTACATGGAGGGTGACCTCATATAAGCCCACAGGTTATTTACTGGTCACACGATCGGCTGAACACAAGACCAGATCTGTGCCTTCCGGTACTTAAAATCAACTTCGTAATTTAAGACTTACTCATGTCAAAACATATCAAACAAAATATAATCAGATTCTTAATTGTTTCTGAGCACACACTTTAAAATATGAAATTTATTGGTTTTACTCCATTGTAAAAGGAACACATTTCTAAATATAGAGAATTTGGATAATATATAAAAGCAGGAAAAAAACCCATACACGCTCCCACCATCCAAATATAACCAAGTAATCATTCTGGTATACTTCCTCACACTCTCTTTTCTATGCATGGGTATCTACTTGTCTTTTTTTTCTTAATAGTTGTGAACATATTCTATAGTCTGCTTTTTTCCTTTAACTAATACATTTCTTATCATCACACATTCTTCTGAAACCAAAATGCTAATCCATTCTTCTATTATTGGATATTTTGTGCGCTTTTCTCAAATTTTTATATAAATAATGTCATAATGTACATATTTACGCATAAACATTTGTTTGTATTTAAAATTATTTCTGTTACTGTCCCAGAAGTACACTTAGGTGGGCAAAAGAAAAGGACATTTTAAAGGATCTTGATACATGGTGTTAAATTGCTTTTACCCTCCCACCAGCAACAAGAAAGAGGCCACAGAAATAGATACTATCATTTTTAAAAGTGTTTCCTAATTCATCAGGTAAAAATGATGTCTCATTTTAATCAACAGTGATTTGATTACTAATAAACTTGAACATCTCTTATTTGCTTGAAATTATATTTCTTCTACAGTGTTCTGTCTGCACATGTCCCTTACCTATGTATTCATTCATTCATTCAACAAACACTAAATGAGTACTTAGTTCATGTCAGGCCACATCAACTGATGGAAAATAAGAGAAGAATGGACTAGATTTGACTCCCAGCCCTCCATGCCTGCACCCTACAGTTAATCACAGACCAAGAGGAAGGCCAAGTCTACAAAGTAGAAAAAGGCCTATAATAAAGATATGTCCACCTCAGAAAAAGTACTCCTCATCCAGTCTGGCATGTATACACATCAAGGGGGAAATCTAGGAATGCTCCACAGTCGAGGTGTCAATAGAGCAGACAGACCCTGCAGATGAAGGACAATTTGCTAGTCAGAAAAGTAGGGTGGGGAGGGCAAGAAGGTTGGGAGGAATGGGAGAAAACCATATCCTCAAAGATACAAGGAGAGCAAGAGGATGGTACATCTCAGGAGCTGTACAAAGTACTAATAACAGGAGCTATGATTTATCACGTGCTTAGTGTACGCCAGATAGCGATCTAACTGCTTCACATGTATGAACTCATTTAACCTCACAACAACCCTTTAAGTAGGAACTTGGACTATCCCCATTTTACAGATGAAGAACTAAGGCCCAGAGAGCTCCAGCAAATTGCCCAAGGGCACACGGCTAGTACGTAGTGGAGCCACGATTTGAACCCAGACGGTCAGGATTCTTAGGATGACTAGAACATAGGGAAATGAAGCAAGAGATAAGTTAGAGAGTTGGCAGGTGGGGCCCAATCATGAAAGGCACACATGGGGCATCTGGGTTTTCTTCCACAGGTGAAGGGAATCTCTTGAAGGATGTCAAGCAAGCGAGCACTATGAACAGAGAGTTGGATGTCAGGGAACTCAGGAAGCAATGTGAGTGTAGGCATACCAGTAAGGGCTGCTGGGGCAGAGGAAACAGGGCAAGAGGGTGAGCTGAGAGGCATCAACTAGGGTTGGATGTGCTTGGCTGAGGATGATGGGTCCCAGTCTCTTTCTTGTTCAGTGTCTGGGAAACAGGGCCAGCAGAGGGGACCCCTCTGGACAGCAGAGGGGACGCCTTTTCTACTGAGGTGAGAAGGGAGGAATGCGAAGCTGTGGATGCAGGGGCATGGGGGAGGTTTGTATCTCGGGACCTCTATATTCTCTGTTAACCTGGAGATGAGGTTTTCTGCCATCCATGGTGGAGAATGGGCGAAGGCATAACTATGCCTTTACCCATCCTCAACTGCTTCTTCATCCCTAACTGCCCACTGATCCATCAACTATCCAGTCTGTCATCTATGCCTTCGATTTCTTGGTCCCTATTTATCCTTTCTCTTCAGCTTATAGACATGTTCATGTCTCTCCCAACTTAAAACAACAGCAAAACCTAGCCACTGATCTTCTGGCCAGCGAAGCCATCCCAGTGGCATCCGTCAGCCTGGCAGGACCAGTCTCCCACAGCAGCTTTGTGAAGCAAGGAGCCACAGCAGTGGTGTTGGGCAGTGGTCTGACCCTCCTTGGACAAAGTCACCCTCCTGTGGTTCCTGGACAACTAAGGGGGAAGGGGAAGGGAAGAGGCCTCAGGAGGAATATATTGATTATTCCTCAAGAGGAATTCCTGATAATATGGCCCATGGGAGCTCAAGGAATTAAATAGGAAAGTAAAAGAGAGATGATCATATGCCAACCTCAAGAAGACAGAATGTGTCATAATGGCTGCAGGGGCCATCGGGGAGCTCACATTTATGGTCAAGACTTCTCCTAGGACTTTTTTTCCCCCTGTCTTCTGGTTTTGTTTTCAGTTTTTTATGTACTGTTGCCATTACCTTCTATTGCTACTTGTCTTTTGCCATAAAGACTACACTAAGTTTGCTCTTAGATTCTGCAATTTATTTTTCTAGAAAGGAACACTATGCCTTATGCTTGTCTTTGTTTCCTAATAATAGGTTTTAAAATAATAAAATGTCATCAAATTCAAAAAATATAAAAAGTTATATAATGATCTCCTCACCACCTCAAGCTCCAGTCCCACTCCCCAGAATTCTTTTTTCACTCAGCCTTATTAGCATATAAATGACAAAATTTTATATATATATATATAATATATATATATATTATATATTTAAAGTGTACAATGCGATGATTTGATATACATATACATTGGGAAATGATTATTAGATTCTGCAATTCTATTTGGAATTTTACCTTGGTTAAGTTGAAATTTCCCTAAAATATTTTAAACTTATAACTACATGACTTTCAAAGGTAAGCATGAAATATGATTTTACTCTCAAGATCAAATATGAAGAATTCAGCCCTGAGTTTTCCAACTCTCTTTATTTGGCTATTTTATCTGTGGTACAAACCATGTCGTCTTCCTTTTCAATTTTTCTAACAATATTCACTTCTTGAAATAATGTTTTATCCTTGAATTTAGCTGTATAACCGTGTGTGTGTGTGTGTGTGTGTGTGTGTGTGTGTGTGTGTGTGTGTGTGTGTGTGTGCGTGGGCGTGTGAAACCTGTTTTAGTGTTCAATGCTGGTCCAGTCTTTCAAGATAAGATGTCCTCCTTGAGTTCTTAATTTTGATTTTCTCTTCATGTTCTGGAGTAGTTTATGAAAGTAATAGGTTACTTTGAGTAAGGTATCAAAGAAACTATATTATAGTCCGTTTTCTTGAAGATTTAAAAACATTTCTATTGTCTCCATGTATGAAAAACAACTTGTCCCCAATTTGCTTACTCTCAAAGCACTGGAGATTTGATCCATTTTCTCCTTGCGTTACCTGAAGCCACATCTTTGTGGTTTTTAGGTCACTGGTTCTGCTGGTGGTGGTGGTGTTTTCAAGCTTTATTTTGTGTGTTTGTTTTGCTTTGATGCTCCTTATAAGATTCTTTCCTCATATATGACCTTTAAATTTTTACCCAGGTGTATCTGGTGATCCCTTTTCACATATTTTGCTTGGAACAGAGTGAAATCTCTCAATTTCCAGATGTATTTTTTTTCACTTAGAAAAGGATTTTTCTTTAAAAATTATCATTGATTATTACCGTAGTTCCACTTGTTCAGTTCCCTCTCTACCTCCATTTCTGCTCTCTTCTTTCTCAACATTTTAATCCCTTTCTTGTTTTGCTCTGTTTGAGAGTGTTTCTAAGGATAGTTCTCTGGTTCACTACTGAGTTTTCTGCAGTGTCCAGTCTCCTATTAGTGCCTCCTGTTTAATTTTTAATTCAGAAAATATGTGTTTTGCACATTTTAATACAACTCTTTCC
>NW_006784589.1:1591981-1593172 GCF_000442215.2 Lipotes vexillifer | reverse complement strand
CTTTCCCTATTTTGGTCTGTTTGATTCTCAAAATGGTCTGCTCTTGCTGAGACCATCATACATCTGGTTGTGACCATTAACTAGGTTCTAAAAACAAATAAACAAAAACCAATTTTTCATACAATAAATCACTTTCGGAATCTGCATGGAACCTCCTACACTGCACGGTTTAGTTTCTCTCTGTTTGTGCAACCTTACAAAGAGGTTTATAGAGCAGTCTGGGCATTAGTGTGGGGCTGCACTTAACCAAATTCCATAGGATCTGTCACAGATGGGGCGTATGTGTATCTGTGGGGGGTGCGTTAAGGAAAGGAGGGATCCAATCATGTCCATCCTCAATAAATGTGCCCAAGACAATGTGAAAGACAGAGGGAGAGACAAGCTTTTGATTTGGAGACCAAGAAGCCAAATTTGGGGTGGGGTGTTGGTAGGGAAAAAAAGATTAAGTAGCAGAGAAAAGGCTGGGAGCCTTGTGCCAGTACCCCAACCACTGATAGAGGGACTAGAAAAGAGCCTCTCCATGCTTGGTGTCCCCAGAATTGTGCAGTCCACAATCTGTACAACCCTACAGTGGCCCTTCCCTAGGATCACTTAATGACATAGAAGCCCCAAGGTAGACTATTTGGCTTACGCTCAATTGACAGAGCGTCATTAAGGCAACTGGGTCTCCTATGCCAGGAAATAAATCAGAAGAGGAAGAAATATAAGTCCATTGATGAATACAATGATTTACTTCCTTATCAGAATCTGAAGTGGGAAAATTTCTTACATTTTACTGTCATGTCCTATTTTTTTAT
The DNA here is from genome assembly GCF_000442215.2 of Lipotes vexillifer. Taxonomy (NCBI): domain Eukaryota; kingdom Metazoa; phylum Chordata; class Mammalia; order Artiodactyla; family Lipotidae; genus Lipotes; species Lipotes vexillifer. The sequence continues at coordinate 1,592,375 of NW_006784589.1, read as the reverse complement.
TTGTTTTGGTCTTCTATGAAGAATTCTGAGCTTGGGAGAGGGCAGCACTGAAATGAGAATTAAATCACTTATCTGAATCAGAAGTCACAGACACAACCTAGGCAATCGACCGGACTACACTCTGACAGTGGCTGGAACTATTAAACTTTACAATGTCAGTGAGAAATCATTTTCAGTCCAGATAATATACTGAGAACTTGTTCCTGGCTCCTTGTTCTACACACCCTGTGCTTAAATTATGTAATGAATCCTAGTGTGTAACCACAGAACATCAGACCTAAAAACAGCAGTTTTAAAAGTAATTCAGAAATCCATATGCTGATACCTCATCTATAAAGCATAAATGGCTCTAAATCAAACATAAAGTAAATATGCTCATCTATTGAGTTTGACA
>NW_006784589.1:1556945-1591954 GCF_000442215.2 Lipotes vexillifer | reverse complement strand
GCAGGAATGAATTAAGATAAACTGAAATAGGGAAGCTGGTTGTCAGTCACAAACCTAACTTCCCTGCCATTTCAGAAGCCATGTTCTCCACTCTGGGAAGGAGGGAGATTCTCTAGCAAGTGCTGGAGCACAGTCCCTCCTAAGCCACACAGTGGTCACTCCCAGGGTCAAGTTTGCCCAGAGCTGACTTGCAGCAACAGTGACTAGTCACGGTCACAGTGACGTCAGGCCTAAGCCTCCTGCAGGCCGAATTAACCCACATGGTGGCAGCAGGTACAACCAGAACAGGGAAGGGCCTCATACCCAGAGAAAACTCAAATTCAAAAAGATACACCCACCCCAGTGTTCACAGCAGCACTATTTACAATAGCCAAGACATGGAAGCAACCTAAATGTCCACGGACAGATGAATGGATAAAGAAAATGGTACATATATACAATAGAGTATCACTCAGCCATAAAAATGAATGAAATAATGCCATTTGCAGCAACATGGATGGACCTGGACATTATCAGACCATGTGAAGTTAAGTCAGACAGAGAAAGACAAATATCATATGATATCGCTTATACGTGGAATCTAAAAACAGAAAACAAATGAACTTATGTACAAAATAGAAATAGACCCACAAACATAGAAAACAAACTTATGGTTACCAAAGGGGAAGGAGCGGAGGGATAAATTAGGAGTTTGGGATTAACATATACACACTTCTATACATAAAAAAGATAATCAACAAGGACCTAATGTAATACTGCAATATAAAATAAAAATTAAAGAAAAATAAATTTCACACTGTCAGGAACATCTTCCCTGATCAGGACACCAAAAAGAGCCTAACCCTCCCCTCACTCCTGCACTCTATCCCCTGCCCTTTTTCCTCACAACGCTCACCTTTAGTTGACCTATTATATATTTTTGTCTATTATCTACCTGCCTCCACTAGAACGTAAGCTCCACGAGGGCAGCCATTCCTGTCAGTTTAAGTCACAGCTTGTACCCTCAGTGCCTAGAACAGGTCCCGGCGCACAGCAGGTGCTCCACAATGTCTGCCCAAAGCGTGACTGTGTAAAACACTTGAAGTGGTGCCTCTGACATGGCAGACGTTCATAAACGGTTGTTGAATGAATCCATCAATGAATCAATGCATGAAGGCATGAATGAGGAGGTGAACCCCATCCCATCTTGGGTTCTAGAGCTGCCCTCTCCCCCATCCCAACCCCAGAAGACCTGGGAGCCAGCCATGGGCACAACCACAGGAACTTTCTTCACAAACACAAGGCTGGGGCCGGAGGCGGGTGGGGAGGTGGACAGTGGCAAGGCTGGAAGTCTTCTACTTCTGCTCCTGCCTCCAGACGATGACCATGCCGCTAGCGTCGCTGGAAGCCAGCAGGCTCTCATCGCAGTTGAAGCTGACATCCAGCACGGGCGCGCTGTGGCCCTGCAGCTTGTTGACGGCGGCCTTGGCTGCCCGCTCCACGTCAAAGAAATGCACGCACATGTCCTCGCTGCCCGTCACTGCCCAGATGAGAGACCATCAGGAGGTGTTGCAGGAGGCAGCGGGGTGCCCTGCATGTGAAGTCTCTGGGGTGTTGAGGGATTTATGTCCAAGGTGTGAGGTCCCGGGGCTGGGGACTCTGGGGTGGACCATCCCCAGATGCAAGGTCACCTAGCTGTTTTGGCTCTGCGTCCAGAGTGTGCGGTCTCTGAGCTCTTTGTTGGTGGCGGGGAGGGGTCTGTGTCTTAGGCTGTGAGGTTTCTGGGCTGTTTGGGGGTTCCGTGTTCAAAGTGTGAGGTTGCTGGGGCATGAGAGTTCTTGAGGCCCAGGAAGTCAGGGCATTAGGATGTCGTGACAGTTGAGCCAGATCAGCACCAGCCCTGGTCCCTGCCCCTCCCTGGCCACCCAGACACCCCGACCCCATGGGACTCACCCACAACAGGCCCCCTGGCGGAAGGACATGAGGGGGCAGAAAATGCTGCGTACGGGGTGCGAGCTCTGCTCAATGGGGAAGTTTCTCTTCAGCTGCAGGGTCCCCTCGTTGTCCACCACCCTGAGAGGAGGAAGAGAGCGGGTCAGGGGGCAGCCTCAGCCCCAGAGGGGGACGAACGGTGGGCCAGTCTTGTGCTCTGTATTAGGATTCCTTCTGCTAAGCAATGGGCTTATTGTTGCTTTATGCTCGTGGTCTCTTATTTGGTGCTGACCTCTAGGAAGGTCAGAGCCAGCCTATGGCTGACCTCTGGTAAACGCCCATGACTTCAGAGTCTGTAAATACACTGTGTGTGTCAACTCCACCCTGGATCCACAGTTCGTTCCTATATTTATTTTTTTTCTCTCACTTTTATTATTTGTATATCCATCTTGTGTTATAAAAGTTTGCATCTTAGTAACTCAACTTAATCCCATTTCTGAAACAAGGCAAAATAGAAATAAGTAAAAAACCACATATAATAGAAGAAAAACTGAAGGGGTATATGCCCAGGAAGTTTTTTCAATCCCACCTCAACTGCGCTCCTTTCAGAAGAGAGCCATCCAGAAAGGGTAAAGTCAAGAAAGAAAATTTCAATGAGAGCAAAGTTCTCAAGGTTTGTACAGACAGCTGCTGGACCATCTGGAAGCACACACATGCCTTCTAGAACCAGAAGGTGTAAGTTCCATGTGGCCAGTGGTGAGGGGACGTGAATGGAATGAATGTAACTGGGCATTTACGGGCTTGGTGTTTAACATATATTAACTTATTTTATCCCCTCAGTCATCTCCTGAATTATTCTCATTTCACAGATGAAGACCATAAGGCATTAGAGGGGCACAATGAGGAGTCAAACTTACCTAGCTTTATTCTAAACCTTAGAACTCGTGATGAAACTGCTAGACTGCCGGGTGCAAATCCCAGCTCTGCAACTTAGTATGTGATCTTGGGTAGCTTCCTTAAGCTCTCTGTGCCTCAGTTTCCTCATCTACAAAATGGGTATAAGAATAGTATGTACATTTTAGGATTGCTGTGAGGATTAAGTGAGTTAATATATAGAAAGCATTTAGTACAGCACCCGTCATGGGGTAGGTAGCATGTAAGTATTAGGTCTTTTTTTTTTTTTTATTGAAGTGTAGTTGATTTACAATATTATATTAGTTTCAGTTGCACAGCAGAGTGATTAAGTATTATTATAGATTATCCTTCATTTAAAGTTATTACAAAATAATGGGTATATTTTCCTATGCAGGACAATATATCCTTGTTGCTTATTTATTTTATACATACTAGTTTGTGTCTTTTAATCCCATACCCTTATCTCCTCCCGCCTCCCTCTCCCCACTGGTAAACACTAGTTTCTTCTCTGTATCTGAGAGTCTGTTTCTGCTTTTTTATATACATTCCGTTGTTTTATTTTTTATATTCCACACTTAAGTGACAGCATAGAGTATTTGTTTTTCTCTATCTGACTTATTTCACTAAGCGTAATACTCTCTAGGTCCACCCACATTGTCACAAATGGCAGAATTTCATTCTTTTTATAGCTGAGAAATATTCCACTGTATATCTATACCACATATTCTTTAGCCATTTATTTATTAGTTCTAATAGTTTTTGGGTGGAGACTTTAGGATTTTCTATATGTAGTATCATGTCATATGCAAATAGTGACAGTTTTACTTTTTACCTTCCAATTTTGATGCCTTTTATTTCTCTTTCTTGTCTGATTACTGTGGTTAGTACTTTCAATACTATTTAAAATAGAAGTGGCAACACTGTGCATCTTTGTCTTGTTCCTGACTTTGGAGGAAAAACTTTCAGTTTTTCACCATTGAGTATGGTGTTAGCTGTGGGTTTGTCATAAATGGCTTTTATTATGTTGAGACATGTTCTCTCTACACCAACTCTGATGAGAGCTTTTACCATGAATGGATGTTGAATTTTGTCAAATGCTTTTTCTGCATCTATTGAGATTATCATGTGATTTTTAATCCTTCCTCTTAGTAATGTGGTGTAGCACACTGATTGATTTGCAAATAATTGAACCATTTTTGCATCCCTGGAATAAATCCCACTTGATCATGGTATATGATCCTTTTTATACATTGTTGAATTCCACTTGCTAATATTTTGTTGAGGAAATTTGCATCTATATTCATCAGAGATGTTGGCGTGTGATTTTTTTATAGTGTCTTTGTCTGGTTTTGGTATCCAGGTAATGGTGGCCTCATAGAATGAATTTAGGAGTGTTCCATCCTCTTCAATTTTTTGTAATAGTTTAAGAAGAACAGGTATTAGCTCTTGTTTATATGTTCGGTAGAATTCCCCTGTGAAGCTGTCTCGTCCCGGACTTTTATTTGTTGGGAGTTTTTATTATTAAAAATTCAATTTCACTACTAGTGTTCAGTCTGCTCAGATTGTCTATTTGTTCCTGATTCAGTCTTGGATGGTTGTATGTTTCTAGAAATTTGTCCATTTCTTCTAGGTTGTCCAATTTGTTGGCATGTAACTGTTCATAGTATTCTTTTATGATTTTCTGTATCTCTGTGGTATTGGTTGTTATTTCTCCTCTTTCATTTCTTATCTTTTTATTTGGGTCCTCTCTCTTTTCTTGAGGATTCTGGTTAAAGGTTTATTAATTTTGTTTTTCTTTTCAAAGAACTGGCTCCTGGTTTCATCTTTTCTATTTCTTTTTGGTCTCTATTTTATTTATTTCCTCTCTGATATTTATTATTTCCTTCCTTCTGCTGACTTTGGGCTTTGTTTATTCTTCTTTTTCTAATTCCTTTAGATGGAAGGCTAAGTTGTTTTTTTTTTTCTCTTTTTCCAGTAGGTCTCTGTCTTTATTCCTGTTTTACCCCTAGGTTCTTCATAACATTTTTTTTTCTTAAATTCCATATATATGTGTTAGCATACGGTATTTGTCCTTCTCTTTCTGACTTACTTCACTCCGTATGACAGACTCTAGATCTATCCACCTCATTACAAATAGCTCAATTTCGTTTCTTTTTATGGCTGAGTAATATTCCATTGTATATATGTGCCACATCTTCTTTATCCATTCATCCGACGGCGGGCACTTAGGTTGTTTCCATCTCCGGGCTATTGTAAATAGAGCTGCAATGAACATTTTGGTACATGACTCTTTCTGAATTCTGGTTTCCTCAGGGTATATACCTAGTAGTGGGATTGCTGGGTCATATGGTAGTTCTATTTGTAGTTTTTTAAGGAACCTCCATACTGTTCTCCATAGTGGCTGAACCAATTCACATTCCCACCAGCAGTGCAAGAGTGTTCCCTTTTCTCCACACCCTCTCCAGCATTTATTGTTTCTAGATTTTTTGATGATGGCCATTCTGACTGGTGTGAGATGATATCTCATTGTAGTTTTGATTTGCATTTCTCTAATGATTAATGATGTTGAGCATTCTTTCATGTGTTTGTTGGCAGTCTGTATATCTTCTTTGGAGAAATGTCTATTTAGGTCTTCTGCCCATTTTTGGATTGGGTTGTTTATTTTTTTGTTATTGAGCTGCATGAGCTGCCTGTAAATTTTAGAGATTAATCCTTTGTCAGTTGATTCATTTGCAAATATTTTCTCCCATTCTGAGGGCTGTCTTTTGGTCTTGTTTATGGTTTCCTTTGCTGTGCAAAAGCTTTGAAGTTTCATTAGGTCCCATTTGTTTATTTTTGTTTTTATCTCCATTACTCTAGGAGATGGGTCAAGAAGGATCTTGCTGTGATTTATGTCATAGAGTGTTCTGCCTATGTTTTCCTCTAAGAGTTTGATAGTTTCTGGCCTTACATTTAGGTCTTTAATCCATTTTGAGCTTATTTTTGTGTATGGTGTTAGGGAGTGATCTAATCTCATACTTTTACATGTACCTATCCAATTTTCCCAGCACCACTTATTGAAGAGGCTGTCCTTTCTCCACTGTATATTCCTGCCACCTTTATCAAAGATAAGGTGACCATATGTGCATGGGTTTATCTCTGGGCTTTCTATCCTATTCCATTGATCTATCTTTCTGTTTTTGTGCCAGTACCATACTGTCTTGATTACTGTAGCTTTGTAGTATAGTCTGAAGTCAGGCAGCCTGATTCCTCCAGCTCCATTTTTTGTTCTCAAGATTGCTTTGGCTATTCGGGGTCTTTTGTGTTTCCATACAAATTGTGAAATTTTTTGTTCTAGTTCTGTGAAAAATGCCAGTGGTAGTTTGATAGGGATTGCATTGAATCTATAGATTGCTTTGGGAAGTAGAGTCATTTTCACAATGTTGATTCTTCCAATCCAAGAACATGGTATATCTCTCCATCTGTTTGTATCATCTTTAATTTCTTTCATCAGTGTCTTATAATTTTCTGCATACAGGTCTTTTGTCTCCTTAGGTAGGTTTATTCCTAGATATTTTATTCTTTTTGTTGCAATGGTAAATGGGAGTGTTTTCTTGATTTCACTTTCAGATTTTTCATCATTAGTATATAGGAATGCCAGAGATTTCTGTGCATTAATTTTGTATCCTGCTACTTTACCAAATTCATTGATTAGCTCTAGTAGTTTTCTGGTAGCATCTTTAGGATTCTCTATGTATAGTATCATGTCATCTGCAAACAGTGACAGCTTTACTTCTTCTTTTCCGATTTGGATTCCTTTTATTTCCTTTTCTTCTCTGATTGCTGTGGCTAAAACTTCCAAAACTATGTTGAATAAGAGTGGTGAGAGTGGGCAACCTTGTCTTGTTCCTGACCTTAGTGGAAATGCTTTCAGTTTTTCGCCATTGAGGATGATGTTGGCTGTGGGCTTGTCATATACGGCCTTTATTATATTGAGGAAAGTTCCCTCTACACCTACTTTCTGCAGGGTTTTTATCATAAATGGGTGTTGAATTTTGTCAAAAGCTTTCTCTGCATCTATTGAGATGATCATATGGTTTTTCTCCTTCAATTTGTTAATATGGTTAATCACATTGATAGATTTGCGTATATTGAAGAATCCTTGCATTCCTGGAATAAACCCCACTTGATCATGGTGTATGATCCTTTTAATGTGCTGTTGGATTCTGTTTGCTAGTATTTTGTTGAGGATTTTTGCATCTATGTTCATCAGTGATATTGGCCTGTAGTTTTCTTTCTTTGTGACATCCTTGTCTGGTTTTGGTATCAAGGTGATGGTGGCCTCGTAGAATGAGTTTGGGAGTGTTCCTCCCTCTGCTATATTTTGGAAGAGTTTGAGAAGAATAGGTGTTAGCTCTTCTCTAAATGTTTGATAGAATTCGCCTGTGAAGCCATCTGGTCCTGGGCTTTTGTTTGTTGGAAGATTTTTAATCACAGTTTCAATTTCAGTGTTTGTGATTGGTCTGTTCATATTTTCTATTTCTTCCTGATTCAGTCTTGGCAGTTTGTGCATTTCTAAGAATTTGTCCATTTCTTCCAGATTGTCCATTTTATTGGCATAGAGTTGCTTGTAGTAATCCCTCATGATTTTTTGTATTTCTGCAGTGTCAGTTGTTACTTCTCCTTTTTCATTTCTGATTCTATTGATTTGAGTCTTCTCCCTTATTTTCTTGATGAGTCTGGCTAATGGTTTATCAATTTTGTTAATCTTCTCAAAGAACCAGCTTTTAGTTTTATTGATCTTTGCTATTGTTTCCTTCATTTCTTTTTCATTTATTTCTGATCTGATTTTTATGATTTCTTTCCTTCTGCTAACTCTGGGGTTTTTTTGTTCTTCTTTCTCTAATTGCTTGAGGTGCAAGGTTAGGTTGTTTATTCGAGATGTTTCCTGCTTCTTAAGGTGGGCTTGTATTGCTATAAACTTCCCTCTTAGAACTGCTTTTGCTGCATCCCATAGGTTTTGGGTCGTTGTATCTCCATTGTCATTTGTTTCTAGGTATTTTTTAATTTCCTCTTTGATTTCTTCAGTGATCACTTCGTTACTAAGTAGTGTATTGTTTAGCCTCCATGTGTTTGTATTTTTTACTGCTCTTTTCCTATAATTGATATCTAATCTCATGGCGTTGTGGTCGGAAAAGATACTTGATATAATTTCAATTTTCTTAAATTTACCAAGGCTTGATTTGTGACCCAAGATATGATCTATCCTGGAGAATGTTCCATGAGCACTTGAGAAAAATGTGTATTCTGTTGTTTTTGGATGGAGTGTCCTATAAATATCAATTAAGTCCATCCTGTTTAATGTATCATTTAAAGCTTGTGTTTCCTTATTTATTTTCATTTTGGATGATCTGTCCATTGGTGAAAGTGGGGTGTTGAAGTCCCCTACTATGAATGTGTTACTGTCGATTTCCCCTTTTATGGCTGCTAGTTTTTGCCTTATGTATTGAGGTGCTCCTATGTTGGGTGCATAAATATTTACAATTGTTATATCTTCTTCTTGGATCGATCCCTTAATCATTATGTAGTGTCCTTCTTTGTCTCTTCTGATAGTCCTTATTTTAAAGTCTATTTTGTCTGATATGAGAATTGCTACTCCAGCTTTCTTTTGGTTTCCATTTGCATGGAATATCTTTTTCCATCCCCTTACTTTCAGTCTGTATGTGTCTCTAGGTCTGAAGTGGGTCTCTTGTAGACAGCATATATATGGGTCTTGTTTTTGTATCCATTCAGCCAATCTGTGTCTTTTGGTGGGAGCATTTAGTCCATTTACATTTAAGGTAATTATCGATATGTATGTTCCTATTCCCATTTTCTAAATTGTTTTGGGTTCGTTATTATAGGACTTTTCCTTCTCTTGTGTTTTTGTCTAGAGAAGTTCCTTTAGCATTTGTTGTAAAGCTGGTTTGGTGGTGCTGAACTCTCTCAGCTTTTGCTTGTCTGTAAAGGTTTTAATTTCTCCATCAAATCTGAATGAGATCCTTGCTGGGTAGAGTAATCTTGGTTGCAGGTTTTTCTCCTTCATCACTTTCAGTATGTCCTGCCACTCCCTTCTGGCTTGTAGAGTTTCTGCTGAGAGATCAGCTGTTAACCTTATGGGGATTCCCTTGTGTGTTATTTGTTGTTTTTCCCTTGCTGCTTTTAATATGCTTTCTTTGTATTTAGTTTTTGACAGTTTGATTAATATGTGTCTTGGCGTATTTCTCCTTGAATTTATCCTGTATGGGACTCTCTGTGCTGTTGGTTCAGTGGGTTGTGTAGGCTTCCTGGTGGAGGGGACTAGTGGCTGTGTTGTGGTGTATGAGGCTAGATCTTGTCTCTCTAGTGGGCAGGTCCACGTCTGGTGGTGTGTTTTGGGGTGTCTGTGGACTTATTATGATTTTAGGCAGCCTCTCTGCTAGTGGGTGGGGTTGTGTTCCTGTTTTGCTATATGGTTGGCATAGGTTGTCCAGCACTGTAGCTTGCTGGTCGTTGAGCGAAGCTGGGTGCTGGTGTTGAGATGGAGATCTCTGGGAGATTTTCGCCGTTTGATATTATGTGGGGCTGGGAGGTCTCTTCTTGACGAGTGTTCTGAAGTTGGCTCTCCCACCTCAGAGGCAGAGTCCTGACTCCTGGCTGGAGCAGCAAGAGCCTTTCATCCACTCGGCTTTTGGGAGGTCTGAGGTCTCCTGCCAGCGTTCAGTAGGTGTTCTGTAGGAGTTGCTCCACGTGTAGATGTATTTCTGGTGTATCCGTGGGGAGGAAGGTGATCTCTGCGTCTTACTCCTCCGCCATCTTGGAAAGAGTCTGGCTAAGTTGTTTATATGAGATTTTTCTGGTTTCTTGAGGTAGGCCTGTATTGCTATAAACTTCCCTCTTAGAACTGCTTTTACTGCATCCCATAGATTTTGGAAAGTTATGCTTCCATTTTCGTTTGTTGCAAGGTATTTCCTGATTTCTTCTTTGATTTCTTCATGGACCCATTTGTTTTTACTTAGAAAAACCACCAATGTTGTTTAGTCTCCACATGTTTGTGCTTTTCCCATTTTTCTTCCTGTAAGTGATTTCTAGTTTCATATTGTTGTAGTTAGAAAAAATGCTTGATATAATTTTTATCTTCTTAAATTTGTTGAGACTTGTTTTGTGGCCTAGCATGTGATCTATCCTGGAGAACGTTCCATGTGCAATTGAGAAGAATGTGTATTCTGTTATTTTTGGATGGAATGTCCTGGAGATATCTATTAAGTCCAACTGGTCTATTTTGTCATTTAAGATCATTGTTGTCTTGGTGATTTTCTGTCTGGATGATCTGTCTATTGATGTAAGTGGGATGTTTAAGTTCCCTACTATTATTGTATTGTTCTCAATTTCTCTGATTAGGTCTGTTAGTATTTGTTTTACATATTTAGGTGCTCCTATATTGGATGCATACATGTTAACAAGTAAAATATCCTCTTCTTATACTGATCCCTTTATCATTATATAATGCCCTTCTTTGCCTTTTGTTATAGACTTTGTTTTAAAGTCCATTTTTTCTGATACAAATATTGCTTTCTTGTCATTTCCATTTGCATGAAATATCTTTTTCCATCCCCTAACTTTCAGTCTGTGTGTCTTTAGTTCTGAAGTGAGTCTCTTGTAAGCAGCATATAGATGGGTCTTGTTTTTTAATCCAATCAGCCACCCAATGTCTTTTGATTGGAGTATTTAGTCCATTGACACTTAAATATGTACATAAATTTGACACTTAAATATGTACATTATATGTACAAATATGTACATACATATTGATATGTATGTACTTATTGCCATTTTACTACTTGTTTTCTGGTTGCTTTTGTAGTTCTTCCCTGTTCTTTTCTTCTTCATTTACTTTCTCCCTTTGTGGTCTGATGATTTTCTTTAGTGCTATGCTGATGTTCCTTTCTTTCTTGTTTTTGTGTATTTGTTGTAGGTTTTTGATCTGTGGTTACCATGGGGTTCATATAAGTTAATGTATAACTATATCTATTTGTGTGTGTGTGTGTGTGTGTGTGTACACACACACACACACACACACACACACATACACACACACCACATCTTCTTTATCCATTCATCTCTTGATGGACACTTAGGTGGCTTCCATACTTTGGCAATTGTAAATAATGCTGCTATGAATACTGGGATGCATGTAACTTTTCAAGTAAGACTTTTGGGTTTTTTTTGGATATATATACAGGAGTGGAATTGCCAGGTCATATGGTAGCCAGCAAAAAATAGGTAACTATTTTTAGTTTTTTGAGGAACCTCCATACTGTTTTCCACAGTGGCTGCACCAATTTACATTCCCACCAATGATGTCGAGGGTTCCCTTTTCTCCACATCCTCACCAACATTTGTCATTTGTGTTCCTTTCGACTATATGTTCTATTTCCTTGTTAAAATTCTCACTGTGTTCATATATTTTTTCCCCTAATTCATTTAGCATTCTTATTACTAATGCTTTGAATTCTTTATCTGGTAAATTGTTTATTTCTGTTTCAAAAGTTGTTTTTTTCAGAGGTCTTCTCTTGCACTTCCAATTGAGACAAATTCCTCTGTCTTCTCATCTTGCTTCTCTCTCTGCCTCTATGAAATTAGGTGAAACAGTTACCTATGGTGGTCTTGAAGAGGTATCCTCATGTGGAAGCAACCCTATACAGTCTGTATGTGCCCAGTGGCTTTGGTGAGGGAGCTGGATTTGATGTGAACACAAGTCATGTCTTTCCTCAGGGTGTGCTGGCAGGTATCACCTAGGTAGACAATGGGGCTGGAGATGGAGGGGCTAGGGCAGAGCAAGGTGTGAGGGGGGCCTCCCCTCTGCTCAGTGGCCATCACCACCCTATGAGGGGTAGAGTCAGGTTCCAAGCTGCTGAAGCAGAAGCCCTGAGGGTCCGGGCTGAGCAGGCTCAGTTCCATTTAAGTGTGTGCTGTTCCTCCTCCCAGCACCAGCACCAGCACCTTCACCCAAGAGGGGAGCAGTGCTGGAGCAAAAAGGGCTGGTGTGGGTACTCGGTGAGAGCCACGGCATGGGCTGTGGTGGTCTGGCCACTGCCAGAGATCCGGACCACCTCTGATGTACCACCTGCATGATCACCAGAAGTGGCTACCCCCTCCTTGCTCAGACTCTGCTTAGGGTTTGAGCCACCTCAGTGTCTATTAGCTAGGCTTCTTCGTCAGTCATAACAGCCCTCACTCCAGTGTGGAGCTACAACACAAGGCAAACAGTGCTGGAGTGTTCACTCGGCTCAGGCTGGGGCGTGTGCCAGGGCAGTCACAGGAAACCAATCAGCCACCTGTGTAGTTTCAATCACCCATTCCACCCTGCTTCAGGAGCAAGCAAGCATTAGTGTGCTCCTCATGAGTGGAGTCCAGGCTTCCCACAGCCTTCATATTAGTCCCACTGGCTCTCTAACTAGCCAAGGGGGCTCATCTTCTCTTTGTCAGGCCCCAGGACTGAGGCACTCAATATGTGGCTCGACATGCTCACTTCCCAAGGAGGGTCTCCACCTGTGTAATCTCCCTTTTCCTCTGAGTCCCCTCCCAGGGGCATAGGTCCCAACCTGATTGCTTCTTTTCCCTTCCTACCCAATTCCATGTAGATCTTTCTTATAGCCTTGGTTGTACAGGAGTCTTTCTGCTATTTTCAGTTTTCAGTGAGAATTGTTCCACACGTAGATGTATTTTTGATGTGTTTGTGCAGGGAGGTGAGTTCCACATCCTCCTACTCCACCATCTTGATTCAAGTCTCCAAACTCAAGTATTAGCTATTATTATAATTATTAGTAGGTAGTAGAATGAACTTTCCTTCAAGAAAGGCCAAAATCAGTTAAGAATCCCCTTTCTATAGGATCCTAACTACTATGTGAATGAAAGTTGAATCCAAACAAAGGTCATTGCCTTTGTTCATGCCTGTATTCATTCACTTATTCTTCAACTAACAAGCATGAGGGAATAAAAAGATGTGCTGAGTGGCACCAGGCATAAATGCAAGGAGATCAAAGAGACAGAGATCACTGTGAGCTGGGGTGTTCAGGAACATCTTAAGAGAAAAAATGTAAACTGGAATATCTTTAAGGGTAGGAGAAAGCTGGACAGCAAAGGAGAGATCCCTTCCAAAATGGTGTGGAAAGAGAATGACATGAATTGGGTGGCCCAGAAACGTCAGTGCCAGGTCCTATGGTGATTGATCGAGGTTCAAAGATGAGGCTGGCATTCTCCAAGGGCAGCTCATTCATCTCTGAACCCACCAAGGGACCTGATACAGGAATAGGTGCCTAATATGTGTTTATTGAATGAATGCTAAATGTACATGGCTAAACAGCACACTGAGAGGCACACCCTCCACACCCAGTACTTTGGGTTGCAAAATTTACTTGAATGAAAAACAGCCAGGTAGGGCTTGACCTATGGTGGCTTAAGTGTCATTCCCCTCCCGCTCTGTACTATTCTCTCATTTTACATCATAACTGTTACATCATCATTCTCCCTCTTAGGAACTAAAAATTAGCATTTAGTTACTGTTTTCATTTTTTAAAACAAAACTGGGACTCTAATTAAAGGAGAAAGCCTGGGTGGCACTAACCTGGTCATTTGTTAGCAACTAATGGCCACACAGATGCCTTGCTTTTATTCTTTGAAAAGAGACCATTAGAACACTGTATTTTGGATGAAATAATAGTTTCACTGTTAATGATTTACCCACTCCCACAAGAATATAATCATGGAAAAAGAAATAAGAGAAACACAGTATAAATATACATGTATATATAAAACCTCAGAAAAAGAGTTGGTCCTTTTTCCACTCTTCAGAAACATAAGAAATAGTCTATCTGTTTTGGCACAACATTATATGGTTTATTTATTCTAAAATGCCAAGAATTTTTTCTAGCATCCCATAAAACTCAAGGCTATAAGAATGGATATGCTTCAAAAATAGAAAGAGAAAAGCCTGAGAGTTATTAAGATTTTAAATAGTGGAGCTGATTTTAACTAGGTCTACACAAGCAAAGCCAAATCCACTTCAGCATAGGTATTTATAATGATGTTACATTCCCCAGTAATGTGTCTAGTCTGTATTTTCTCCAGTGTAAGTTGAGAGTCCGTACGGCATGGTAAAGAGATTATGTGTGGCAAAATGGTAGACGAGATAGCAATTGAAACTCAAACTGCTGGCTGAAACTTGTGAAAAAGGAGAGAAAATGTCACAGGTACCAAGGCAAACAGGTAGCTGGTACAGCCAGAGAGGAAGGTGTACAAACTAACAGGGTGGCACCTGGGGGAGGTGGGAATCGAACACTGTTAACAGGTAAGAGCTTGGATTTTTTTTTTTTTTTAGAAGATGTTGGGGGTAGGAGTTTATTAATTAATTAATTTATTTTTGCTGTGTTGGGTCTTCGTTTCTGTGCGAGGGCTGTCTCTAGTTGTGGCAAGCGGGGGCCACTCTTCATCGCGGTGCGCTGGCCTCTCACTGTCGCGGCCTCTCTTGTTGTGGAGCACAGGCTCCAGATGCGCAGGCTCAGTAGTTGTGGCTCACGGGCCTAGTTGCTCTGCGACATGTGGGATCCTCCCAGACCAGGGCTCGAACCCGTGTCCCCTGCATTAGCAGGCAGACTCTCAACCACTGCACCACCAGGGAAGCCCCAAGGGCTTGGATTTTAATGCTCACTCCGGCACAAGAAACAAGGCCTCCGGCCAAGGTGAGTAGCAGTTTGGAACTCCTACATACAAAACCCGTATATAAAGTTAGAACTGTAAAAGGCTGCAACTGAAGTGAAAGAAGGATTAATAAACTCTAACCACTGTCTTAGAGAGATGACAATGGACCTTTTTTCTGAGTCTCTGTACAAAAAGGGAGGGAGAGAGGAAAAAAGGGAGGGAGGGAGGAAGATGGATAGATTGCCTGCTAGATCTCAAAGCCAATATTCTGCCTAATAAGAATTTGTAGTACAAATTTATTTTACCCACTAATCATAGAAAGCTCCAAGGCAATAAATTAATATCAAAATTAAGATTAAATTAAGTTCAGTTTATAAGCCCACCTGGAGAGGCAAAATCAAAACTCTGAAAGTTCTACTGCTGGATGCTAAAATTAGTGGGTGAAAGCTTGAGGAAAAGCAGGATTTGCATAGTCTCAAAGTATCTCTCTCAAGGTATTTATTCACTACAAAAGGAACGATACTAACTTTACAGTGGAGAAATCTGACAAACACCATCTTATTAAAGTGATCAAGGTCAATATCACCAGTAACAAGACGTATTGACATCATGAGCTCCTTGATGTGATGCACTAAGAAGGATGCATCATTTCTGTAGAATTTTTACAGAAAATTGCCAAGATTACGCCAAAAATGCATAATCTTAGACCAACCATGAGAAAACATCAAAAAAAATCCAAATTGAGGGGTATTCTACAAAATAACTGATTCAAAAAACTTATTCAAAAATATCAGGGTCATAAAAGGCAAGGATAGACTGAGGATCTGTTATAGATCACAGAAGACTAAGAAGAAAGAACAACTAATGCCGTGTAGGATCCTAAACAGGATCCTGGCAAAGAAAAAAAGACATTGGTGAAATTCAAGTAAGATGTTTAGTATACCGTACCAATGTTAATTTCCTGGTTTTGATAACAGCACTATGGTAAGATGCTAACATTAGGAGAAACTGAGTGAGAGGTATATGGGAACTCTCCATACTATTTTGGAACTGTTTTGTACGTCTACAATTAGTTCAAAATAAAAGGGCTTAAAACAAAATGAAACAAAAACAACTCTGAAAGGCCAACCCAAGCAGCAAAGGAACACTGCAGTGGGGGAAGAAAGTCCAGTTTAAGGTGAGCTTAGAAAACATAAAAGGAAATAATCCACCATGAGTGAGAGTCAGCAGATGTAACAGAAGTAGTACCCCATGAATTTGGGACAACAGTACAAAAATCAGTAATGCACTATGAAATTATTATGTTTAAAATTACAAAACAGATTAAAAAATAGAGAAACCATAAGGAAAGAACACAGATGCCATGGAAAATAACAGAAACATTTAAAACACACATGAGTGCATGTACACACATACACACACGCACACACAACTAAATAGCACTTAAGGAATTGGAAGGTAAAGTCACTTAATCAATGAACTGGATGACGGATTTAAGGAAAATTCCAAGAATGCAGCACAGAATAAAAAAATCAATGAAAAGAATGAATGAGAGGTTAAAAGACATGGAAAAGAGAGAGAAGTTTGACAAGTAGTTAAGAGGAAAACAGAAAACAGCTTGAGAGTTTGAGAAGAAAGACAGAGAGAATGGACAAGAGATTTGAAGAGATAATGGCTGAGAATAATTGTCAAATTGAAAAATTACAAATAGTTCCAAGATACACTGTAATGAAACTGCAGGACACCAAAAACAAAGAGAAAGGCAACCAGAGAGAAAAAAAAAGGCATATGACTACAAAGGAATGATTATATTAATAAGAGACTTACCAACAACCACAATGGAGGGCAGAAGACAACAGAATAATATCTTCAAAAGGTCAAGGGAAAATAACTATAAATCTAGAATTATTTACCCAGTTAAACTTCAAAAGTAAGAGAAAAAATACATTTCAGAAAATAAGTTTATTCATTCCCAGAGTTACAAAGCAAGTCTCAATAAGTATCAAGGAATTGGTATCATGCAAACCATATTCTCCAACTAAATGTAACAAAAAGAAAAAAAAAAGAACTATAAAGCTAATGTCATACACGTCTGGAAATTTAAAAACAAACAAATAATTAATTGGCCAATTTTAGGAAATATTTACACAGGAAGGACAAAAACACTAAACACACTTAAGCCAAAGTAGTATTTACAAGGCAAATTAAGCCTCAAGTGCATTTCTTAGAAAATAAAGACTGATAATCAGTGAAACAAATGTCCAGGTCAAGAAATTAGAAAATAACCACAGAGAAAATAGAAAGAAGGACATAATAAAAATAAGAGTAGGGATTAATAAAATAGAAGTTAAAGGTAAAACTTGGGGGGATTAACAAATTGAAATCTGGTTCTTTTTAAAATTAATCAAATAACTCTAGTAAAATTGACTTAAAAAAACAGAAAAGGCACAAATCAACAGTAATAGAGCTTTAAAAGGTGATAAATTTTAAAAATTAGATGAAATGGAAAAGTTTCTAGAAAATATATACAATTTTCAAAACCAACTCAAGAAAAAATAGAAATCTAGAATAGCATGTAGAGAGAGGGAACCATCAGTTAAAAAATCCACCCACAGAAAAAAAAGGAATGGCTATATGGTTTTACACGCAACTTCTACAAAACCTTCAGAGAACTAATAATACCTGCTTTTTACAGAGAGTGAATGTTCTGAAACTTATTTTATAAGACTATTATAAAACACTGATATCTAAACTGGACAAAGACAGTATGAGAAAGTAAAAGTATAGGCCTGTTTCCTACACGAACAAAGACGTGAAAATCCTAAATAGAATACCTGCATCTACCAAAAAACCTATGACCTTAATGGTGAAATATTAGAAATACCTCTTTTAAAATCAGGAAGAAGATAAGGATCCCTGCTATTACTACTTATCTTACATATTACATTGCAGCTGTTAGCCAAAATATTATAATAAGAAAAATAGAAAGAAATCATATAGATTAAAAGGGAAGAAGCAGGCCTGTCATTATTTACAGTCTATATGATACGGTCCAAAATAATATCCAAAAGACACTACATATTCTGAGGACTCAAGAGGGAAAATGAGACCAGCATACAAAAAATAAAATACAAAAATCAACAGCATTCATATACACCGGCAACAACCAACTGGAAAATGTAATTCTAAAATTAAAAGGCAATATTTGCAATGACAACAAAACTGTACAGTATTATAAAACAAGATACACTATATTCAAAGATGGGAAATCTCTATTTCACAGTGACAGCAGTTCTGCCCCCTAGTTAATCTATAAATTCAACACAATTCCAGTCAAAATCCAATCTGGCTTTTTAAAGAACTAGAAAGTGGTCATAAAATTGATATGGAAAATTAAAAGCCTAAGAATAGTCAGAAGAAGAAAAATTAGAACCCTGCTCTATAACACAACTTATGATGTCATAGTAACAAATTAAAACAGGTGGTACTAGCCTATGGCTAGACAAGTAGACAAATTTAACAAAATAGAGAGCTTAGAAACAGATTCATATGGATATGGGACTATGAAATATGTCAGATGTGTCAATACAAACCACTGGGGAAAAAAGTATCGACTTAATGCATGGTGCTGGAACAGCTAGAAATTCATATGGTATTCATAATTTCTTAAAGAGGATGCAAAATTCACTAACTATAACGGAAAAAAGCCCATAAATTCATCTACAATTAAAAATTTAAACTTCCACATGACAAAAGACACAATACAGGAAGTGAATAGAGAAGCCAGACATAGAATACATCTGCAATGCACATAACCAGCAGAGGACTCGCATGCAAAATGTATCAAGAACAAAGACTTTAAAAAAAGACTTAAATCTCAACAGAAAAATGAGCAATGTGCAAAGGATGAAAATATAAATTGATGCTTCCACTTTCTAAGAAAAATTTAACAATCCTTAGTGAAGTTGAAGATACAGCTTATAGCCTAGCAATTCTACTTCTAGGTTCCTATGCTAGAGAAACTAGCACATATCCACAGAGACATGCACAAGGATGTTCCCTTGCAGCTGTCTGTAATAGCAAAATGGCTGTTCATAAGTACAGGAGACTGAAGAGTGATCCCCAAAGATATCAGGTCCTAATCTCTGGAACCCGTGAATGTGACTCTACATGGAAAAAGGGCCTTTGCTGATGTGATTAATTTAAGATCTTGAAATAGATTACCCGAGATTATCCTGGATTATCCAGGTGGGCCCTAACTGCCATCACATGTATCCTTATAAGAGAGAGTGAGAGAGATTTCTCTCATGCACGCACGCACGCACACACGAGGAGGAAGCGATGTGAAGGCAAAGACAGAGGTTGGAGTAATACCACAAGCCGAGGACTGCCAGCAGCCACAGAAACTGAAGAAGAAGGGATCAGATTCTCCTAGAGGGAGCATCACCCTGCCAGCTCCTTTATTTCAGCCCAGTGATACTGATTTGGGACTTCTGGCCTCTAGAACTGTGAGAGAATAAACTTCTGTCGTTTTAAGCCACCTAGTTTGCTTTTGTTACAGTAGCCACAGAAAACTAACATAATAAGAAATTGGTAAACTGTAGTTTATTCATAAAATGAAATACTATAAAACAATGAGAATAAATAAACCAGAGCTACATATACTGACATGGAAATAACTCAAAATCATATGTTGATCGAAAATAGCAAGCACAAAAGGATACAGTGTTTACCATTATGTACATTTTTAAATGCACAAATGATATTATAAATTGTTTATGGATACATAGGAAAGAGATGCTGAGGGAGCAGGCATTAGCTGTATATCCACTTCTTACTTAATTTTTAAGAAGTGAGATAAAGAGAAAATGTAGAAAAAATGTTAACTTTTTATTAATTCTGGGTAGTGGGTATATAGTGTCTTTCAGCACATTTTGGTATAGTTAAAATTTTAGTAATTACACTTCCATTTAAGTTTTGAAAGAGAAAATATCAGATTTGGAATCAAACAGACTTAGGTCTGAATCCCAGCTCTGCCCCGTGACCTTGAGCCGATTAATGAGTCTGCCTTGCAGGGTTATTTGAAGGATGAGACGAGTTTTATATAATTGTCTAATACAACCTCAAAGACTAATAGCAAAGTGTTCCAGGTGGGAAAAGACTGAGGCCTATGAGAAAGCCTAGTCCTGATGGCCAGGAGAATTATATACAGCATTGTTTCCAAAATTGTTTGACCGAGCAGGACCACACCGTTGAAAAGTTTTTGAGCAGTCACCCTCAATTTACCACTTAAGAGTAATGTGCTTATGCTATTGTACTTTTATATATAATAAAAGATATGCAAAATAATTTAAAGGGCTAAATGAAGATAAATGTAAATCATGGGAAAATAAATATGAATAATGGAAAAGACCACTTTCCATTAGAATGGAAAATAACAGATAGATCATCAATCCAGCCTCTTCCTTTTACAAGTAAGGAAATGAAATCCCAACAGGTAAAGTGACCTGGTCACCACTACAGGCACAGAACTCATTCTGTGAGGCTTCATGAAAATACAGGCAAAAACTCTAAACCAAATTTTCACAGATTAAATACAACAACTATAAAAGGGAAAACAACATCATGACCAAGTGAAATTTATCCCAGAAATGCAAGTTTTAACATTTGAAAATCAATCAATGTAAGTTATTAAATTAACAAACTAAAACAAAAAACTAATCCAATCATTTCGACAGATGCAGAAAAAGGACTTGACAAAATCTAACACTCTTATACCCCAATAAAGATGTTAAAAAAAAAAAATCTAACACTCAACAACATAGGAATAACAAGGAACTTCCGCAACCTGATAAGAGACAATTACCAAAAACTCTTAACTAACATTACACCTAATGTTATAAGATTAAATGCCTTCCCCCTAATTTTAGGAACAAGAGAACGATGTCAAATGAATCCAGTTTGGAAATAAAGAAGTAAAACTGCCTTTATTCTCAGATGACATGACTGTCAATATAAAAAACCTGATGGAATAAAAAAGAAAGCTATTAGGACAAACAGGTGAGTTCAGCAATGTATCAGGATATAAGATCAATACACAAATATCAATCCTATTTATATATACTAGCAATATACAATTGGAAATTAAAATTAAAAACAATACAATTTACAAAAGCATCAAAAATATGAAATGTTCAGGGATAAATCTGACAAGAGATGTGCAAGCCCTGTACCCTGAAAACTATAAAGTGTGTCTGAGACAAATTAAATTCCAAATAAATGGAGAGATACACCATGTTCATGAGTCAGAAGACTCAACGCTGTCCACAAGTTTACCTATAGATTTAATGCTATTGCAGTCAAAATCCCAACAGGGCTTGTTATATAAGTTGACAGACTGATTTCAAAGTACCAAAGGAAATACAACAACCTAGTATAGCCAAAATAACTTTGAAAGACAAGAACAAAGTTGGAGAACTAATACTACCTGATTTCAACATTTATTATAGAGATACATTAATCCTTAAGAAAGAGTGGTATCAGTGACGAGACAGACAGATCAATGCAACAGAACAGAAAAAGGCTCATCATATATGGACACTGATTTTCAACAACAGTTCTAAGGCAATTCAGTGGAGAAATGATCGTGTTTTTTTCAACAAACGGTGCTGGAAAAATGCATATCTACATATAAACAAACAAATAAAACTGCAATCCTTATTTCACACCACAAACAAAAAATTAACTTAAAGTGAATCATAGACCTGATTGTAAAACTATAATGCCTCTAGAAGAAAACCTCTGTGACCTTGAATTAGTCAAAGATTTCTTAGATCTAATTCCAAAATCATGATCCATAAAAGTAAATATTGATAAATTGAACTTAATCAGAATTTAAAACTTTTTCTCTTCAAAAGATACTTTTTTAAGGGAATAAAATCGCAAGCCACAGACAAATATATTTGGCAAGCATATATCTGATAAGGGACTTGTATCCAGAATAAATAAAGAACTCACAAAACAGGAACAAGAAAACAAAAAACTCAAAAAATGTTTGGGAAAAAGACCTGAAATCTCCTCTGGCTTCACCAAAGATTTATGGATGGCAAAGCAGCTCATGAAAATATGTTTAACATCATTAATCATTAGGAAAACTCAAGTAAAAACAACAATGAAATACTACTACTCATCTATTAGGATGGCTAAAATTAAACAAATGGACCATACCACGTGTGGTAAGCATGCAGAGGAACTGGAACTCTCAAAGACTCTTGGTAAAAATGAAGATGATACAATCACTTTAAAAAAACAATTTGGGAAGTAAAAAGCTTAAGAAACTGAAAAATCAACAATTCTTCTTAGATCCATCTGAGAAGGGAGGTCACTGGGCAAACCACTGTCCCTCAAACTGGAAAGACAAATAGACACTCAGATACAGAGAATCATGACTTATCAGAGCAGAAACCCACAAGCAGAAACCTCGGTGGGACCCAGTAGCAGGGTAGGAAAATCTGAACTGTAACTGATGAATTTCTGGAGGCTCCATGTGGACAAATCTAAGAGATAAAAATTCCTGGGGAGGCCAGTCATCAAGGGAGCCCCAAACTTGTGTGAGCTTTATCTCCAGGAGCTTTACCAGGTTCTCACAGCGAATATCAAGGGAAAATTCTCTCTGGTTTCTGGCAGGAGAGGAGAAAAGTAACCAGTTTGAAATGTGCAAGAGCATTCTGTTCTTAACAGCGCCTGCCTTCAAGGGAAACCATTTTACCAATGGGGTTTTATCAGAGCCTAACCCACCCGGGGAAAGGGAAATACTCAACTCCAGCCCCCTTGAGCCTTACACATAAGGGAAAGGAAATACCCAAATCTAGCCCCCTCCAGCCATCCTATCCCACCTAGAGGGGTGAGGGAGGAAACTAAAATGCACTTATGAAGTTCACAGTTGAGGGACACAGGCACACTAAAAAGACTGAAGCCTAATCATAGCGATAGAGAACACTTCTCCCCCGACACCTTACCACCCCATCACCAAAGGCTTATTTACCAGAGCTTCTTTTATCTAGTACATCATGTCTGGTTTCAGCAAAGAGTTAAAAGGCATACTAAAAGGCAAAAAACATAGTTTGAAGAGACAGAGCAAGCATCAGAACCAGACTCAGATATGGCAGGGATGTTGTAATTATCGGTCTGCGAATTTAAAACGACTATGATCAACATGCTAAGGGCTCTAATGCAAAAAGTAGACAACATGTAAGAATAGATGGATAACAGAGAGATGGAAATTCTAAGAAATAATCAAGAAGAAATGGTAGAGCTCAAAAACACTACCAGAAATGAAGAATGCCTTTGATGGGCTCATTAGTATACAGCTGAGGAAAGCATCTCTGCATTTGAGGATAGAAACATCAATAGAAACGTCCAAAACTGAAAAACAAAGAGAAAAAAGACTAAAAAAATGGAACGGAATATCCGAGAACTTCTGGAAAACTACAAAAAGTTATAGCATATGTGTAATGGGAATACCAGAAGGAGAGGAAAGAGAGAAAGGGATGGCAGAAATACGTGAAGCAATACGAATGAAAATTTCCCCAAATTAATGTCAGACACCAACCATGGATCCAGGAGCTCAGCGAACACCAGGCAGGATAAATGCTCCCCCGAAACTACACCTAGGCACATCATATTTAATCTGTAGAAAGTCAAAGATAAAGAAAAAAAATCTTGAAAGAAGTCAAAGGGAAAAAAACACCTTACCTATAGACGGGCAAAGATAAGAATTACATCCTATTTCTCCTCAAAAACCATGCAGGCAAGAAGAGGGTGATGTGAAATATTTAAAGTGTTGAGAGAAAAAAAAAACCAAGCTAGAATTCTGTATCCTGTGAAACTATCCCTCAAAAGTGAAGGAGAAATAAAAACTTTCTCAGACAAACACATACTGAGGGAATTTGTTGCCAGTAGACCTGCCCTCCAAGAAATGTTTAAAAGAAGTTCTTCAGAAAGAAGGAAATTGATATAGGTCAGAAACTTGTATCTATATAAAGAAAGAGCATTAGGGATTGTTAGGGAGTTTGGGATTGACATGTACACACTGCCATATTTAAAATGGAGGGCTTCCCTGGTGGCGCAGTGGTTGAGAGTCCGCCTGCCGATGCAGGGGACGCGGGTTCGTGCCCCGGTCCAGGAAGATCCCACATGCCGCGGAGCTACTGGGCCCGTGAGCCATGGCCGCTGAGCCTGCGCGTCCGGAGCCTGTGCTCCGCAACGGGAGAGGCCACAACAGTGAGAGGCCCGCGTACCGCAAAAAATAAATTAATTAAAATGGATAAGGACCTACTGTATAGCACAGGGAACTCTACTCAGTGTTACGTAACAACCTAAATGGGAAAATAACTTGAAAAAGAATAGATACATGTATATGTATAACTGAATCACTTTGCTGTACACCTGAAAACTATCACGACGTTGTTAATCAACTATACTCCAATATAAAAGAAAAAGTTAAAAAAAAGAAAGAGCATTAGAGAAGGAATAAGTAAGTCAATAAAAAACTTATTTTTCTTAAGTGATCTAACATATATAATTTGTTCAAAATAATAGCAACAATGTATTCAATTATGTGCATATACATGTATATGCACATATAGATGCTTCTGTATAAGTGAAATGAATGACTGTGATGTTATTATAACGTTTCCTCACTACTCATGAAGTGCTATAGTGCTATTTAAAAGTGGACTTGGAATAACTGTAAACGCGTACAGTATTGCAAACTCTGGGGCAACCACTAAAAAAAGATGCCATTTATAATGGCACCCAAAGTATGAAATATCCAGGGGAAAATGTAACAAAAGATGTAAAAAAAACCCTCTAAAACAACAACAAAAAATACCAGTTTGGTAGTTTCTCAAAAAGTGAAACATATGCCTACCGTACGGTCCACACATTCCACTCCTAGGTATTTACTCAAGAGAAAGCATTATTCCCGTTTTGGGGGTGGGGCGGTGTGAGGGGGCAGGTGTGATGGAACTGTTCTGTGTCTTTATTGTGGTGGCAGTTGCACAACTCTAGAATTGTACACCCAAAAGAGTGAATCTTAGTGTATGTAAATTTAAAAATAAATTAGTGCCTTAAAAAATCAAATGTGTCCTTGGAAAATGAGACCACATCTTCTTCTTCGGATGTAAACCGTATCTAAATTCACAAAAGCCTCCACCCCCACCTCACCTGGCTCAGTTCGGGTAGAAGAAGGAAATTTTACTACTATTCTTCCAGATGGAAGGTACACATACTAAGAATTATTTCTTTACTTTTTTTTTCCCAGCCCAGCATATTCTGTGTTCTAACTGATGTGGAGGTCTTTTCACAAGAGCAACTTCCAAGATGTGGCACAGGATTTCTCCACCTCTGCAGTTAAAGAACTGGGAAGCCAGGACTCTGAGGCACTAAAAGACATCAGACTGTTTCTCAAAAAATTAAAAATCGAATACTTAATTTGAGGGCTGCATATTTTCAGTATTCTAATTCCCCCAAATGTGTTGGTGCATGCTGCTTCAGTTAATATTGTTGTTTAACAAATTTCCCTAAAAATCAAGTGCTTAAAGCAACTCTTTTGTTATGTTCATGAATTCTGTGGGTCAGGAATTCTGACAGGGCACAAAAGAAGGTCTGGAATTTCAACTTGGGAGATTCTGTAACTGGGGGCTTGAATTATGTGAAGGTGTCTTTGCTCATAAATCCAGTGCATGGCAAGGGCCATCAGCTGAGATTTCAGTTTGGGCTGTCACTTGAATTACCATCTGCAAGTGGTTTCCCCATGTAGCTTGGGTTTCTTCATAGCATGGCAACCTCAAGGTGGTAGAACTTCTTACACGGTAGTACAGGGTTCCAAAAGTAAGTGTCACGTCATACAATGTAGAAGCTGCATCATCTTTTCTGAACTGGCCTCAGTTGTCTCACACAGCATCACTTCTGTCGCATTCTATTGGTTACAAGTGAATCACAAAGCCACTCAAGATTCAAAGGGAAATGGCATAGACCCCACCTCTCCGTGGAACGAGTGTCAAGTTCACATGTTGGACACTGCTGCAGCCATCTTTGAAAAATACAATCTGTCATACGTGTGTAGTATACAGTTTCCTTCAGTTAACAAGATCATTGGTATCTAGCATTTCTCAGTTAACTGGGATATTAATGTAGTGAGAATATTTCAATTCTCAAGAAGTGGGAATGTACTACATAAGGAAATTGGTGGAAGTATAAAAGATCAGCATTTCAGTTTCTTCTGCGAAGTAGAATTTGCAATTTTAATAGTCAAAACTAAGTCACAGAACAAGAAGAAAATGAATGGGGAAGACACTGTCACTAATTTAATAAAAATTTGAAAAAATTTTAAACTCTTCCATTTCAAAATTATATTTTAAAGCCCTGGAATTGTTTTACTTCAATATAAAATATTCTGGCTTATAAAAGAAAACTTTGGAATAAGCATTTTAAGAATTTAAGTAAAAAAAACCTGCATGCTGATCCCACAGCATACATAAAATTTAATTTGAGATGAATCATAGACTTAAAAGTAAAAGCTAAAATCATAAAGCTATTAGAGAAAAACACAGGAGTCTATCTTGGTGACTTTGAGGCAGCCAAAGGCATCTTAGGCAGAAAGCAATAACCTTAAAAGAAAAGACTGACAATTTGGACTTCATCAAAATTGAAAATATATACAGTATTCATCAAAGGACACCACTGAGAAAGCGAATAGGAAAGCCAGAGACTGGGAGAAAAACATTCGCAAAACGTGTATCTGACAAATGACTTGTATCCAGGAAATATAAAGAATTCCAAGAACTCAATAATAATACACCAACCAACCAATAAAAATTGGCAAAAGATCTGAAAAGACACTTCACACACACAAAAAATACAAATAGCCAATAAACACATGAAAAAAAGTGCTCAACATCATGGGTTGTAACGAAAATGCAAATTTAACTACAATGGGATACTGCTACATGTCTACCAGATGACTTAAATTAAAAAGCCTAATAATAGCAAATGTTGGCAAGATTGTGAAGCAATTAGAACCCTTGTACGTCGTTAGGGGAAATGTAAACTGGTATAACCTCTTTTGGTAAAAGGTCTGCCAGTTTCTTTTTTTTTACTTTTTTTTTTTTTTTGCGGTACGCGGGGCCCCTCAGTGCCGCGGCCTCTCCCGTGGCGGAGCACAGGCTCCGGACGCGCAGGCTCAGCGGCCATGGCTCACGGGCCCAGCCGCTCCGCGGCACGTGGGATCCTCCCGGACCGGGGCACGAACCCGTGTCCCCTGCATCGGCAGGCGGACCCTCAACCACTGCGCCACCAGGGAAGCCCCTGCCAGTTTCTTAAAAAAAACTAAACATACACCTATGTCCTAGCAATTCCATTCATAGTTATGTAACCAAGAGAAAGAAAATTATGTCCACAAAAATATTTGTACAAGAATGTTCAGAGCAGGTTTATTTATATTAGCCAAAAGTTGGAAATAACCCAGGTGTCTATCAGCAGGGGAAAGAATAAACAAATTGTGGTATTCTCATACAATGGAACACTACTCAGCAATATGAAAGAATGAATTACTGATACACTCAACAACATGGATAATTCTCAAAATCATACTTAATAAGAGAATCCACAAAAGAATATATGCTCTATAATTTCATTTATATAAAATTCTAGAACAGGAAAAAAGCCATTTACTGTGAAAAAAATCAGAAAAGTGGCTGCCCCTTGAATGGTGGATGTGGGCAGGGACTGACTAGGATGGGGTGTGAGGGAACTTTCTGGGTGACGGTAATGTTGTACATCTTAATAGGGATTTGTGTTGCACAGGTGTATGCATTTGTCAAAATTAAGCAAATGTATACTTACGGTTGATGCATTTTATTGAATATAAATTTTACATCAAAAGGAAAAAAATGTAAATAAATGGTAAGCATGCTGATATACTTAGAGGGAAGTAATTGATGTCTGTGATTTTCTTTGAAATGCACCAAAGTTAAGATGGATTGATGGATGGAGAGAGGGGTGTATGAATGGAGAGATGCATGATAAAGCAAATAATAGTAAAATATTAATGATTCAATCTAAGTGAGGAAAATAAATGGGTAAGAATTTGTTGCTAATTTGACAAGAATTTGAAAATTATAAAAATGATTCCATCCCAAATTTAATTGCGAAGCTCTGGAATTTTGTAACATAAATATAAAATATTATGGCTCATAATAAAAGAATTTTAGGTAAGCACATTAAAATTATTTGACTCTAATCAATAATCAGAGTAGAGCATCAAGTGGAACAACTCATACCCTGCTCTATGATTATGAGACTCTTGACTTCTGCTCTAAGCATTCTGCCAGCATTTGTCATTAGGTCTTTCTGGAAACTGAAGCAAGAAACGAAAAATGCTCAGTGCTCTTTGCCCAGGCTTTTTGGTTTTATTTGCTTGAGCTTTATTTATCTTTTTAATTTTTTTTCTACAATTGCTCATTGTTAAAAAAAAAAAAAATCAAAGAATGAGGCAGCTTGGTCTGCAGCCTGCTAGGATTTCTTCAAAGGATACACAATCCCTGAAATATTTATATAAATATACATGTACATATAACCTTTAGACTTTCGGCATAAATAGGATCATATTATACAGACTTCTGAATTTTGCTTTATCTACAAAACAGCATGATATATATATGGTAGCCATTAGTGCTGTTTACCTAACATCTGGTTTCCCTCTTTCCTCTGAACATATGGGTGGAGCCATGTGACTAGTACTGGCCAATGAATTGAGAGTGCAAATGATATGTATTTCTTCCCAGCTGAGACTTATTGGGCTTGACCCTCCAAAGCTCTCTTCTCTCTCTGGTATATTCAAGGTAGTGGCTGTTCTGTCAGATTCAGTCCCTGAGTGGCTACTGTGAACAAAGCTCCCCCTGACAACAACAATGGATACACAGAGTAAACAAGAAATAACCTTTGTTGATTTAGTTCCCTGAGATTTGGGGGTTATTACTGCAGCATTACTTAACCAATCCTGACTAACACATTGAACATTTTCTCAAGGATGCATATTCGGCCTATCTCATTCTTTCTAATGGCTAAATAGTACAGTCTTAAACCAAAGCAGTAGAATTTATCCAACTACTCCCCTATTGTTGGACATTAGATGTTTCCAAATTTTTGCTATTACAAAGCTTGCTGCAATAAATATTGTGCGCACACACATACACACACACACACACACACACACACACACACATATCTATTACAATCCACCTGTCAAATTTTTTCTGAGTAAAAAGTTTCTAAATGTGCAATGACTAGGTAAAAGGGTCTAAGCATTAGATACTGCCAATTGCCCTCTAAAATGCTGAACCAATTTAAACTCCTATCAATAGAAAATGAAAGTACCTGTTCTCCCACATGCTCATCTGGAGCCAGTTATGTTATTCTTTTTAAATGTCACCAATATAATAGGTGGAAATATTTCATTGTTGTTTCAGCTTGCGTGATTATTGGGCTTCTTTTCATAGGTTTAAAGGCTGTTTGTATTGCTTCTGAGAATTGTTTATTCCTGCCCTTAACCCATTTTTGTCTGTTGGTTTTACAGTTTTCCATAAATCCTTAACGTCAATCCCCTGGTTCTTATACTGGTGGTAACTATTTTCTCTGTCTGTCCCTTGTCTTTTAAATTTGTTTACAGTATTTTTTGCCTAGAGAAATAGAAAATTTTCCTGTAGTCAATACAGTCAACTTTTCCTTTATGGTTTTTGGAAACTGTGCCCTACCTACCACAAAATTAAAATGCATTAAATGTTTCCTAATCAATTATCACTAAAACCTTTATTATTAATCCATTCATTGTTCACTGAATTGAGAATTTCTCTGTACCTTATAATAAAGTCCATAAAAATGAATCTTTTATGGGCTCTATACTCTGTTTCACTGGTATTTTAGTTTAATCCTCTATTAGTATAGTACAGTGTTTTCAAATATCTATAAACTACATAAATTCTAGTATTCTTCCTTTTCAACATTTTTTTCAATCCCTGATTTTTCTTGAGGGACCTCAAAATCAATGAGCCAGTTTCTCTCCCCTAACCCTGCAAAACAAAACCAAATCTAACAACAGCAACAACAAAAACCCACATCGTAAATTCTGATTAGAATTGCTTCAAATCTAGATTAATTTGGACAGATTAGAATTTTTAAAATAGTGTCTTCCCATTCAGAGATATGATAAAATTTTGAAATTGTATTCATTTTAGTCTTACACATTTCTTGTCCAATTTATTCCCAGGTATTTCATAATTTTTGTTGCTATAGTGAATAGTCCCCCCCATTGCATAATATTTCCTGTTTATTACTAGTAAAACTATTGCTTTTTATGTAGTTTTCTTGTATTTAGCTACTTTCCTAAATATTCTTAATATTTCTAATCATTTTTAAATTGAGTCTTTTGGATTTTTAGATATAAAATCACACTTGGGTTCTAATTTAAAAATCAGTCTCCAGTTCTATTTTGGGCTATTTACACAATTGGTTCCTAAATGCCTATTTCCACTATACCTAGGGTACAAAATAATGGAATTTTATGGCTGGAAGGGACCTTAAAATGATCTAATCCAAGGGTTACCTCGTCAAGTACCTTCTGGGATATAGGTAAGATAAATGGGAGAAGGTATACGACAATAAGGAATTGTAGAGACTGGGGAAGCGTGCAGAGAACAGGTACAGTCTGAGGCGGACAGTTGCCACTCACCCCCAACTGACAGTTGACATGGGGAAATGTAGGCCCAGTTTCTATTTTTCAAGAGGAGAGAGAAATATAGACTTTTATGTTTAAACTCTTAATTTTAAAAAACATTAAACAAAAACCAAACAAAACACGATTGCCAGCTATCAATCCATGAACTTGAAAGTAATCCAATGCCTTCACCGAGGGCAATTTAAACTCAGAAAGGCGTGCCAGAGATTGCAAAAGTAGTGGAATATAGGGGAGGAGTTTGTATTTTGTTTAGCTGCCCGGGTGGATCAGAACAGTATTTGCGAAGTGCTAAAACCAGGCAAGTGCTTTGCTTGGTTTGTTTACAAACAAGGAGTTCAGTTCCTAATGTTGACATTTTACGGCCCCTGTTTGGCTCATCTTGGCTTGGATTTGCCGTCATAGCAAATGAAGAGGGTACCTTTTAAATCGCCCATCTATGTTTGGGGAAATTACCACGTTATTTTCTCCGTCACCCCAACATGGAAGTCAGAGCTCAATTTCCCAGGCTTCCTTGCAGTTAGAAACATGCTGGTGATCCAGGCTCTGCCAATCGGGGAAGCTTACATGAGACCTTGACTTGGAAGGGATTAACAAGAGAAAACCAGCTAGGCGTGGCCACCTTTGGTGTCAGAGGGGTCCAGCTTTCAGCGGTAGCAAAGGACACAAGGTTGCCAAAAGTAGTGGCAGTGATGGTTGTGGTAAAATCAAGTTCTTGGCAGCAGCGCAAATGTAGCAACGAGTGTGGGTGGTGCAGTAGGAACAGAGGCCATTTTCTCATCAGACAAGTTCTACAGCCCAGTTCTGGGCACTGTTCCTAGAACTGAGCCTCAGGCTTGTTGCTCCAGCCCTTCCAAAGATACTGTGAACCACCCAGGATCCTTTTTAAAAATTCCTTTTCTGCTTAACTAGCCAGAGAGGATTCTGCTTTTTAAAAACTAAGCCCTCACCAGTACAAACAACACCATCAGGCAGTGACAGAATCAAATCAAAGATCTCGGTCTTTTTGATTCCCAGGCCAGCATTTTTTCTATGACATCACATTTATTTATACTTAACGCTTTTAGGAAGGTTCAAAATGCTGTTTTCAAAAATGTATGCTGAGGCTCGTATCTCAAAGATATGGTATGGACACTGTCAAAGTGTCTATTTGGTTCAAGATGAGAGTACATGTTTGAGTGCTTTTGGAATTTGTCTTGGTTTTTCCTTCTGTTCATATAGATTCATAGACTAGTGGCTTCCTTAACAGATGTTAGTTAGGCTTACAATAAAAACACCAATGTACACAGAGTTGTTCAAAAAAAGATAGAGCAAAACCACATAAAAGGAGAGATAACTGTCTGAGATAAATCAGGATGAGATCATTACAATTTTCTAAGCACTAAATTTATAATCTTCTTCCTTGAAGTAAATGACAGTAACGGGGTGGATTATATTAATGTTTCCCAACCTTGGTCCACCAACGGTGATGTTTATTTTCCACCTTCATGGCCTCCAAGTTTTTAAAGGGCTTCTTCCAACCTCATTTATTAAAGAATGCTTTCAATGACCTCATCAAGAGTAAATACAGAACTTACTGAAATATCGAAAACAGGACATAGATTCCTACTACTATTTTCGGTGACTATTTCAAACTATTCCAACTATTGGGATAAAGGGTTTTCATTTTCTAGTGTCCGCTATGCACTACAGTGTGCTACAATAAGAACTTTACATACGTTATCAGATTTATTCACCACAACAGCTCTACGCAGTAGGTATTACTACCATCCCCATTTTGTAGGTGAAAACATTGCTCAGCAACTTACTCAAGGCCACCAAGCTGACAAATGGCAGAGCTGAGATTTGGATGCAAGTCTACAAGTCTAAAATTGAATCTGTTTACTACATTATACTCTCTCTCTCAGGAAGAATTTTAAGTCTACAAGAACGAAAATTTCCTCGAGGCTGTAAATTTTGGAATTTATTACATCGATGCTCACAGGAAATCTCCTGATCCCACAGTTGATAATGGGGGTCTGAGGAAGAATGGTGTAATAATTCACTACATTCACTGAGGCCTGAGACATGGGGTGCTGGAGGTGTCTAGGAAAGGCTCCAGGATGAACCGGGCATGTGCCCTGCCCTTGGAAAAGAGGTGAGCACTGAGCACACAGAAAACCAAAATACATGCAGGCTACATGGGGCGGGTATCATCTCTGATGGAGAGATCAAGGCTCAGGGAGGTGGCCGGAGGGAGGGGCTGGCCACGTCTTCCCTGGCACAGGGCCCTCGCTGCTGCCGTCGCGTAGGGTTCTGAGTCCAGGGCCCCCATCAGGAAGCCTCACCCTGCCCATGTTCCCAACTGCACGAAACACTAGCCCTGCCAAGCCTAGTCCCTGCCTGGCTCCCTGCTGAAACCTGCCCGTCGGGTATCGAGGCTCTGAGAAAGGCTCTCTGCACTCTCTTCGATAACAATCCATGGCTGTCACAGGCCAGTCTGACAGACCATGAAAAAAGGGTCCCAGAGAAATAGGTCCAGCCTAGAGGCAGAGCCAGCTAGCCCCACAAGGCAGAAGAGAAACACTCCCTCCCAAAACTGCCTTCTGTTTCCACCTGCCCCTGCATTCCTTCAGGTCAATTTTGAGGCAAATATCTCAGGAAGGCCCACAAGTTAATCCAGTAATCCATTATCAACCATGGCACCTTATGCAGAGATAGTTTATTAGCTCCTGCCCACAAGGTTTCCCTGAGAAGCGGTGCAAATCTCTGAGAAGAAAGAAAATGCCCGGGGCAGCAAGCCTGAGCTCTGAGGCACCAGGTACATACTGAGAGGGCCAGGTATGTAAGCAGGGGAGAAAATGAGGGCCACAGAGATGAAGCCCAGAGGCCTACACTGCAGTCCTGCCTCTGCCTGCCCACTCTACTACTTTGAGGCACAAATTTGAAAAGGGAACATTTTACAAGTGTATTCATAAACCTACAGAATGTTTCAGAATGTCAGCGCCTGGAAGGGGCCTTAGAGACCATTATATGGACCAAAGAGTGAGGTGTAGGTAGGTGAAGTGAGTTGCCCAAGTCACTTGACTTGTGAGAGTCGGGACTAGCTCTCCCTGACGTCCCTACAGTCAGAGACAGATTTCCCTTCCCCAGAGCAAGGTAATCAATTATTTACTTGTTTGATGCAAACTTTAGACAGAATGTTCCTTGAGAAATAGGACCATTCATTAAATTATTCAACGAACACCTACTGTACTTGGCGGGAGCCAATTGTGGAGGCAGGGAAATAAACGAATAACTCAACACGGGCTACCAGTGGATAACACAGGAAAAGCATTTAGCACGATGTATGGTCCACAGTAAGTGCTCAATAAACGGTG
This sequence comes from Lipotes vexillifer, assembly GCF_000442215.2. Classification (NCBI taxonomy): domain Eukaryota; kingdom Metazoa; phylum Chordata; class Mammalia; order Artiodactyla; family Lipotidae; genus Lipotes; species Lipotes vexillifer. The sequence continues at coordinate 1,558,279 of NW_006784589.1, read as the reverse complement.
ACTTCTCCAAAAGAATAATTCGAGTGAGATGGAAATAAGGGAAGAGATGGAGGCAAGGGTCAGATCATGACCAAACTCACATGAAACACTAAAAGGTTGGGATTTGCCCTAGAGCAAAGGGACGACGTGATCAGATTTTAGGGAGGTCACTCTGGCACAGCTTTGGAGGATGAGTGTTAAGACAAGGAGTCCAGCTGAACAGATGAAAAGCTGAACTGCAACAGTGAAGCTAGAGATGGAGAGAGGTAGTTTAAGAAGTGCAATTTCAAGAGGGTGGGAGAGGCCAAGATAGGGGAAAGACAAGGCAGACCCTGGCCCAGGCCCTGGGGACAAGTATGGTGGCCTTTACCAAGACAGGGTCCCCGGCTACAACTTTGTGGGAGAAGAAAAAGAGGTCAATTTAGGGAAAGTTATTTGGGGATGCCTTAGGGACATCCAAAGGGGAGATGTCTTGGAGGCATTCGTACTTCCAGATTTATAATTCAGGAAAACGGTCTGAGCATGAGGAACTAAATGGAGAACTCAGCTTTTAGCTGACAGCCAAAGCAGCGGGGGCTGGATAAAATGCAGCCTCTCAACAAATATTCACACCCAGGCACTGTGAAAAGTGATAAACTTAAAGCAAAAAACAAGAAAGAGAAGGTCCTTGCCCTCAAAGAGGTTACGTTCTGGTGAGAAGAGCCAGAATATACACTCATACATACATACAGAAATAAAAGAAAAATATTAGCTAGTAAAAGCTCCAAGCACATAATTAAATTAGGATGTGGTGTGATAGCAACTGACTATGTACTTTCTTTGCCTTTGCCCAGGAAAGAACGTGAAGAGCAAAAAAGAGGGCTGAAGACCATGAACTAGGGACCCACAGATGGTGCAGTGCCCAACACCAAGCATATCACACGGACCAGGACCTCTTGACGCCTCTTCTGCACTCTCATCTGGAGACAGAACCCCCAAGAATAATCCTAGCATCTCATTATTCCATTCAGGAACTGTGATATGTAGTGAGCCCAGCACGCGGTGCCAGGTTTAGGGCAGTGAACAGGGCTGTCGAGGACCCTGCTCCTCAGAAAGCTCCCATTCTAATAGGAGAAGACACACCCAGGCGCACACACACTTAAATAAACTTAACTGCAAGTTGTGCTAAGTGCTATGAAAAATATAAACAAGGGGCTAAGAAAAACAGTGAGTGATCTACTTTAGGTAGACTAGAAAGAAATCCCCTAGGAGGAAGCAGCATTTACAACGAGTCCCAGGGTTTGCCGCGAAAAGGATGGTGGTGTGGACGTTCTGAGCAGAGAGAACTCCGTGTGCATAGGCTTGGAGGAGGGAAA
>NW_006784589.1:1543508-1556827 GCF_000442215.2 Lipotes vexillifer | reverse complement strand
GGGAAAGAGCTTGACGTGTTTGAGAAAGCGAGTGACTGACGGTCAGCAAGGCCAGAGGACAGAGCTGGAGGAAAAGAAGTGATGACACTGGAAATACAGAGTTGCATCGCTCAAGGCCCTGCCGGCTGCAATAATACGTTTGGATCTTATTGGAAGCCACTGCAGGGCTTTTCAAACCAGGTACAGCCTGATCTGATTTCTGTCTTAAGGGATTTCTGGCCAGGAGAGGGCCTAAATATTGGGAGCTAGTTCTTTCTGATCATCTTTCTGAGCCTTGAGGTCACCCTGCAATCACACAGTGTGGCCATCCTTTATTCCGCCCACAATTAGGGTCAGGCCACAGAGCAACTTTTCCTCCTTGGATCTCCTGCCTGGCCTAAGTGCTTCCCCCAAAGCCCCATAAACTTACTAAAGTGTTTCCAATAGACACTGCTAGAGTACTAGGAGAATGGACGCTTTTGTAAAAGAACACAAAATAATAAAACGAAACCACTCCCTCCTTTCTGATGGAAATTCGCTTTCCCCTCCACTGCTTTCCATTAGTCCATGGCCTGAGCAATTGTCTCTGTTCTTTACCCTGTCTCCATTTATTTTCCAAGAGGCCATGAACATGTGTACTGCTACGAACAATAACAAAGAACTATAAATTCTTATTGATCCCAGAAGCTCGGGGATTCTAAACAATAAAAATATGTCCTCTGACTGCTGCTCTCAAAAGAATATTGTGGAGGCACAGAAGAGGTTTGTTAAAATAACAAATGAGCTTTGGGGACACTCTGGGCCAAATGGAGGGCTCGGGTCACCAGGTATTGATGCAACAGGCAACTTCAGACACAAAGTTAGAAAGACCTCCCTGCCACCCTCTCCTGGGCTCACGTCTTCATTTCTCAGCCACATCTTGACTGTATCAAGCTGAGTTTCCTATATAGCTTTCAGCCACTATTGTTTTTAGGAGCCAGCATTCTCAGCCTAAAGAGAAAGTCCCCTTTGTCCTCCATCTGTGATTTAATTTACATTCTCCTGAACGCTCCATTCACTTTGTTTTCAGGCTAAGAAGTCTCACAATTGTACCAGACCCTGAATTTGAATTTCCCTGTGTTTCTGCTGTTTGGAAATTTGCCTAGGTCAGTCACTGGACAGTCCTAGAATTCAGCTTAACCTTAGAGAACATCTTTTGATTTCTTATAATACTTCTAACCTCTGTCATATATTTTCCCCTTGATTTCTACATTTTTGTGTCTTTCAAAATACATACGTGTGTGAGCGCACATACACACAGATGCATACATAGCACCTTTCCTCTAATAACTGCCGAAGTTTCCACTATCTTTTCCAACTGGATCTCATTCCTAAGGAGATGTCCCTCCTAGGTTCCTCAGATTTCAGAGGGGTGCTCTTAGCTGCACTGTTTTCAGCCTTTCTCATTCAGACGCAGCCTTCCTGGCATTCCCCTGATCCTTCAATGCCCTGCATGATTCACAAGACAACGTGCCCAACTGACTTACTATGCCTTTGCCTCTCTGTTCTCCCCTAGGAACTTCTTTTATATGCAAATGCATAAAATTTACTAGAAATGGGCAAAACTTGACCACAAAGTAATACGAATGTAAAGAAATACCAATTCCTAGAAAAAAAAAAAAAAAAAAAAAGTATGTAGGAAATTAATGAAGAAAGAAACGCTAGGGAAGAAATTGTTCTTTCTGTTCTTTGGACAATCTTGAGGAGAAAACAGATTACTGCTAGCAGAATATGGCTTACCTGAATGTATTATAATCCACCATCTTCATGTGCATGCCATCAGCAGCTGTAAACACCTGCTTGAGCTCTCTGGATTGTGATTCTTCTTGTTTTATCTTTTGTAGGGCAAGTTCAATGTTGCTCATAAGAAACTGGAAATGAGAAAAGAAAGGTATTTAAGATAGGGAGCCCAATCTTCCTGGTGGCCAGCAAAGAGACTTCATACTGTGAATCTTGACTTAGCTGGCTATGTCTTTCCATAGAGACCAACACAGAGACGACATGACCAGATTTCTTCAGCTATGGCTCTAGGACAAGAAGTGACATTAGCACAGGGCCAGATCTGACAGAAATGCACTTAAGGGACAGTGGGCCACAGGAATCAGAAAAGAACTACTACTCCGACCTCAGCCTCCTCCCTTTAACCCTTGGACATTGACCCAACATGTTGGGGGACCCTAATGGAGAGCATGGGGATTCAAAGTTGAATAAATGGACCCCCATCTTCCCCAGATCTTTAGAGTGCGCCCCCAGAACTGTCAGCCACCAGGTGATACACGCACTGCAGTCCCCTTACACTCACTCTCCAGGCAGCCCCCAGTTCCTGTCTCCTACACTGTGATCTGGCTTCTGACTCTGTAAGAATACTTCTTATTCAATCCACTAAAGCATAAGCTTGTAAATAACTACAGCAAAGAGCTAGAAAAGGAGAACACTAAATACAAAAAGAAAAACATTGATGGTAACTTAGAATAAAGTTCATCTCTGCCCCGGGAAGGGGGAGGCATTCCCTCCCTTTTTTGCATTTCCTTTAATCTGTTTCCATGATAGGATCTATTAGCTCTTTTGAAAAGACTCCTCGGACTGATATTAATCTTTCTCTGCTTAGAATGTCTTTGTTAAGGGTGGTTTTAAGATAATGCAGTTTTCACTTGGGATGCTGATACTAGATAATATCCTACCCTGCTTTCGTCTTTCTGAAAGGAGAAGAGCCCTTTATGTCTCATATATATGTGAGATATACACGTGCGTGTGTGTCTCTGTGTGTGTGTGTATTCATGCTATATATTTTTTATATTAAAGTACAGGTTTGCACTGCGTTTGAAAATGGAGCTCTAGTTACAATAGCTATTGTAAATTGCACACTGAGCTTGCTATGGGGCACATAGAGCTAAGCACTTAAAACATTTTTGCATCCAATCTTCATAGTAACTCTCTGAAATAGGCACTGTTGGTACTCCCATTTTACAGATGTGGAAAACAAAGCTCAGGGAAGATACACGTCTAAGGCCCCTCAGCTTTTAAGGAGTCAGGTTTCCTAGCCAAGCCTGCTGGTCTCCAGGAATCTAACTGCCCTATTATTGAGCCTCTCACTTGACTTCAGTGCTTTTGAAGAGCTACCGGCTCTTGGTGTCACGCTAACCCAAGTTCCTAACGCTGCAAATGAAGAGATGGTGTGGCAGCCCCAGAGGGTGCTGCCCAGGCCTGCCCTCAAGAGGGACCACGCAGAGAAGAGCACTGTTAGCGGACAGCCCCCAGCTGCTGCACCTTCGTGATCACTGCAGCGCTGCAGCTTTCAGAGACCCCACGGAGGCCACACTCCCCCCAGACTCTTACCATCCAGTGACTGAGCAGGAAGGAGACACCAGAGCTGGGCCATTCCTGCCTGACATGGGATTTCTCTGATAGCTAGTGTTTGCTCCAGGGCTCCCCACTGGCTTGGTGCAGACTTTCTCAGAGCTACGCTGTGTCTGAGGCTCTTCCCACCCCATCCTCCTTCCTTCCCTCTCCTTTCTCAGGGATCAGACCTACATCCCAGTCTCCCCACCTACTCCTGTTCCCTCCCCCTTTATCCTTCATACGCATTTCCCCCAAGACACCTCTCGCACGTCTAAGTCTATCTCGGTACCTGCTTCTCAGAGGACCCAAACTGAGCCGGGTAACGTGCTATACACAGTGAGACTGATCTTAGCAACTTACCCCGAGCATTTTACATATAAATGAAACGGAATTGGTACTATATCTATATAAATGGCACATAAATATTATTATTTTCAGGCAGACTTTTTAAATACATTATTTCTAGATAGATTCTTCAATAGTAGGCAATGGTTCTGAAATACACGTGTTTGCACACCAGACTAGTCCACACTTAAAAATCAAGATTTTGTCAACATGTTATTTTTACTGAACGGCACTGCCATAATGGAACTTTTAGTAATAGTACCCACGTGCCATACTATTGCAAATGGAAAAACTCTTGGCACTCACTGTTGCCAATTTGTCCTTGGATTCCCATTTAGGCCTCAGGTGGCTCCTGTTATGGGAAGCTGCAATCCCAGCAACTATCAGGTCCCCTTGGGGTTTCTGTTTGTTTAGGTCTTGGCCTTCTCTGCAGGCCTGTGCCAATTAACTGGGACAGCACAGTGTGTGGCACCGGATTGTCTTCCTTTCCGATCATTGCTGAATTTTTTTCTGAAAACATTGTTAGCGTCAGCAGAAAACCCAGGAAACTTGATTCAACCTTGGGCCTGCCTCCTGCCTGTGCCTGGCATCCATGATGCTGGGCAGTGGAAAACCCAGCACATAAACAGAGGAGACCAGGCCCTGGCCTCTGTGACGGGACCTGTGGCCAAGTCGTGCAGATCCATTATTCATGCCCACATGTGTGAAAGCACAATGTAAAACTGGTGGCGAGATGAAGAAGAAAAGGCCTGGAGTAAGAAAAATACAGACTGCAGAGTGCTGAGAGGTGAGTCAAGAATTATACCAAGTGAGTCCACCTTATCTGAATTCCTCTCCATGTAGTTTAAGGTATACACATCAGCACTGACCAAAAGAAATAGGTAGCCATTCACGTTCACTTTGGCTCCAACATACAGCTCCTCAGCCTTGATATATTCTGAGAGTTTACTTTTAAAGACTTCTTGTCCAGGCTTCTTAACACGAATTCTTTTTAAGAACATCCCACCAGTATTCCCTATAGAAAAAGAGAAAAAAGTTAATGAGTAGGTCATGTTCTTAAAAGAACCGTACAGGGCTTCCCTGGTGGCACAGTGGTTAACAACAATCCACCTGCCAATGCAGGGGACACGGGTTCGAGCCCTGGTCCGGGAAGATCCCACATGCCGCGGAGCAACTAAGCCCGTGCACCACAACTACTGAGCCCGTGTGCCACAACTACTGAAGCCCGCACGCCTAGAGCCCGTGCTCTGCAACAAGAGAAGCCACGGCAATGAGAAGCCTGTGCATCGCAACGAAGAGTAGCCCCTGCTTGCTGCAACCAGAGAAAAGCCCACGTGCAGCAAGGAAGACCCAACGCAGCCAAAAATCAAATAAATTAAATGAATGACTTAAAAAAAAAAAAAAGAACAGTACAACTTGCTTTTAGAGTTACTTCATGCTCAAACACAGACCATACAACTTAGCTGTGAACTTGTGAACTCATACTGCGTATAGTACTTAAGGGAAGAATGAGGCAGTGGGTGAAGAAATGAGACTTCCTAGATGAGTGTGTAGAGAAGAAAAGTGGCATGGCATTCCAGCCTTTTCTTTTCTCGCTCCACTCCCTTCCCAGTCCAAACAACACTTAAACAAACACTTAGCGAGGACTTGCTATATGCCCAGCAGCATCCTGGAAACTGGGACATCAGGAACATCTTTAGAGCCTGCCTGAACAGTACCAGGTAGAAAATTTCTCACCTGAGCTTATCTCCACCTATTTGTCCTTATACTTCTGCTGACATACAGATGAAATGTAAGATGCACTATTTCCGGAAAGGAGCTTACTTAATTATTTGAAGATTAACTATGGGAGTCCCCTGAACTCTTTTTTTCTACAGGCAAAATATCTTTGCTTCTTTTAGCGATGCCTCATTTTTCTTACTTTCCAGAATTCTCACCATTTCCTCTGCTCTTTTCTGGGTATTATTTGGTTTTTGAGCTCTTGGAAAGCAGTGAGCAGAGTTGAATGTGGGACTCCATTACCTTCTAACGGAAAATGAACTGAAATCTTCAAACCTGAGACCAGATGAGCTTTGGGGATCAGCTTCATCACACTCCTACCACTTGCAGAAACCAGGGGTGGTGGAAAGACATAGCCTTTGTAGCCAAACAGAGCTGGAGTCCCTCCTGGCTCTGTCACTTGCTTGCTGGATGATCTTTAGGAGTCACTTAACCTCTCTGAACCCCTCTGAATTCTCATTGGTAAATGGGAATAATATTTGTGGGGGGCCATGAAAATGTACTTCTCAGATTGCCTGCTGTGGGGAACAAAGTTGACAGAAGGCTCCAACTGCTATGTTCTGAAATCTATCCCCAGATTTGTGCCGAGGTCACGCTTCCCAGAGGCTGCTGCCAACACATGACTGAGCAAGGCAGGGATACTAAGGCAGGCCCATTCCTGCAAGATGGGAGCTCCTCCGACTGGTGACTTTGGCCCCAGGACTCCCAGTCAGCCTTGGCAAAACTTTCTCAGAGTTTCACTGCAGTCACCATTCCCTTTTCACCTTCCCCTTTTTCCCTTTCCTCTGTCCTTCACAGGAGTCAGACATGCCCTGCAGTCTGATGGCTCTCCTGGCCTCTTCTGGCTCCTGCCACATTTTCCCTCACCAGCATTTCCCCTAATAAATCTCTTGTACATTTAATCTCTTCTTGGGGTTTGCCTCTTGGAGGACCTGAACTAACACAAAACGTAACCTCATAAAGGTCTTCTAAGTATAATAGTAGGTACTCAATCAGGACTGCTATTATTACCAGCAAGCTTATAGTTGACTGCCGTCACCCTTTCTGTTTTATGAATGCTGCAATTGGTTTGGCCATATCGTCCCCATTCTAGATGTATAGAGTTGATTTTTTGACCTTCAAGAGCATGACTTTATATTCATCCCTATTTGATTTCATATTTTAAGATTTGATTCATTATTCAAATCACCGTGGACCCTGACTTAGTTATACAAATTATTCATTATTCATTGGTGTGCTGAGTGGCTCATACCAGCTCATAAGGGCTGGTTGTTAAATTTTCAAGGGACTTTGCAAGCCAGTTGTTAAAACTGTTGGTTGCTCGAAATTGGCCATGTTTGGGTACTTGCATCATGGAAATTGACAAACAGTACAAAATAGAGCTTTTAAAAATTTTTCAGAGAGCCGGTTAACCAGCACACCATTGATTATTCTTCTCAAACGTGTGTCTTTGGCACAGATAAAAATGTTGAACGTGTTGGGACAAAGAAGAGAGCCCTACAGTTCCATAATTTGTTAAGTCAAAATCAATGGCTCTCTTCAGCAGTGGCCACCCTATCAGTCTACTGCAGAGAGGCACTCCGTGGGCCCTGCAGCTGGAACCTTGGCAACAGCCTCAACAGCCAGAGGGAAATAGACTCTGAAGATTAAATTTGTTAATCTGGGATTCTTGTCCTAGAGCTAGACAAAAATTTCGTACGTGGTACTATCAAGAATACAGATTTCTTCTTGTCTTGCTAGCTGTGCATGAAACTGGTGGTAGCCAGACCATGATTTTGAAGCCACTGGATTCCACAGAGGTGCCTCAGAGGCCATGGAGGAAGTAGGGAGAGTGTTCAAAAGGAGATGTCCCAAGTCCCCCAGTCCTGAGCCAACCAAAACTGTTCCTCTTTTATCATTTTATATGTCTGGGTTCGCATTTAAGAGATCTTTGTAAAATGAACTTTAGTGGTTAAAAAAAAAAAAAAAGAAAGCCACTCTCTTAGATCATCTAGGCTATAAAAATCAGACCACAATCCCTTTCAACATGAAGAGACAGTTAATTATTCTGAGGAAACTGCTATGAGACGTATGTCTCTTACCTGAATTCCTCTCCATAGGTTCAAACACTGAAATTGTGTCATCACTGAGAAAATATGAAATAACAAACGTCCCTTCCACATCGGCACATTTGTGTGTGATTAGTTTTGCAAAAAAACCAGAGTGTATTGCTTATGTTGCTGTAGCTAAGTGGAAGAAAAATGAGGGTTATAGCATTATACAAGCAATCTTCCACATATTATGCGTGTAAAAAAACCTGCAAAAGGTATGCTATGTTTTCTTTTATTGAGATGTAATTGACATATAACATTATATTAGCTTCAGGTGTACAACACAATGATCTGATATTTGTATATATTGTGAAATGATCACCACAATAAGTCTAGTAAATACCCGTCACCACACTTAGTCACAAAAATTTTTTTCTTGTCATGATAGCTTTTAAGATCTATTCTCTCAGCAACTTTGAAATACGTACTATAGTATTATCAACTATAGTCATCATGCTATACATTACAACCCCGTGACTTATTTATTTTATAACTGGAAGTTTGTACCTTTGACCCCCTTCACCCATTTCACCCACCTCCCATCCCCCAGGTGCGCTATGGTTTTAAGATAGTAGCATAAACTCTCAGAGGTTGAAAAAGTTCTACCATCTTCTTACTAAGGCTCTAAATCTATATGCAGAGGCATTTTCTCAGTTTATTAAAATATCTTATTCTTTTGATGTCCAGGGTAACACATTGGGAAAATGTACCCAAAACAGATGTCATAAACACACTGCTCAAACCATCTGCATTACGTGGTTGTTCCCTACTCACGAGGCTGGTCAACAATCACAATCATGTCAGCAAGAAGCACAGCACCTGGGCCTCACTGCCTGAGTAGGCCAGAGGCTGCGCTCTGCTGGTGCCTAGAGCCACCTCCCCATTGCACCGCCCACTTTCTCATGCCCATTCCTTTTCTTTCTTCAAACCCCACATCATCTCCTTGCTGAGTCACTCTCCCAGTTCCCCAGCAGCCCCCTAACTCCCTTCAAGGGAAAATTTACCTTTTCCCTTTCAAATGCTATATTAAACATGATAGACCTGCCTTTCGTAACACTTATCACCCATATCGTAAGTCACCGTTACTTACAAGTCTGTTTTCTGAAAGCAAGGACTGCATCTTATTAATCATTGTCTAAGACAACATTTTTTACATTCTAAGTGCTCAAATGTTTGTAGAAAGTTTTTATAAGATCCGTATAGATTGGAATTTGCACTTAGAATTCTGTGCATGCATAGTCTAGAAGAATGAAGATGGGATCGAATTCTAGAATCAAAAGTTCCCCAAATTGATTGCCTGGTCTTGGAAGAAATTAATTTATGGTCTACCAGCAGAAGCATGTCTGTGGATATCAGCTAGTGAAAGGTGGACCTCATGACAAATACTGAACCCTTTGGGAGGTCTCTGATAATCAAAATCATTACCCCAAGGAGGCAGAGAGTAAAATAAACCATGTACTTCATCCCTTCCCTGTCACAACTCTAAGCAGAGAGGTCCTCACTTTCAGTCTCATATGCTGAAATTCATTCTTGCCTTGTGATCACGCTGATTTAAAAACAAACAAGCAAGAACACTTACTTGTGATTTGCAGAGGCAGAAGGTGCTTTTCTCTGCTCCTTTCTTTGATTGTCCAAGGAAGGAGGGCTGAAAAAGCATGGCGCCATGATCCACAGCTTGAGGCCTCAAGTGAGATGGGAAGTAGCAATCTGGAAGGCTACCCCCAGGGCAGCCCTGGCAAAACAGCCAGATCTCCATAGCTGTTTTCTTAGTCCCTAGTTTCCCAGGCTTCAGGCAGACCTCATACAGCATAGGGGAGGAGGGCAGCTATACCTTCTCAACCATCTTCTCTGGTACATAATTGGATTTAAAAGTAACAAACAGATTTGGTAATCCCCTCTCATGAAAGACCCATACTTTTACAGATGCCTGAAATATCATTCAAACAACTGAATGAGGTCTGTCAGGCCAAATGAATACAACTGCAAATTTAGCTTCTTAGAACTTACATAAATGTATAAGAGTGTATGTTAAGTATGGATTTTTCATGCTTAATATGCCCTTTTTTTATTAACCTAATTCTAGTGTTCTGGACAGCTTATCAATGAGGAATATAATCTACTCAAACAAAATCTTTAGGCCAGTCATTCACAAACTTTGTCATGTATGAAAGTCACCTGGGAGCTTGTTAAATATACAGAATCCAGAGTCCTACCCCCAGAGGTATGGATTCAGTAGTTAGCTTGCAGCTCCAGAAACCTGCATTTTTAATAAGCTCCCCAGGAGATTCTGATGAAGTCATCCCCAGAGCACACTTTGAAACACACTTGCAAGTAGCTTCAGACATTTCCTTGGCTAATAAGCTAATCATCAAACTTTTCTAAACACTCTTTTTATCACAATATGCCCAGCACTCAAAAGAATTTTAGCATTTTCCCTGCTTCTGATCATACCACCTATACTGCTCAATCTGGCTTCCTGGGCCATTGATAGTCAGGTTCAAATACCTACACATACAGCTATTTGTCATGACTGCCAATGATACCCTCTCTACTCAAGTCACACAGGCCACTTCACTTAGTGCCCCACACTGTGCTTGTTTCTACTTCCAGGCCTTCGCTTGGTGTCATCCCCTCCCCCAGGGTACACCCTCATCCTGTCCTATGCCTGTCCAGAGTCCTGTCCATCCATTTGGGCCCCAATCAGTAGAGCTCTCTTTGACCATGGCTGCCCACCCAGCTGCCCACCTATTCACGCCTCCTGCACCGACCATTATGCGTGGCACCCAATTTAGCACTGTATAGACTTGTATTGACTGTTTTTTTAAAATGTGTTTATTGAATACCGTTGCCTCAAAACAAATGATAAATTCCTAGATCCAGCCATGTCTTAACTTTTTCTACACACAGCCCAGAGTTATCTATAATCACTGTCTTGACTTCTTCTCCCATTCTCTCTTAAATCCACTTCCATTAGGTTAGCTCTACCTAAACTACCCTTGTCAAGGTCAACAATGATCTGTCTCCACAATGCCAATTCCAATGGTTCATTTTTGCGTCTAACTTGACCAATCAGCAGCAGTTGGTACAAATGATCACTCCTTCTTCCATGACATTCTTGCTTCACTTGGCTTCCAGGATCCTGTATTTTCTCTTGGTTTTGCTCCTACCTCCTCGCTTATTCCTTTTCAGTATCCTTTGCTGGTTCCTCCTCTTTTCCTCAATCTCTTTATTTGGGGTGTCCCGGGGATAACAAGGAATAACTTGGTCATCCACTTCTCTGTGTATATTCACTCCTTTGGTGATCTCTTCTAGTCTCAGGCTTTAAATACTACCTACATGCTGATGATTTCCAAAGTCCTATCTCTAGCTCAGACCTCTCTCCCGGAACCCCAGACTCGTATATCCAATGGCCAACTTAACATCTCTACTTGATATCTGACATCTCAAACTTAACTTGTTCCAAAACTGAACTTCTGCTCTTGCCCCAAACCTACTCTAACTATAGTCTTTCCCATCTCACTACATGGCAACTCCATCTTTCTAGTTGGAGAAATCTTGGGAGTCATCTGTATCTCCTCTCTTCTTTCACACCTCATATCCAATCTGCCAGGAAATCCTATTGGCACAACCTTCAAAATATTTCCAGAATCTGCTATATCTCATCATTTTCATGGTACTCGCTCTCATGGAGCCATCATAACTTTTCTCTTGGACTACTGCAGTAGTAGCCTCTTAACTGGTCTTTACTTCCACCATTGCCCTTCTACAGTCTTCGCTGAACACTGCATCTGCAGTCATTCTTTTAATATGTAAATCAGATCAAGTCACTCTTCTGCTCAAATCTCCCAATGAGTCCCCTTATCACTTGAAGTCAAAAGAATCCTGACAATGGTCTGCAAGGCCCTATGTTATCTGATCGCCCATTACTTCTCTTAATCTGTCTACTCTGCCCATTACTCATCTGTTCTATCCTTGTCAGCCTCCTGCCTGCTCCTTGTGCATCCCAAGCCTGCTCCGTGCTCAGGGTCTTTACACTGACTGTTCCTTCTGCCTAGAACATGTTTCCTCTCCTCAGTAAAGTCCATCCAGACCACACCATTTAAAATTGAAACCAGGGGTGCTCTTCAGGCCCACATTCCAAGTCCCCTTTATTCTTTTCATAGCTACCTTCTTTATTTTTTCCATGGCACTTTAATACCTTCTCTATACTACAGAATGTACTTATGTATTGCCTTAATTGTTTACTATCTGCCTCCCCAGCTAGAATGTAAGTTCTATGAGGGCAGGGCTTTGTATCTGTTTTGTTTACTGATGTGTCCCAAGATCAGTGCTCGGCACATAGTGGGTACTCAGTAAATATTTGCTGACTAAGAAAATGAATGGCTCGCCCAGGGCTACATACCTGCTGAGAACCTTAAAGATAGCTATAGCTATAGTCTTATGGTTAGAAGAGACATGAAGGCTTATTATTATTATTATTTTTATTTTTATTTTTTGGTGGTACGCGGGCCTCTCACTGTTGTGGCCTCTCCCGTTGCAGAGCACAGGCTCCGGATGCGCAGGCTCAGCGGCCATGGCTCACGGGCCCAACCGCTCCGCGGCATGTGGGATCTTCCCGGAACGGGGCACGAACCCGCGTCCCCTGCATCGGCAGGCGGACGCCCAACCACTGCGCCACCAGGGAAGCCCCTTATTATTATTGATGGGGAAAACTTGTTTAAAGAGGGAAAAATATGACTGATGGAGACAACAGATGAACAATAGCTGAAACAAGTCAGAGATTAAGAATTAAACCGTGAATTTTTAGATGCTATATGATTATGAATAGCACAAGTCTGGGATAATAGCCTTCCTGGTAGGAAGTCATCCGTCTCTTCTATCCATCATTAAGAACTAAAAGGGTGAATGTTCATTCTATTTACTCACTTATTCATCATTCGTCCTCTTACGGACAAAATATCTATTGAACCCCAAGTACATAGCCAACACTGTTCTAACTCTAAGAGAAGCAATAAAGCCAGTCCCTGCCCTCAAGGAGCGCTTGGTCTCGATATAACCAAGTAATTGCCACACACTGTGATAAGTACAGATTCTGGGGCAAGAAAGGCGAACTCTAGGAGTCAGACTTCCCTGTGTTCAAATCCTACTTCAACTAAAAATTAGCTGTATGAGCTTGGGCAAATCGTATAGCCTCTCTGAGCCTCAATTTCCTCATGTGAAGAATGGGTACAATAATATTACTGACTTTATGAGGTTGTTTTGAGGATTAAATGAGATCAAGTATTGTAGTTAGCACACCATAACCATAAACTGCTTTTTATTAGTAATATTATTATTGTTAGAGGTATGATCAGCAGAGTATTGTGAGCACACAGAGAACAAAGTACCTAATTCAGCCAGGTGCAGTGAGAAAGATATTCTTCTGGTTTTCCCAAGTCAGACTAGACAATCTGCCCGGCAGGCCACCACAGTGAATTTTTACCCAGACAATAAAGGTCTTCATTCCATCAAAAACCTCATACGCTTTAACTTGAAACTATCTCCTCCAATGACTCACAGTAGATCACCATTAACCTCATACAACAATAAGCAGCCAGTACATTTTTTTTTTTTTTTTTTTTTTTTAAAGTTCCTGGGACTTCCCTGGTGGCACAATGGTTAAGAACCCCCCTGCCAATGCAGGGGACACGGGTTCAAGCCCTGGTCCAGGAAGATCCCACATGCCACAGAGCAACTAAGCCTGTGCGC
>NW_006784589.1:1527241-1542748 GCF_000442215.2 Lipotes vexillifer | reverse complement strand
GGATCCTCCCGAAACGGGGCACGAACCCGCGTCTCCCGCATCGGCAGGCGGACTCTCAAGCACTGCGCCACCAGGGAAGCCCAGCCAGTACATTTTTAATAGCAATATACATAGTCAATATACGTCATGTACTATTGCACGTCTCAATTCACGGTTTATTTATTTGCATTAAGAAACTGTTCTTTGTATGCTTTGTGAGATCATCTTCCTTAGGTTCTCACGGTTTTAAAACCTTGGGTTATTCAAACTCATGTATAAGTCTCCAGCTGAATGTGCCAGTTTCTATGGAAACAAGGTCACTGTGTGGGAGGAGCTTGAGGGAAGTGTATTCCTGGCACAGAACAAGCAGTGGACAGAAAGAAAAGAAATTAGACCCATTCGTGCCTGTACCACCATCCTCTGGCCACAACAGCATGACAAGAACGTGGAATGCTGCCTACAGTCAGTGCTCTGTGGGCAAGTTGACATGGTGCAGACAGAAAGAGAGACTAAGGCAACTACCCACAAGGAACTCTCTTCCCCCTGGATTCCAGAAGTAACACACTGGATCGTGTTTCATCCTGCTTACTTATAAGAAAAATTCTCTCTCCTTTTACAATAGGGACATTCTTTCTGTCCACCTCCCTTGGTGGCTGCCCTTCAAAACAGCAGTTAGTGAAAAGTATCCATCAAAAGTCCTGCCCTCGAACTTCACTGTAAACACTGCTACCTATAAGGGAGGATGGAGTATGAGTTGGTGTCCCTCTTATACGATCGAAATCAGAGGTTCTCAAACCCTGGTGCCCATCACCAGAAGCCCCTGGAAGTCTTGTTAAAACACAGTACCAGGCCCCACGCACAGAGATTGGGCCTCGATAGGTCTGGGGTGAAGCACGGGAGTTTGTATTTCTAACCAGTGTGGAGGCCACACCTTGAGTAGCATCAACTCTGAAACTTAAAAACAAAACTCCCAAGTCCTTACAAATAAATGATTATTTCTTAAAAGACAAAGGACATCGTGTCAGGGCAAAGGCAGCCTTTTAGACATTCTACACAATTCGTAACATATTTTCACCATGTTTACAGTTAGAGCAAAACTATTCTCTCCACCTCAAAATATTCTACAACGGTATCTGATGCCATTAAATTTTATCAAATTCAGGGTGCTGTCTTGTTCTTCTCCTCCTCCTGCTCTTACTCCATGTCCCCTTTATCATTTTTCTCCACAGGTTCTCCTGACCCACTATTTCCCTCATGCCAGGACTTCGGTGCTCAGCCCGCATCCTATTCAAGCATCTGCAACATTTTCCCACCACTCTTCCCGCCTGACTTCTTTCTCCAGGGCCTCCATTCTCTGAAGAAGCAAAAAGTAGCCACGGGCAGTGCTCACAGCTATACACATGACTCAGAGGCAGATTTTTCCTCATATATATTAGGAACACTTCTGAAAGTCCATCTTTTGAAATCATATTCCACCACACGAGCAAGCTATGGTTACTGAACTCAACCAAATCTCTCAAATTAAAACCACGTTAGTTGCCAAATAACATGCTAAAAAACACTTACAAATCACTGAAGCCACTACAGCCTATGGGCCAAATACAGCCAGTCACCTGTTTTGGTATGGCCTATGAGCAAAGAATATTTTTATATTTTTAAATGATTGAAAACAATCGAAAGAATAATATTTTGTGATATGTAAAAATCATATGAAATTCAAATGTCAGTGTCCATAAACAGTTTTATCGGAGTGTAGTTACATATTGTCTGTGGTTGTTTTCATGCTACAGTGACATAGCTAAGTGGTTGTGACAGGCCGCATGGTCTGCAAAGCAGAAACTATTTGCTACCTGACCCTTTAAGAAAAAGTTTGCTGACCCCTACTCTATACCATTTCTTAGGGACCATCTTGAGGAGATATATATATGGAAAGGCATATATATACACATATACATGGAAAGGCAATATAGATTGTGGATAATATGGCTTTAGTAGCTTCCAGATGACACATTAAAATAAGCACTCAACGTGAGGGTGTGGAGAAAAGGGAACCCCTTGTGCACTGTTGGTGGGGATGTAAATTGGTGCAGTCACTGTGGAGAACAGTATAGAGGCTCCTCAAAAAACTAAAAATAGAACTACCATATCATCCAGCAATTTCACTTTTGGATATATATGCAAAGGAAGTGAAATCACTGTCCCCAAAAGATATCTGCACCCCCATGTTCAATGCAGTATTATTTGCAATAGCTAAAAGAGAGAAACAATCTAAGTGTCTACTGACAGATGAGTGGATAAATAAAAGCATACATATATGTGTGTGTGTGTGTGTGTGTATGTGTGTGTATATACATATATCTATATTTATATAAGATACATACACACAATGAAATATTATTCAGCCATAGAAAAGAAGGAAATCCTGACATCTGCGACGGCATGGATGGACCTTGAGGATATTATGCTAAGAAAAATAAGTCAGACAGAGAAAGACAAATACTGCACGATCTCACTTATATGTAGATTATGCAGAATCTACAAAAACCAAATTCATAGAAACAGAGATCAGACTGGTGATTGCCAGAGGTGTGCGGAGCAGGGGAGAATTGGGTGATGGTGACCAAAAGGTACTAACTTCCAGCTATAAGATAAATAAGTTCTGGGAACATAACATACAACATGATGACTAGAGTTAGTGCTAATGTATATTTGTAAGTTTCTGAGAGAGTAAATCTTAAAAAAGTTCTCATCACAAGAAAAAAAACTATAACTATGTGAGAATGATGAATGTTAACTAATCTTATTGTGATGATCATTTTTCAATACATACATATATCAAATCATTATGTTGCATACCTTAAACTTATACAATGTTATATGGCAATTATTTCTCAAAAAGCTGGAAAAAAATAAAATAACCGCTGAAGTAAGAACCTGTTAATACTTACATATTAATCAACTTCGTTAAAAAGGTATAACAACATGTCCCTGGACTTGAAATCAGCCAAATTAAGTGTCATCTGTTTTATCATGAGGACAATATTATAAACCCTGAACACATTTGGGAAAGATCAGACTAAAACAGTGGTTCCCTCAAGCACCTGTCATTTTCCATGAAGTTCCTCTGATGAGGTGTGGGCACGAGGCCTCTGCAGGAGCAGAGAGAATCCTCTTCAGAACCAAAGCCAGTGTAACGTGGAAATTTCCTTTCTATATTTGGAGGAGGTGGGGCCTTGCATGAAATCGAGGTAAAGTTCTCTGTAACAAAACAAAGGCAGATGAAACATCAATATTTTTTTTTGCCCTGATTATGGCTGTTTTGAAAGGTTTGTTATGTTTTCAAGATGAACATGGAGATCTTTGTAGACTATTTTAAACTCTTTCAAACAAAACACAGCAAAATCCTGGGAGGGTAGGTTCCAATCGTGTTTACAAAAACCACAAAACTCACTCAATAGTTGCCATTGGTTCAAAAGAAAGAAAAAAAAAGAGAGAGAGACTGTGTCGAATAAGTAAACATTTATCTTTTGTCATCGCATCCCCATTTCAGAATATTTTTTGTTCTTCCCTGATTTTTCCAATGATAGGAAAATTCAAACTTGGAACTTTATGCCACCCATGCCATATTTTAACCTGTAATGCAGCCCTGTCTTATCTTTAGTCAACAGTCACTAATAAAATTCCTTTCCAAACAGGACTGACTCCTAAGTGTTTTGCTTTACCTTCCCCATCTGATGTCCCCTCGTCTTGTGCCCACTTTTTAAACCCTCTCCCCCTTTCTTACAACTCAGCTCCAGGCCAGGACACTTCACTGTCTAGATCAAAAACAAAAACAAAACTTCTTCTCACCAACCACCACTCCAGGGTGCTTCTGTTATTGCCCAAGTAAAGACTGTAATCGTACTGAAATGTGATGAAGCAAAAATAAATAAATAAATAAATAAATAAATGAACAAGGAATAAAACCAAACAAACGAACAAAACCTTTAAAACAGCCACTGCCTACTCTCAAAGGGAGTGTTAAGTGGTAAATACTGTTGACTTTCTTTATTCATTTGTCATCTGTGAAGCAGGAGAGACATATTTATAATAGCCTAGGAGCTGTTGGTACTCATTTGTGAGGCCGTACAATCTCTGAGAAGCAAGTGTGTTCTCCAAAGCAAATAATGCATTGACTCAACACATCCCAGTCACCTGTGTTTGTCACACCACAAATGGAAAAGAAGATGTCAGGGTCTTTCTTAAAACAAAACCAAACAAAGCAAAAAAACAAAACAACCCATGGAATCTAATTTCTACCTCTTCCCCAAGGTTGACTATCCCATAGGCGTTTCCATTAGTGCGTGAAAGGAGGTTCACATAAGCAAAGACTTCCTTTTCCATTGCCAAAGTTCTAATAGAAGGAAGAGTACAGATTTAGTGCATACCTCTCGCATCAATTTGTCATCCAAGGCAACCTAACTCTTAAAATTGAGGGAGGATTTTTTTGTACTGATTGATCAAAAGGCTAAGGGTTTGAGGCTCTTTCTAACTCTGATTTGAAAACATTTTCAACTTTCACATTTACTTAGACTTCCTAACAGCCTTTGTGTGAAATCTCTTCAAGCATAATCCCCAAAAGAGTATTGTTCCATCCTAACAGAAACTGCTTACAGAAGACACATTGGCAAAGAGAATGCCATCAAATCTTTCTCACTGACTCAGTGAAAGGGGGCAGCCAGACTGCTGGTACGGAAGTGACTGGTGAGCCTCTCCTATTGCTATTTTTGTGGCAATTAAAGAGAAGCTTTGGTAATAAAGAGGAAAGTTCAAGTCTTGGAATTAGGCAGAATTACAGTACACCCTTTCACTGCTAATTGTTACATGAAACACACCACTAACTGGTACCTTCATTTTAGGAAAAGGACCATAGGGATTGCAGGGAGAGCTCTACATGATTATTAGAAAATTGGGGCATGATTGGTTTCTTCTAACAGGGGACATACGCATACAACTCTATATACTAATCTACGCAGCCTAACCAAAAGAGGACACATATTGAATCTCACAGTAATTAAGAATGCATTCTACACCTCCCCCCAAAATTACAGGTTTTATAACACAGTGTTGTTTTCTCAACTACATAATTTTTGCCACAGATTTAAGTAACAAAAGAATCAATTTAGAGCTTTCCTCTGCACCCACAGTGCCATCTAGTGTATAAATGCCGAGAACTGTTACACTCCACCATGTCTGACTTTTTCAACAATCCAGTCTTTTTGGATACCCTGACTGATGATCTCATTTTTCTGGGTAATTGCGTATATTCACAAAGGTTTGAACTCGCACCTGAATAACTTTCTGTCTTTGGTTTTCCATCACCCCAGCATCCTGCATGTTTCAGGTGTTAAAAAATATTTAATGAAAAAGTATACCTTTTTTTTTTATAAAGCATCTTCCCAAGTATCTCCTTAAACTGACACTCTGATGGATCCTGAGACATCTGTCTTTCAAATAGTCTGATTCCTCTAATTCCAAAAGACTTGTAAAAACATATACATTGAATGTTCATCCACACTGACCAGATTGCAACAAACTTACCGAGAGGTGATAGATTTTTTTAAAGGATATGTCTTAATGCTCCTTCACAGTGATTTACGATTCATCATCTCATTTGGAAACGATTCTGGAAAGAGCCTTCATCGAAGTTCATCTCTGATATACTAGTAACCCAGATATGGACCCAGGTTTAAAGCTTATATAATTTGGGAGAAGCTCTTTAAGACTAAAAATGTCAAATAATTAAGACAAAATTAGGCCCAGGGCCTTGGAGTGGGGCCCCTGCAAAGAAAGAACCCTAATGCTTAAGCTTCATTAACTTCAAGGTAAATCCACCTCTGCTTGTACCCAATACCCAGGTCAAATGATTTTGGTGGGACGTTCATTTTTGGGTCAAATAATTAGTGAATCACATAATTTTCTAGCTCTAGCTAGAAAACCCTTAGAAATCATCTAATCCTCAACCCTCTTCACTTCATAGGAGAGGTTAACAAAAAAAAGGTGAAATTGTTAGCTCTATCAAAGCCATGTGGAGAGACTAGAAGCAAATTCTACCTCTGTCGCTGCACCTTGGGATGGCTAATTTGCTCAAATGATCATTAGACTCTCATCTTGGATGCCTGCTGCTTCTAACACCAAGAGTTCAGAGGCGCCCATAAACAACTCCACAAAGTTAAAGGTGCTTTAAGTTTTTTGCTAATCCTTAATGTTGGTATAGCCTAATAAGCATTCGAGAACAATGCGAATGAATGGTCTTATTACTCGTTTGGCTGTCCCAACCACTAAGAATCGATAATAAGAAAGTCCTCTTATAGACAAAGAAATAATAACCCAAGGCAGGAATTCTAGGTAAGAACAGTTTACATTCAAATCCCTGTCTCTTCAGTGAAAGAAACACCTGCTAGAGCCCCTGGAGCCTTTTCCAACCTTCAGGCTACAGGAAAGTCCGACAGGCCTCCATCTGCCAGTCCGTGTTCATGCACATGAAATAATGAGGGAGTGACAAGCTCCCGCCCGGCAGACAAGCCAGGGCCAGTGGGATGGCCAAGCTGCCTAGTGGGGGACTCACACTGGACTGTTTTGTGGAAGAAGTTGCCCTCTCTTTAGAATCCTTAAATACACAAAACAATCTCATCTTTTTAGGAGTCAGATTGGGTTTTATGCAGGGGTTACATACATCTCTTGGAATTCTATCAAGCCCTCTGCTTCCACATAACAGAAAGCTTACTCATGCACAATTCTTGGGACTGTGGCCAACTCCATCTCTTAGTCTGTCTGCCATTTTTTCTCCCCCAAAATATGTTGGGGCAGCATTAGGTAAGAGAAGGTACTGAAGCACCCAGGCTGTATACTGCATTAGAAATTTCCCCCTGGCTTCCTAGGTCCCTAGCTGTGTCGTTGGCAGTTGTCAGCTCCTTCCTGTGGAGACCACAATTACTGACAAGGAAGGAAATGTGACCACAGTTATTGTCAGGACTTTGTCCTGGTTTGGGCTTCAAGGATACCAAAATATAATGTATAAAACTTGGTCAGTCTCATGAATTTTTACAACCAGATGAGTTATAAAAAAATTAAAATGTCAGAAGTAACTGTATCTAAGTAACATTAAGTCTATTAATTTAATGTTACCAAAAGTCAGGAAAAGCAAATGTAAAGATTATCAGAGAATATTGATTCACTCCCCTCCACCCTGAATCATGGATATAATTTCCAGTCATTAGTTACATTAAGTACACTGCTGTTACTCAAGAAATGTTGTGTAATAATAGTGTCTGTTAAATGGGGTATTTTAACATATGTTATGAGAAATATAAAAAGTCAGCATGACTATAAAATGCATCATAATTTTGCATTTGCATAATTTTCTGTTTAAATGCATAATGCTCACGTTATATTAGCTTTAAAGGCACACATGACTTTTTTAACGTAGTACAGTAAGTCTATAGAGTGAGCAAAAGAAGTGAGCAGAAAGAAATTAAGCACTAGGGCTCAACTGAAATGGACCATAGGGCATTTGAAGCTGATACATCTGCCGAGGATGGCTAGATTTGGAGTGCACCGGTGGATTTACTCTGCCTCTGAAAGTTCCCCGCAAACCCGTTAAAAGACTAACAGTGTACCGTGTCTCTCCAGCATTAACGTTCATTTTCCCAAACGCGACCTTTATATTCTCAAAATCAAGCTGACAGACAAACATCAACAGAATGTTGGACTTGCTATTTAAGGGATCATATGATGTTTCGAACCTTTACCACGTCCTTTAAATTAAGGCAATCTTTCAGTAGGACACAGGTAAATGTCTTCAGTGACTCATTTCATATATATATCATTTAAAAAAATTTTCCAAGTCTACACTGAAGACTTGCTGATTCTGAACAGGCACTTACATTTATTAAAATGCAAACTATCCTTCCCAAATATCTAAGGGTCACTAGCAGCTTCTCTACAGCAGCCACTACCTGCACATTCCTGGCAGCTTCTTGTCCTCAGTCCCTAAAACAAATATGCTCAACTGTGTCCACTAAATAGGACTAATTTTAGAAAATAATATAAGAAGAGGCCACCAATTTGGCTCCATTTTGACTAATCTGGCACGCAGATGCTGTGGAACAAGTTCCCTTAATGCACAGAGGAGGGAAATTGAAATTCTTTTTTATTCCAGCCCCTTTGTATGCTGTGTGCCTTCTCCCATAATATAAAGATTCCCAGGAGGCCAGGAATACGACACACTGGGGACACCAAGACACGTAAGGTGGGCCTCGTCTCATTCTAAAGACAAAGCACCTTGTCTTTTAGGAAGCTGTGGTTGCTTCTGGCTTCCAACTCATCGCTCAGGAAGTGAGCTCATATGAATACTCCAAGGTTCAGAGAGGGGTAAACATCCCCCATCAGAGCTCCAAACCCCAGTCTGGGAGGTTGGCAACTTCCACCACCCCACTTCACCAAGCACCGGTAGGTACCTGGAGCCTGGGGTAGAGGGCCCAGGTGGGGGCAGAGCTGGCCGGCAGGTTTAACAAGTGGAGGAGCTTGTTTTTCAGGTTTTGCCTCAGATCCTCCACCTGCTTCTGTGACTCTTATAACACCGTGTAACATGCAGTAGGTCTCTGCTCCCCTTCAAGCCTAGAAACTCCTTACACAACTCTGCAGCTCCTCTGTCTACTGCAATGACCTGCATGTGGTAGGTGCTTAATAAAATCACTGGTTTTCATTCTGAACTGCGCTAACCTGATCTGAATGGAATGGATGTCTAAGAAGAGAGAAGCTGGAAGCCTGGCTGAGCCTCACCAGGAAAGGTAGAGCAAATTGGCACAATTCCCCAGAGAACTCAAATAAGTATATCCTCTGTGGTAAGCAAGAATTCAGTGAAAAGAAAAGTGTTTGGATTTCCATTTCAATTGCTTAACCAAAGCATTTCCCCCATACTCTAGTGAGGCAGGGGGCTATACGGGCAAATGCAAGCCTTTGGCATCAGGCAGACAAGTTCAAGTCTTGGCTCACCCTTTACTTGCTGCATGACCTTCGACAAGTAAGCCCCTTGTACGCCATAGTTTCTTCACGTCTAAAATGGGGATAATGAGCCTACCCTTCTAGAATTGTTGTTAGGAATAAATAAGACAACAGATGCCCAGCAGTTAGCAAATGCTCAATAAACGGTAGCTATTATGAGCTTAGAACTTGAAACTCAAAAGTCAGATCAAGCCTAACTAGGGAACAAAGACTCTAAGTTTTAAATATTATTTTCTAACTGACAGATGTATCACTTACCAATTCCATATTTAGTCTTACAATAAGTCTTTGTGAATTCATCACAGTCACAAAGGAGCACTTTCCTTCCCCACACATTGATGGTGGTTCCCATGGACAGGTCACTATCTTTGTAAAGCTCTGGGTCTACTTTTCCTAGCTAATTAAAACAAAGGAACGTAACATTGACACCACAGACCCACCAAAGACATTGGCACCCACCCCCAAAGGGAAAAAGAAATTTTTAAAAATCCATTATATCATCCATAACCAAAATGTTTAAATCAAATCAAAAGACAACCGCTCAATATTAACATTTTAAAACATTCTTTTAGCAATGTAGTGCTACCAAATGGCACTGCAATGCATATATTTATACATGCACTTAAGCATGTTTATTATTGATAAACAGCAGTGCAATACATACATTTATATACTCATCGATCTCATTCACAATCAATCTCCCAGAAGCAGAACACGTAACTCACCCCACATTCCAGGTTCCAGGGAAGTCACACTGGAAACAGTAATAAAACGTGACTTACCTTGTATTTATCCAACAGGCAGCCATACACTCGGTTCTCTGACAAGCCACCATCTACATTGAGAACTGTCCAGTCTGTTATCTGGCCTGGTTGATAGACTCCAGGGGGGCCATACTGGAAGCTAAAAATCAAATCAAGATGTAGTGGATGGCCTCTAAACACAAACATGCTCCTGTTGAGGGACTCAAGCAGGAAGAGGCACCGTATGGTTCTTCTCTGCCATCCCAAGGAAGACAGGACACAGACTCCAGCCACCTTTCCCCACGCTTCCCCACCCACTGAAGGCTGGTCTACACTCTCCCCCTCCTTCAAGGCCCTGATAAAGTCCCATCTTTCCCCCTGACCTCTCCCATCCTACTGGCCTGTCCCCAATTCAAACTTCCGTAGCACCTACCTCAGGGTTAAACCACTTTTTGTTGCTCTCTAATCACTTCTTTACTTGCTTAGCACCCTGCCTGATCCTGAGCAAGGACGCACTCATTGGCAATGGAGTGCAGTCAGCCTCTAACAGAAACTGTGGCCCGGAGCAAGCCAAGGAGGGCACTCCTCAGTTCCACCCGCACTGGAGGTGGTCCAGGCAGGAAATATCTGAACTAACTTATAGAAATTGATAGTGATCCGTTTATCCCATACACATGAGAAATCTGAATCATGCCAGATCCGTGTGATATAAAATGTTTAAGTTTCAATGTGTGAACTTAGGATGTGTGGGGTGTCAGTAAGCCACGTAACAAAGAAAAAACAGTACGTTTAGATGCAAACTCTTTCTTTGCTGCTTCCTAGCTACAGGACAGGGGGCCAGGCATTTATCTTCTCAGAACTTCAGTTGTGTCATCTAACCGCAACAACAGTACTTACTCCTTGCTTTCTCAAAGGATGCTGTGAGTGTCAAGGGAACACCCACTGCTACTGTATCTCTCCCGAGAATGGAAGCTCCACAAAGCAGGATTTTATCCATTTTCTTTCTCACTGTAACCCCAGAGCTGGCACACAGCTGACACTTACTAAGTATTTGTTGAATGAACGAATAAATGAAGCAACTGATGTCAAGAAACACTGCAAATGTCAGGTATGTCATTATTATTTTATATTTAGCCTATTTTTCAAAGCCATTCTAAAAACAGGCTTCCCTGGCACCTCCTGGCCACCTGCTGTGCATACGCCCTGAGTTCGCTCTGGGACAAATCCTGCCCCTGCCCCAAGAAGCAACACAGCAGGACTTCTGGCAGGAGACTCAGAGAATCTGGAAGAGTCTCCTGTGATAAGCAAATAACCAGTGGTTGTTTGCATCAGAAATGAGCATTAATCTTTTCAGTAGCACTAAGAATTAAGTTTCAAAATACTTTACCCAAATAAGAAATAAGATATAACATAGAGCTGTGAATAAGCCTTGATACTTTCACGTGTCCTTATAAGTGTTTATAGGTCCTTAGATAGTACTTTTTACTATATTATCTCATTCAGTCTTTACAGTTATCTCAGGAGGGAAGCCTAGTTAACTGCACTTTAGAGATAGGGAAATATGCTCAGAGAGGTTAATGACTTGCCCAAGGTCACATAGCTGTTAAGTGGCAGACTCACAATTCTAACCCAGGTCTTCTGTCTCTGTGCCATTTCTGCTGCACCCAGGTTACATTAGCTCTCAAATGGCCATAAATGTGTAGAAATCACTTGGACAACTCTTTTTTAATGGTAAAAATGCAAAAGCTATCATTGTTGCTAGCCAGTGGCTATTTGCTGACTGGTGGCTACTCTCAGAAGAGTCACTCCTGTGTGTGTGTGTGTGTGTGTGTGTGTGTGTGTGTGCGCGCGCGCGCCTGTGTATGTGTGCTTGTGTGTGTGTGTATATTCACAACCCAGACCAATACAATGGGATCTCCTCAGTAGGCTACAGAGGCCAGAGGCCAGTGCCCTGCCCAAGGCCACGAGCAATCCTTTTACTAGAGAGTCATTTACCTTCATAAGACTCATAGTGAACTCAATGATGAATAGGTAGTTCTCTTGCATTTGACATTTTTCCTTTACTTGCCTCAAGCCCTGAATATTCCAACTCCAGTTTGTCATATCCTCTGTATTACTTTCATAGATGTACATTAATAGAGGGCACAAAGTGAAAGTTTTCTAAACACTTGCACTAATACATGGTGACTTGTCATCACACAGTCATAACACATGACATTCTAGACAGTGAGTGACTAGAGTCTTCAGCCCACAAGCAAACTCGGAAAGCAGTCCATTGCTCACCTTAGGTAGCTTTCTCCTCTGGAGGAACAATGACGTAGCATCTCTTCCTGAGTTATGTGGCAATACTCCTTTGATTTCGATGGTATCATCAGACAGAAAGTAATGCAGGATGAGCTCTCTATGGTCCCCAAACACTAAGCCTGAGTCATCCCAAAGGCAGAAGAAACGCAAAACCTTCCTATCATACTCAAGGAACTGTTTCAGAGTGTCGAAGGACTCATAGGGACGTAAGGGCTCCATGCAGTCTAGCTTCTGCCAATGGAGAAAAGGTTAATGAGAGTGGAAGTTTTTCCATAGTTGCTTCTGGGATGCAAGCAATCAAAGAATATAACGGTATCTTTTCTATAGACTATTCAGTGACATTTTTTAAAATTTCAACTAACAACATACATGATATGCATATATAACCAGTTTCAACCTTAGAAATACAGACAATCAAGTATTAGGAAGCCTTTCGTTATTATTTTAACACACTAAAATATACTTCTATAATGTTTTTGAAAACTGACTTTTCTCAAAGACTTAAAATTCTTGTTTAAGAGCAGACAAAACTAATATATGGTGACAGAAATTAGAACAGTTATTGCCTCTGGGGAGAGGACTGACTGGAAAGGGGGACAAGGGAACTCTCTGGGGTGATGGAAATATTCTCTATCCTGATTTTCGTGTTGGTTACTAAATTGTATACATTTTAAAAAACTTGTCAACGGGTATGCTTAAGGTTTGTACATCCAAGTCTATGTTAATTATATTTCAACCAAAAAATTCTTTTCACTGAAAATTCATATCTGTATATGCTTCTTACTCATCCAAAGATTTTTGTGAAGGTAAAAAAGAAGAAATATATTCAGTTTTATTTTGCTCAAAAGCTTTAGATAGTGAAGATCTGAAAGGCCACGGAAACAGGAGCAGAGCAAATGGAGAACTTCCCAATCTGTACAGAACTATTGCGCGGGCTCTGGCCCCCAAATCAGGAAGCACTAGCTCGGCAGTCTTCTCAGCCCAACTCCTCTATTTGCACAGTCTCAGCCCTGTCTTGGAGTAAACCGCTCCCATTCTATCTAATGTAGCCTAATAGGATGGTTATATAAGGAAGTGCTCACTAGCAAGGGAGATGTAGTCCCACATCGGGTTATGTAATCTTACTTGTAAGCTCTCAGAATTTTGTATCTGTCCAGGGCAGTCTAGGTGCAGACTTATCCCAAGGCAGTGGGGGAGACATGATGGCCTTTCCAGAGGCTCTTCAGTCTTATCCTTGATATTTAAATGAAATTACGAGATCTCTACTTTCAACGACTGAAAAATCTTTCTTTGGCATTATAAGGCCTCTAAGAAATGCATTATTGATTACATACCATCAAGGCTCTTTTCAGTTCAAGTTAAATTGTTTAATTTTAACTTTACATTTCAAGGCAGCAAACACTGGAGAAGTAAATGCATTCAAGTCAATATAAAAGCCTCTTACTAAACTCCTAATTTTCCACAGATTTCTATATTTATTGAAGAGCTTTCTCCCTGAGGGAATAAATGCTAAAATGATTCTCCCAATCTGAAAGGAAATTATTTAAAACATTTCTTGACTGTTCTTGGTATTTATTCTTGATTCCTGGAACAAAAGATTTTTTTCCTTATAAACTTATGAAATAACACAGTGTTCTAAGTATTTCATATAATGCATCATCATTCACAATCACTATCAATCATATAATACCAGCTGTTAGTGAATGAGTGTAGCCAGATGCAAAGGGTGGTAAATCATTTAGATCCATTTCTTTTAGGTTCTCTCTGCTGGTTCTAAAGACTTCTTTTGTATTTATCTAGACTCCTTCTTCTAGGGCATTTGGAAAAAGTAGAAATGAACCCAAACCATAAATCTCCTTGCATGCCAATACACACAAGTATAATGCCACAGGGATTTCACCTTAGATGTTCCAGGATCAACAATATATATCTCTCAGGAGGGTTGTATGCCTACAGCATTAGAGGGTAATTCTGCTGGGGCTAGGAGGCAGGAATAGATGAATGATCCTACATGCAGCTTTTAACAAGAGATCAAAGCAGAATCAAAAGAGATTTTTATTCTAAATTTTATGTTATCTTTCTGCAAAGAAGTTAATTACAAGTTTTAGAAACAATAAAAATGAGACTAATCTATAGGGATAGAAATGAGAACTGTGCTTATCCCTGGGTGGGGAGAAGGGTAGATTGGAAAAAGGCATATGCGGGAGCTTTCCGGGGGATGGAAACCTATACCATGATTTTGGATGTGGATTACATGGGTGTATGCATTTGTTAAAACCCATCAAACTGTATACTTAATTTCTGTGTATTTTGCTGTGTATAATCATACTTTAATAAGAAGAGAAACAAATGACAATAATGAAAATCAGGATAAGAAGAGATTTGAGTTCAAGGCCCAGCAAGAAGATCGGTGAGGTATGTGACCTTCCACATGACACTTGCCCTGTTGGGTATTCAGGTTTTTCTGTAAAACATAAAATTTGGGCCAGGGGATCATTAAAAAAAACTTTGGAAAGACTACAGTAATACTACTAACACTGATTCTTTCCTCCCTACACTAGCTGGGGTCAGCCTTCGAAAACAAGCATCCTGTCATCATAGGAGTATGTCGAAATCATGGCCTTCCTCACTCCTGAACACCTCTGCGTCTGATAATTCCATAAAGGGAGCTGGGAGTCCCAAGAAAGAAGGAAAAAGGCGTACCCAAAGGGTTCAGTAAATCGGTAGCACAGGAGCAAAGATTTTCCCAGAGTTAGGCAACTAAAATGGGAAAAGAAAAGCCAGGTAAGTGTGGCCCCAACTCTTTCACTGTCAGTGACCACAAAGCCAATCACGGGCTCTTAGAAACCATCCCATGCGGGCAGCTCGCTGAAGACTCCTACTGCCTGGAAGGGAGACTCTCTGTGGAGAGAAGTGGGGGCAGGGTCAGAAAGTGAGCATCTCCTGCACTGAAGCCAACACCCAGCCTTCCCTCCAGCCCAGAGGAGAACGGGACAACTCCAGTGACCATGGCCCCCAAAGTTCTTTCACATCTGCATCAGGAGTACCAATACCCTTTACTGACTTTGAAGGGATTCTCATCTTGAAGATAAGAGTTCATGGATGAATCAACTTACCTCTCCCCGTGTCTTCAGGTAAGGATCTTCTGGACACTGTCCCGGGGGGTTTAATCTGACTCCTATTTTCTTCAAAAAGTTTTTTGTGAATGTATCACAGTCATAAATCTTGAATGTCCAACCATAAAAGACAATGTCTATGTTGATATTAAAACGATGCACAGTATAAAACTGATCCTCGGGCTTCCCTGGTGGCGCAGTGGTTGGGAGTCCGCCTGCCGGTGCAGGGGATGCGGGTTCGTGCCCCGGTCCGGGAGGATCCCACGTGCCGCGGAGCGGCTGGGCCCGTGGGCCGTGGCCGCTGGGCCTGCGCGTCCGGA
>NW_006784589.1:1507179-1527204 GCF_000442215.2 Lipotes vexillifer | reverse complement strand
TGAGCCTGCGCATCCGGAGCCTGTGCTCCGCAACGGGAGAGGCCACAACAGTGAGAGGCCCGCGTAAAAAAAAAAAAAAAAAAAAAAACTGATCCTCATCAGGAGGCGGCAGAGAAATCCGATGACGCCGGATAAAAATTCCTACGGTGTGAAATAAAACACAATTGTTTCATCGTGTGGCTCACCAGAAAGAGATCACAGTACATCTTTATAACAACCCTGAATGCTTTCCCACTACAGTGAAGCGGGCAAAGGATTGGTTCTTGGAGAAATAGCATCAGTATGTTCAAACTCTCAGGGTGCCAGAGGGAGCTGAGACTTCTGAGGCCCAGGGTAATTTGACCAGCCTTGCATGTCGTTAGAGTTGCCTAAGTGGTACTAGGGTTTACTCTATTAAAGTAAACCATAAAGACTAGGGCAGGGGGGAAGGAGGAGGGGGTATGAACAGAGTGACCTAATGTGCCAGACACTACCATCATGTCTTTTCCCAAAACAAGCATGCTCACTTTCACCCACTAGCACTCAATGTGAGCACAGTACGCAAGCAACTAAGACCCCAAAGCAGAGTACTCACAAAAATGCACACTCCTGGTTGAAAAAAGTAATCTAATAAGCTTCACTATGGTAGATGCCAACACCATGATTTACAGCTTCTATAAGCATGAATGACTTTATGCTGCTTTGAAGCTTCTTGGAATCTTCTTCCCTCTACCAACCTCTTCTCCCTCCTTCTTCCTCTATACACTCTGTCCACCACCACCCATCCACTCCCCCAACGTGAGAGTTATCAGAGGCTTCATAGTTTTAACCAGTGCTCTGGGCTAAAGGTTCTGGATCCCATCTGCTCTTCTACTTCCAACCCTATGATGCCCATTCACTTCTCTTTAGAATATGGACCCAGGGTCCCCAAGTACACCCAAATGGCAATTAGCCACTGGAGGTAAAAAGGTTCGCTAACTAGATGAATGTACCAACTACACCACACCATACCAGCCAACTTACCCAAACACTGCTGAAACCTGTTGTCAAGAAGTGTTTAGGGTTTGAGAGTTTATCCTACTTTCAAGCTAGCAAGTTAGCCTGCCACAATTTCGTGGATGCTGGTAGAAGACATGAGATGCTTTGGTTAGAGACAAAGGGCAGTTTATTACTCACAGTAATAACAGTAGCCAGAACATCAGCATTTTTGTACCAGTTTCCTGAGCCCCAGTTCCCACAGGGTGACACAACAAGGGCCAGGTAACTTCTGCACATGCAGTAGGTTACACATTATAGGACAGAAACCCTGAGATGAGAGAACCTGAATCTATGATAAGGGCAATAAACATCCCTGCCTTTTGTCTCAGAGGGAGAAATTACCTTTATTGGACTGGACAGTAAACATGTCTGCCTTTTGTTCTAGAGGGAGACACCACCTCCATGTTCCAAGGCTGTGAGCAAACCTGCACTTTGCTCCAGAAGGAGAGACTATCTTTGTCTTCCAAAGCTGTGTGCTATATAAACATCCTTGAAAAGATAATCCAGAACAAAGAGCAGACAGTGTCTCTGCTTGCAAGATCCACAGAGATGCAAGATACCTGTGGAGAATTGTCTCTCAACCTCTGTAAACTGACTTAAGCCTGAGAATCTACTCCAGGAGCAAAGACAAAAGGAGAAAAGACAAGCAGAGCAAACTGAGGGTCTAATGGTTCAAGAAAAATGGGCTTGTGTGACCTGTGTATGGAGGCATTTTAGTATAAAGATGTCAAGCAATCTTCTTCACATTTTGTATAACACTGAGAATGGTGCCTTTTCCCAAAGTCTAGAAATACTTAGAAATTATTCATTCCTTATTCATTAAGGAATCGTTAATGAATATCTTTATGTGCCAGGAACTGTGCTGAGCTCTGTTCCATTATTCTACTAATCATCTTTTCACTCTGTTGAGGGGAAATTAACTAAAATCATTTCCATCTTCTTTTCTTTGTAGCAATTTTTAATTACTCGGTACATTAAAGTAAAATCATAAAACTATAAAATTA
This sequence comes from Lipotes vexillifer, assembly GCF_000442215.2. Taxonomy (NCBI): domain Eukaryota; kingdom Metazoa; phylum Chordata; class Mammalia; order Artiodactyla; family Lipotidae; genus Lipotes; species Lipotes vexillifer. Next base: position 1,525,183 of record NW_006784589.1, on the reverse strand, counting down.
GAGCTGGCCTAGAATATTTTAAAATGTACTACATAAAAGATGATATAATTTTACGGCAAAAAATTATACTTCAATTAGCCCTTAATTCATGCCACTGAAAACAGTATGCAAATTATTTAATCATTCAAGATTAGACATTTAGAACAAATTGCATACTAAACACCCATAAAAGCATGGGCATTTCAGGTATTTTCACGAACCATTATATATCTCTTTAAAAATACTTACATTGGGCTTCCCTGGTGGCGCGGTGGTTGGGGGGTCCGCCTGCCGATGCAGGGGCGAGGGTTCGTGCCCCGGTCCGGGAGGATCCCACGTGCCACGGAGCGGCTGGGCCCGTGAGCCACGGCCGCTGAGCCTGTGCTCCGCAACGGGAGAGGCCACAACGGTGAGAGGCCCGCATATGGCAAAAAAAATAAAAAATAAAAAAACCTATATTGTGACAGTTTTTAAAATATATGAAATTTATTCAACAGCCAAGAGCTTCTTTAGGAATTCCATCTACCTTGCATTTGTACTTCACTATAAAAATTCAAATAAGCAAATTAGTGCTGATTTCTGTTCAGTAAGACTTCAAATAGAAATCCTATATTTTTCTAGGCGGGAAGAACTGGCCCACCCACTGAGCTTTTAAACAGTAATCATCACAATCATCATCATAGCCCTAGGATATGCTTTCATATATTTTTCTCATTTAATCTTCAATAATCCCACCAGGCAGATAATACGTGAAATACAAATATTCAGTTTATGGATGAGAAAACCAAAGCTCAGGATGGTTAAGTGACGTGCCCAAGGTCATGCACTCACAAACAGCAGAAAAAGATCTCGAACCTGGGTTTTTTAAGCTCTAAGTAAATACCATTACTTTCCACAGTTTGCACTGGACTGTATCTCACTGTATGACAGCCACAAATTACTTAAGTGAAGGAGGGGAGGGAGTGTCTTAGGCAAAAAAGGATAGAAATGGGGAGAAGAGCAGCCAGATACCGTGAAACAGAGATGATGGAGTTGCTCTTCCAAAAGAACAGCCTCTCTCTTCTCTAAGAGTAAATTTCTGGAGAGGGCCCACTCGCCAGCGGCAGCAATCCCCCGCCAGGGTCAACACCACTGTCACCTGTCCCCGCCCCCCCCCAGGAGCCTGCATATCTGCAACGTCCACACTCCTCCTTATCTTAGGTCCCACACTCCTCTCACTAGATGGTTCTCAGAAGAGGCCAGGGAAGTTCTTTGTGGTAACAGAAGAGAGTCCTGACCATTCATAGATTGGAAAGAGAAGGCAGGTCTAACACTAAACAAGAAAATTTTAATAACGAGAAATCCAAAGTCACAATCCCATGTTAATCAGAAAAGTAACGTGGGCATTTGAAATGTAGTTACACATGAGAGCTTTCAAAAATACATCTGTGGGACCTCTCAACTGTGCCCTTTGGGAATTAAAATTTCTATTTATTGGTATTTGTATGCTTATAGTTTTCCATGATAAATGGCAGAAACTCCACCAGCAGAAGTTTGTTCTGGAATATCAAAGAAATATGCAGGATGCCATGTCTCTGGCACACACTGAAGAGCACCCAAGACCATCAAGATATATAAATAAAAATAACATTACAAAATGGAAAAACATGGGCTTCCCTGGTGGCGCAGCGGTTGAGTCTGCCTGCCGATGCTGGGGACACGGGTTTGTGCCCCGGTCTGGGAAGATCCCACATGCCGCGGAGCGGCTGGGCCCGTGAGCCATGGCCTCTGAGCCTGCGCGTCCGGAGCCTGTGCTCCGCAACGGGAGAGGCCACAGCAGTGAGAGGCCCGCGTACTGAAAAAAAAAGGAAAAACAACAACAAAAGCACTATATCTACCCTTGAAATGTTCAGATATTTATCTTCTTAATTGGTCCATAAAGACAATTTGGGCAGATGTCCAGGCATCAGGTGTCTGCTTTTAAGCTCTTCTTTATCTTCATATTTCTCGTCTCTCTTTCTTTTTAAAGGCCCTGCTATCTGATTATACTCTGCAAGCTTTAACTTTCTAACACTCCCCTGTGGTTTAGATCAAAATGATGATATATCCATTTATGTTTAATGCGTTTTCATTTCATTCAGTTCGGAATTGCTTTAGATCTTTGCTCATACCACTAAATTTAGTTTTTAGGAATTCACCTTCAAGACTTAAGACTCCAACCTCTTACTTCTATCTTAAGTATGTTTAGTTCATTTTAGTAACACTGCAGACCTAGGGTACATCCAAGTCTAGAGGCAGGTATTTCTTAGGTGAATGAATATACGAGTGGAATTGCCACTTGTCATCATGTGTATCCTAAAAATACTAAGACCATTCACTGTGATCAGCCATGATAGCGTATCTTTTCCTCTTATGCTCACTATAATTCCTTCACTAAAATTACTATTCCATTTCTATTTTTATAAAATGTCATCTTTGTGGAGTTTGATTTAATGAGAATAACTTTTTAAATATAGCTAACTTGACACTTGCCTTGCAGCAAAAGAATAAAAATTTTTGAATTCCATATCTCTGATCACAGTAAGAAACAATAATCCTATGCATCTCCCCCTACCCACTGAATGAGCCCCAAATGACAGCCTGTTGGGTATTCTGTCCTCTTGCTCTTGCACTACCACCTTCTTGCCTAGTTTTCCTTATACACTCTATGATCTGCTCCCAGTACCTCCCAACTCCTCACCTCACCACTTTCCTCTTTACCTCATGCTGTTCCTTTTGACTAATGTGCCTACCTCTTCCAACTTTATCTGGAGAAACTTTTGAGGTACCACTCAAATGCCTTATTCTCTAATGGATACTGGCATTTCCTCCTCTGATCCCTCAAAGTACCTCATAGCATTCATGATGACTACACAGTGTTATGGACATTGCCTGTCACATTCCTTTCCTTTTTTCCTCCCTCCCTCCCTCCCTCCCTCCCTTTTTCTTCCTTTCTTCATCAAATTTACTGAGCAGCCATCATGCACCAAGCACCTATCTTCACAGTGACTTACCTCCACTCCTATACTCCACTCTGCTCCATTCAGCGACAGTTCTCTCCGCAAAGTCCACCCTCTGGGGTTGCCAGATTTACCGAACTGAAGAGCAAGATGCCTGGTTAAATTTGAATTCCAGATAAACCATGAATAATTTTTAGTATAAGTACGTCCCGTGTCATATTTGGGGCATAGTTATACTAAGAACTTCAAATTTAACCAGGTATCCTGTATTTTATCTGGCAACTCTACTACCATCCCACCATTCCACTTTATGGGATGCATACTTATTAGATATAGCATATGCCCAATATAAATAAATGACTTCTATTTTGTGATTATATATATATGAAATACTACCCCGTTGAGAGGCCAAAACAAGTCACTAGTGGAGATCAGTATTCTTAACCAAGGATGCACTGAAAATCAAGTAGAAGCCATTTCTTTTTCTTTCTTTCTTTCTCTTTTTTTTTTTTTTTTTTTTTTTTTTTTTTTTTTTTTTTTGGCCGCATCTCGCAGCCTGTGGGATCTTAGTTCCCTGACCAGCGATCAAACCTAGGCCCCCTGCACTGGGAGCATGGAGTCTTAACCACTGGAGTCTTAACCACTGGACTGCCAGGGAAGTCCCAGAAGCCATTTCTTGACCCCAGGCCTACAGAATCAGAAATTTTGCGGGTGGGCCAGGAGATTCTGATGATTGCTCTCCACTGAGAACAACTGGTACAGACCTTACCAGAAAATCATGGCATGTTTCTAACGGTTATCCTTTCTTTAGTATAGCTTAGTTGGGACTTGGCAGCATTTGACAAACAGTTGTTCTGTTAGACAATCGGAGGTAAAACTAGTAGGATTAACCTCTGACATTCCTGGCTTGGCATAACATCGTTTTAACTATATTCCAGCAGAACAGCAACAAATTCTATGAATATAACACATCTAACCCAAAAGAGAATGATGTCCTGGCAAGAAATGAAAGCGAGCCTTGACATACATCAGTGACTTGACTTTTCACACACATATATCTCTCTGCCAACAAGGATTCGTGAATATGTTGTTCTGATGAGAAGTTACACAGAACTGAATGCCTATTTTGGCACCACGCTAAGGGATGCCTCTTTTATTTCTGGCTTATTCCAAACTCCCCCTCCCTAAAAAAATTTACATGATAGGAGAGGCAACTAAGAAGGGAGGCTATAATTCATCCAGGTGCACTAATTTCTGAATGGTCAGCTCTACAAAAAACAAAACAAAACAGGTGCATATGACCTTCCAGTTCATTGGGAAAATATCAAAACCCTATGGAAGTAACAGGAGCACCATCAGTGCCCAGCACCTAAATGTGACCCCTAACCCCTCTGAGGGCCCACAGGCACAAGAAAAGCAGTCCCAGGCCACTCAAGACACAACTGAGTGTCCCCATCCCACTGAGGTCTGAGCCCCTGGCTCAGTAAGCTCATTTCCTTTTTCCCAATCGTTTAATTTAGGAAAGCCTGAAGAAGGCATTTCAATGAACTTCCAAAGTTTCCTCTGTCCTAACAGACCTTCCTTAACAAGAATCATCATATTAATTAATTAATTAATATTTCAAGAGAGACCGGTTTCTCTCTAAACAAAATTTGATGGTAGAGTGGTTATTTGTGTTTGCTTTCCACAGGAACTGCTAGGGCCTGCCAAGTATCTCCACTCTGCGGACAAATTCAGTCTCATTACATATCGTGATTACTAATGTATTCTGTACATACCCCCTGAGCTGCATCTCACTCAGGGAAATGTCCTGATCAGAGTGAGCCCATCAGAAATTCTGAAAATTTCAAAAGAGACTTTAAAATTGTCTTCTCCTAAGGTTTTTTTCCCCGAGTCTTTATGAATAACATTCCCTCCTACTTCCATAAAAATTATTTTCAAGTAAATCATTATAAATATCTTCAATTTGCCTTTGGAATCTGCCTATGTGAGATTTGAAATCAAGAGGCTGAGAGAATCGAGAAGTCTTAATAAAAGCCTTTCCAAGATCCTCAGAGAGGAGGTATTTCATTTTTCTTCTTGGAGTTTAATAAAACTAAGATTCACTGGACAGGGGCCAGTGAGCTACAGGAATATGAACTTTTGCCTTAAAAGTAATAAAAATAAAAACATAATGCAAGTCACTAATGCAGTTCAGGGTGTCATATGACCTCCAGTTCATCACTTGTGTAAATCTGATGTCATGTGGGGAAGGTAATCAAAAAATAAGCAAAGCTGGGCTTCCCTGGTGGCGCAGTGGTTGAGAGCCCGCCTGCCGATGCAGGGGATGTGGGTTCGTGCCCTGGTCTGGGAAGATCCCACGTGCCGCGGAGCGGCTGGGCCTGTGGGCCATGGCTGCTGAGCCTGCACATCCGGAGCCTGTGCTCCGCAACGGGAGAGGCCATAACAGTGAGAGGCCCGCGTACCACAACAAAACAAAACAAAACAAAACAAAAAATAAGCAAACCTTAGTTAGGGAATATCAGAGTAAAGCATTTAAGTGAAAATGTATAAGAAATATTTTTTTGCTAAAGCAGTAATGTCACTTACCTAACCAAATGCACTTAGGCAAAACAGATGTTCACAGAAATTAAAAGCTGTCGATTTTCTTAATGTTTTGAAATAATTCTTTAAACATTTTCTAATACATTACTGTCAATATTTAAGAACTGCATTATATATGTTTAAAATGACCCTAAAGAGTATAAAGACCTACAAATATCATATGATACTGCTTATATGTGGAATCTTAAAAAATGGTACAAATGAACTTATTTACAAAACAGAAATAGAGTCACAGATATAGAAAACAATCTTATGGTTAGCAGCGGGGAAAGGGGGGGAAGGGATAAATTGGGAGATTGGGATTGACATATACACACTACTATATATAAAAGAGATAACTAATAAGGACAGCACAGGGAACTCTACTCAATACTCCATAACGACCTACATGGGAAAAGAATCTACAAAAGAGCGGATATATGTATATGTATAACTGATTCACTTTGCTGTATACCTGAAACTAACACAACATTGCAAATCGACTAGACTCCAATAAAAACTTTTTTAAAAAGTATAAAGACCTCTTGTCCCTTTACAAAATAAAATATCACACTTCCAACTTTAAAAGTTTTTAACTTTAACTTTAAAGTTCCAACTTTAAAAGTGAAAATCTTTTCTTAAATATCAAAGCATTTCCATATTTCCTAAAAGATTTATCATTAAGCCACAAATTCTCCAAATAAAAGCCAGGGAGTAGATATTGCATCAGCTGGAACACAAAGAATCATGAGGACAGTTCATATTGCCTCCGCATACCAATCCTCACCTGCTCCTTCCACCAGTAAAACCAAGCACAACACTAAATCAAATCTTCCTCTTTCCGCCACCTCAGCAGTGGCTCTCTCCCAACATGGTACAATAGCCTGATTCTGCTCATGATCTGGGCACCCCTGATTCCCAATCCACAACTCCAGTGTCGACTTTTTTCCCGAGAACACATCCTAAGGTTCTACCTGCCTTGTGGGCAACACCATACAGATGTTCCAACACAACTTGAAAAGCCTCATGACCCAAACACACCCCAGCTCCAACTCCAATGCCACTCCTTGCTCCATGTTCCTGGGCTCTATTAACGCATCACCATCCTCTCAACCACAGCATGAGCTCTGAGACAAGCGGTTAAGATTCAGATGGAGCAAATTACTTCTCTAAGCCTGTTTCCTTTCTGTAAAAGCTGATGATAACCTACTGTAGATGGTCACTGGGGTGATTAAATGAGATAATGATAAAGTAGGTACCTTATCATTAGATATTCCCCTTCCTCACTCTCTATATTTAATCGCTGGTCAAGGCCTATTAACTGCCAATCAAATGTGTCTACAATCTTTCCCCTATGTCCTCTTCCTACCATCATTCTCCTGGTTTGGATACTCAGCACTTCTACTCTGAACAATTGCAAAACTCCTGGACTAGTCACCTTGCTCCCTTTCCTCTCCAACCTGCTTGCCTACAAGCTCCATGAGATAGGGATATAATGAGTCTTATTCCTTTTGTCCATTTTCCCAAAACCCAGCACAGTGCCTAGCATGGAGTAGACACTCAACAAACACTTCATGACAATGCTGACTGGCTCCAAATTAATCATCCAGACATAACGAAGCCATGCTCTAAGAACAATCTCAATCTCATGAGCACTGAAGGAAGTCCTTCGCATACTGACTCGTCATAACATTATTCTCAGAGGCCTATGGTCCTAAAACTCTGTTTCTCCCCCATGGAACCCACTGTGGTATATCAATATGGAGGCACTGGGCCCAGATAAGTATTTAGTAAGCAAAAAGTTTATTCAACATAGGCAGAAAATCATAAGATGTGTTAAATAACGATAATTTGATAGTAAGTAGAGCATGTATATGCTAAACACAGAAAGAAAGGGATGGAAGGACCAAGAGACAACTACTTTTCAGTATGTATTAAATATACATGAGGTACCTGAGCTCTGAATATTCATGATACACTAAATATACAAGAGGCACAAAATATTCATGGATACTCAATATTCATGAGGCCTTAATTTGGCCACTCATTCACTGGTGACACCCATTCTAGCCCCCTGTGTCCTGTGCCCAAGAAACACAAATAAAACCCATGACTATTCAGCAGGCCTACTGGCAAGCTACAGCTGTGGCCAGGCCCACTTGTCCCTACATCTTTCCAACAGAGTGTGTGTCATTAGCCTAAGGTCCCTTCTGTCTGTGGTCTGCCTTGAACTTTAACTCTGGTCTCCAAACCATACTATTGTCAGAAAAGCCTTATGCAATGGAAGAAGAGAGAGAGGACCATTGCCTACCCCAGGATTCAGGCAGGGTGGTCCTTCCACCCACTTGTACCTTGTCCTAAGTATGTGAACCTCTCTGCCAAAAAATTATTCCTCTTACTGATCTGAGTTCTGACCCCCTAGGTCGTGTCCTTGAGGATACAGAAAATTAGGTCACCCCTCCCCCACGTGACAGCCCTTTAGATTCCTTAAGACATTTATCAGGCACACCTGAGTCTTCCCTTTACAGACAAATATCCCTTTTCACTATTCTCCCTTACACATGATAAATTTTCAGTCCTTTCACCAACATGGTTGCTGTCCCTTGAAGGCATCCAGAACTTGGCATTGTCCAAAGTAAAGGACTTATAGCACACACAGAAGAAATCGATTACCTCCCTTGACCTCTGCCATGCTTCTACTAATGCAACCTAGGATTAGCTTCTCTACTGGCCACGTTGCAGAGCTAACTCTTGTCTGACTGAAGTGGAGTATGGGTAAAGATGACTGGCATACGTGGGGCGAAGAAGCAATGGCCTTCTCTTGAAGCACTATGAAAGTCTATAGTTAATAGGTATGAAGATGAAGAAAGAGTGGTTGGAGCAAACAGCAGTGAATTCAAGAAATGAGAGAGAAGCCCAATCTGGAAGCGGCAGTGGAGACCAGTCTTCCCTCTACCCCTGAGGGTGTTATGAAGGAAGTAATGTGGTCACAGCAAAAAGACAAAAAAGAGTTTGAAGAAAAAAGTCAGACACAGGAGAGTTCGTTCATACTAGAGCAGCATGTGAAAGATACAGGGATAACACAGAAGAGTGAGTGAAATGGCCAGTGTTGAGGTGCGGAGGGTAGAAAGCTGATAAGTCAGTATCAATAACTACAAGCTATCAACATGTTTACATTCACCATTGCCAACAAGTTAGATACCTACACAGTAGCATGGGGTCTTTTAAAATGCGAGAGAAAGATAGTATATAAAGGCAGTAGTTAGAAGTGAAAGAACCATAACTCTGCTTTAAATAGATACTTTGAGGCAGCCCGTTCTTTTTCAATGCTGGTTCATTTACTTGAATTGTGTCATCTTCAAGGTAGAAGTAGATTTTATAGCATCTTATTCTATAGTTTTCTTGAATTTTATCAGGCACTTCATCTTCTAAATAGGCATCAAAAGATAATACCTGTTGGAATCATAATTAGAAACTAAGAAATGAAAAAAATTCAGCGAACTTAAAATCAATAAAGCTACTGCCTGTATACTTTTTGTTAACGTAAAGAAAAAATTTGAGGAAATTTTTGCAAGAAGACATTCTACACATCAGCTATGAGAATGGATATACAGTCTAGGTTACAGTATATAAAGATTATTTTATATTTTCATCACTGTCTGGTTAGAATGAGGAAATGATATTCAAGCAATAAATCCATCATTCAGCTCCACCATAAATTGAACTAGTGTCTCTCTTTGGAATTTCACAGTGGGATTCCATATGTATGTGTTACAGACAAAATAATATTCTTTCCCCAAGACGAATATAAGTTTTGTCATTTTTTTCTCATTAAAAATACCACAAAGCTACCTTGGTTCTAGGATAAAATTATTCTCATCTCTGGTCCTGCTGATTGCTTGCCTTGAGGGAATTCAAACAGGCAGAGCTGAAATTCTTCCAATGCACTGGAGACCCCACCCTACACTTCTTCAGGAATCTCAAAGAGTCTAGCTCAGTGCTAGACCCAGCCTCATCTTATTGCGTGTGTCGGGGTGCGGGTAGGGGGTAGACATGGGTATGAGAGGTGGATTCTAAAGTAGTTACAGTAAAAATCAGAGAGAGTAAAAAATACCCTTGAAAATTCCTTAACTACTTTGGAAAACTGTGCCTCTCAGTAAGTACAACACAGCCTCTTTTTCTCCCATGCTGAAGCAGAAGACTGACTGCCTCTTCAGTTGAAGACCAGTTAAAATAGCTTCCTTAGGTTTAGGTGCCATGTTGTATGAATAATACATACCTTTCACCATTAGAATCATTCTCAACACAATGACCTGCTTCCACACACTAAGCAAGACATGGTAATTGAGGACAATTGAAGGGACAGTAGATTCAGGCTACCATTTCAAGCTTGGCCTGGGGCACAGGCTCCTTCAGAGCTCCATTTTAATACTTCCTTTGCTCTCATTTTTGTTCAATTTTTGTAATTAAAGTTGCAAAAGTTAAGTGTACATCTGTTGTAACACCAAGTTAATTCAACATAGACAGTATATATGTGAGTGAGGCTGTTAGGCACAATCTAACCTCTAGGGGTGGTTACCCTAATTAGGAATATATGCTCCAGGATTGTTTGGCAAATTTCTATCAGAAGCCCATGCTTCAGAAGTGGCTGACAAAATGCCTCAGTAGTTTATCTCTGATCAACAGAAGAGGTTTTGCTAATTACCATAAAGAATATTAGGGCTTCCCTGGTGGCACAGTGGTTGAGAGTCTACCTGCCAATGCAGGGGACACGGGTTCGTGCCCCGGTCCGGGAAGATCCCACATGCCGCGGAGCGGCTGGTCCCGTGAGCCATGGCCGCTGAGCCTGCGCGTCCACAGCCTGTGCTCCGCAACGGGAGAGGCCACAACAGTGAGAGGCCTGCGTACCGCAAAAAAAAAAAAAAAAAAAAAAAAATATTAGAAATGAGTTTTAGCTAGTGAAATAATTGTATTCAAAATGAATGGATAAGTTACAAATATTGACCAGCCACTGTCTTTACCAGAACAGGTTCTAGGAATCTAGTGAGCCCAGAGACCTATACCTTCAAAATGGCACCTATGTCTTCATTCCAAAACGGTCCTATGCTCAGCTGCTTTCTTGGGGAATTTATCTGGCCTGATTCCAGTTAGAAAGTTAGCTAAACTCACTACTAGAATGTTGTCATATTTGTGTTGAGTGAACATTTCCGGTAAGATGCTGTTGGATGGGTACAGGGTTTCCTTCTGGGGTGATGAAAATGTCTTGGAACTAAACAGAGGTGATGGTTGTACAACACTGTGAATATATTAGATGCCACTGAACTGCACGCTTTAAAATGCCTAAGGGTTAATTTTGTTATGTAAATTTTACCTCAATTTTTAAAAAAAGATGTGGGATGCCGAATTATATTGAACACTAAAATAGTAAACATTATGTTATATGAATACTGTCTCAATTTTTTTAAAGTAGGGGGGAAAAAGATGTTGTTGGAACACCTAAAAGGACAAGAGAGCTGGGGTTCCATCAAGCTTTCAGTAGAGGTAGTGAGGAAGAGCAAAATATGCCACCCTAGAAGGTGCCACTTTAGAATGTGGATTATTTTGACCTGAAGACAGAGCCCAGCAGACCCAGGAAGAACCTTTTACCTCTCCCTTAACTGCCTAAAAGAACTTAGACGTGAAACCTGCACCAGGAAGAGAGCTATTACCAGAGAAAACTTATTTATATCAGAAAGCCTTAACCAGCATGGCATGGCAAACATTTGTTTACCAAACACTTGCTCTTCTCATTTTCCTGTGAATGATCTTTGAAGCCCCAGACCTCTACCCCCCACCCCGTCTACTTAGCTCAGGATGGTATATAAGCATCAAGTACCCGACTGCCAAAGAGTCTCATATTTTTATGGGGCTCTGATATGTACAAAATTTCCTTTTCGTCCATTAATCTGTATTATGTCAATTTAACCAGTACTCCAGAGAAAGAATCTAAAAGGGAAGAAGGGAAAAGTTTTCTGCTCCTACAGTAATATTCAATCTGAAACCTTTTTTCTTTGTAATTGGGTAGGAAAGTGTAGAGAGACTATTCATACCCCACCTACCTCTATGTATTGAATGCTACTGGTATAAATTTGCGCATGACCAAACTGCCAGAGATCAGCTGACAATACTGTCAAGCATATAATCATTAAATATTTATCAAGCAAATGATGCACTGAAAGAGAATTAACGATGCTCAGTGGAAACAAAGAGAAAGAAAGACATGATTTTAGGTTGGACTTCAATATTTCTAGAAGAGGGACAGACCGATATTTCATGTTCTGGTCCCCTGAGAATACAGGGCTGATGAACTCCAGCATGAAAGGTAGAGAGCAAGTCAGAGCAGTAGAGATGGAAAGATAGAAAAAGAAGAGGGAGAGGAAACTGTAAAATGTAGCAAAATGGCATTTGAGGGAAGAGATACCAAATAGATTAAAAGTGATCTCACAAAGGTGAAAGACCTAATTGCAATGGAACTTGATGTACCAGAGAATCCAGAGAGAACAATCTAAAATAAAAACTGAGAGAAATGAAAATTTATAGAAACATAATTATGATACAAGGTTTCATCATAATTTATGATGTCAAGCAAAGACTAGATAAATAAGGTCCTAAAGGATGTAACTGGCTGTAATTTTCTTGAAAACGGAATGTAAATGTCATTTGGCAGGTTGTGTGATCTTCCATTCCCCACAGGCCTCTACAAGCCCTGTATTATATGAGGTTACCTGCCTGATCCCCAAGGCATTCAGATTTTTGATGCTAGCCAAGAGGATATAAAATCTGAAATCAATTAGCTTTAAATACTAGATATGTGATATTTCCTCATATAATGGAAAAAAATTTAATGTTAATATTTCTGAAATCAGATTCTTCTTACAAGTAAAGCCAAAAGAAACTCAAAGCAGTCAGGAATGCATTTTAACGAGGAACATAGATGTAACTTGATGTAAGGTGTAAATTTAGCCTTGTGGGGAAGGAGTTAGTTCTGTTTTCACGTCAACTGAGTTCTCTGCTTTGCACTGCATATCCCAAATAGCTGGATTTTAACATCAATTTGGAATCCTAATTTTCACGTAAAATGTTTTCAAAATGTTACTGTCTGATGTAGCATTGACATAAAAATGCTAGAAGACTGTCCATCGTGTGCTAGGCAATGCAATCATAAGGCAAAAACAGAAGTCTAATCTCTCAGAATAAATCACAGAATTTTAAAAGATCGTGAAGCTGGTATGACCAATGCATGAGTCATAAAGACTATTACTCAGGAACCAAACATCTGAGTGTCAAAAGCTTACAGCTGAATTCCTAGAGAAGCTGTTAAGAAAGAAAGAAGCACCAGTAATGTTCAATAAGGCTCAACATTTTATAAAGAGATCAACATCATAAGTCTAAGTTTAAAATGTTTATGTTCTATTTAATGAAAAAGGCTCAGATTTAAATTGCGAGGTACGAAAGAAGAAGGTACATAATAGTAAGGATAAATGCATGCTATCATAGGTTAGTTAGTAGACAATAAAAATTTGTGTACATTTAATGCGGTGTTGTTTATTCTTCTGGAAAAAGATGTTATTATTATTATTTTTTGATGTGGACCATTTTTAAACTCTTTATTGAATTTGTTACAATACTGCTTCTGTTTTATGTTTCGGTTTTCTGGCCATGAGGCATGTGGGATCTTAGCTCCCCGACCAGGGAACGAACCTGCACCCCCTGCATTGGAAGGCGAAGTCTTAACCACTGGATGGCCAGGGAAGTCCCCAAGGTGTTATTAAATCAATGGTTTCTCTTATGACAGAATTAAGGAAATAAACTATAATGAATTTTGTACTGCATATAGAGGATGGCTCCTTTATACATGACAATGGTATAGTTTAAGAAATTTATCATATGTGAAGGGCAGCACAATATAACACCCCAAAATATGCTTCTTTGGCATAAGAATTATCTTGAGCTGATCATTTTTAAGAAACAGCTGAGAAAGGAGAAGCTCTGAAATGTGAGTAAAAGTTATCCTTTTGTAAGAGAATTTTACATTTTTAATGGAAATCTCCATTGGTAAGGGTTTCTCCCTCTCTGTGCCAGAAAAAGGAAGATAACTATATCTCTAGAAATGCATCAATGGAGAAAGCATGAACTTAAATCTGCATAACTGTACCGACCTTTATTGTGCTTTGCCTGATAATCTCCCACAACTGGCTCCCCACACCCCGAACATCTTTTGCCTTTAGCTGGAACTAGTATTTAAGGTGGTGGCTTGGGATATTTGGGAAAGTTACTCAGTTTTCCTGGTATCTCCCATGTATACAGGAGGTAAACATGCTATTAAACTTGTTTGTTTTTCTCCTGTTAAGCTGTCTTTCATTACAGGGGGCATCTCAGTCAAAAACCTAGAAGGGTAAAAGGAAAATTAGTTTCCTTCCCTACATAGGCTAATTTACAAAAAAAAAATTTTTTTAAATAAACTTAAACTACAGAAATCATAGCCATCAATCACAAACAATACAACTAAAAATGTATCATGTAACTATAAACAAATATTGTCACCCCTAATAATTATTGTGAGGAGAGTAAATTTTAAAATACAAAAAATAAGTAGAGAATTTAATAAAATTTAAAGAGGTACAAACCTATAAGATACAAGCAAATCTGTACTCTTGGGTAAATTACTGGATTTAGATTATAACATATGAGAATTTAGAGTTAAAGACAGCCAACGCAGGTAAATGTACTAACTCAGTGATTCTCAGCCTTCTCGGCTTCTCATTAGGAACTTAAAAAACAAAAAAAACATACCCAAGCCTAAATAAATTAAACAGGAATCTTGGAGGCAGTTAAGAGGGGCATTAGTATTTTTTTTAAAGCTCCACAAGTAATTCTGAAATGCAGTCACAGTAAGCAATGGATTGAACAAAAATTTTTGAAAGTGCAAAAATTTGTCATAAGGAAAACAAGTCTAAAGCAAAAAGGATAAAAGCACAAATAGATAAATTTGAAAGGAGAAAAACAACTGCAATAAATAAATTCAAGAGTTTTTATTAATGAATAAAATAGGTAAGATTCTAGCATTGGGGAGGGAAAAATCTTTCCTCTACCTTTCTAGGTTCTTCTGACTGGTCTAACTGAATTAAACTGACGTGAGACAGATTAACAGGAGAAAAACCAAATTTCATTATGTACGTATAGGGGCTCCATAAGAATATGAAGCTCAAAGACAAGTTAGGCAATTGAAGCTTATATGCCATCGGAGAGAAGGGGAAGGGGGTAGGGGTTGCGATTTCAAAGGGGAAGAAGGCAATTCACAAGAAGATGAAAAAAAGCAAATGTTTGGTAAACAAACGTTTGCTGGGCCATACAGAAGCAATGGGAGAAAGAGAGGAATTTTAACCCACACTTTGCTAGGTTCCTCCCTGTCTCCCTTCATGGAACAGGTCCTGTATCTAAGTTCTTTTAGGCAGTTAGGGAGAAAGTCAAAGGTTCTTCCTTAGTCTTTTGGGCCTTGACTGTTTTCAGCTCAGGATAATCCACATGCCTAAGAGACACTATTTGGGGTGGCAAATTTTGCTCCCCTGCACTAGCAAAGATAATCAAAGAATGTAAATAAACAAAATCAGAAACGAGATAGTGCACGACATAGAGATGTAATAAATTACAAGATGTAAGTTATCTTATTATAATAAATTATTCAAGCTTTTATAAACATAAATTTTAAAACCACAATTAAATAAGTGATTTTCTGTAAGAATTCTGAAGTATCAAAACACAATGAATAAACTAATAACCAAGTAAGAAGTAAAAAATTTACCAAAGTATTGCCCCAACAAAGGCTCCAACCAGGATGATTTACTAATAGATTCTTTCAAGCTTTCAAGGAAAAGAAAAGCACCACTTTATATAACTCCCCCAGGATACCAAAAAAGATGGAAAGCTACAAAGGTGAATTCCAATGCCTAATACACAAGGTATTAAAAAAAAAAAAAAAGAAAACTATGGAGCAAGCCAGTGGGAAGCAGCCGCATGGCACAGGGAAACCGGCTCGGTAAACCCAAAAAAAAAGAAAAAAAAAAAAAAAAAAAAAAAAAGAAAACTATGGAGCAACAGTTTTCACCCTGGCTTCACATTAGAATCACCTGTAGAGCTTTATAAAATCGTGATGTTTGGGCCACATCCACACCTATACACACCCACACACAATGAAATCAGAATCCCTCAGGTCAGGCCCAGGTATCAGTGATTTTAAAGCTCCCCAAGTGATTACAATGTGCAAGCCTAGGTTGAGAACTACTGTTCCAGAGCAATTTCACTATTTATGATTTATAGAGCAAAGATCCTAACTAAAATACAAGCAAACAAAATTCAAGAGTCCATAACAGTCATAAGCAAACTACACAAAAAGCAGCATTTTCCTCACAGATGCAAAGATGTTTCTAAATTAGGAAGTAAGAGCAAATATATAATGATCTCAAACTGTTTCCTACCACATACATTTTAAAATTCAAGAGTAACTCCTTAACAGGATAAAAAAGCATCTGCTTTAAAACAATAGCCTAAATATCCAGTATTATATGTAATTGAACTATGTGTCTGCTACAATTAGGAACAGAACAAAAATGCCCCTACCAACATCATGACTTAATATTTTTTAGGAGTTCTGGACAATGTAAGAAGTAAAAATATTAGCAAGAAAGAGACAAAAGCTATCATAATAGATAGACAAAATAATGGCATAGGGAAACGCTGAAAATCTAAGAATAAATAAAAGATTTCAGCATAACCACAACTGAATCAAAAATATTCTTATGTACTAGCGATAACCACCTGAAAATACAGTGGAAGAAAAAGGTATGTTCACAATAGAATAAAAAATTACAAAACACTTAAAAATAGTTTTAATGAAAACTCTGTGACCCAGATAAAACTCTAAAAGTATTTACTAGAAGATACAGGAAAACTTGACAAATAATAGGACAGGCGAAGTATATTCTGGATAAGCAGACTAAAATAACATATTTCAAATGGATATTTCATTGATGTTTTGGAAGGACTTGAAAAAATAATTCTAATTTCATCTGATAAACAGTCAGCCTATTAAAGATAATTATGAAAATTAAGAGTAATGTAGAAGACCTAACTGTCCTAGATTTCATACCTTACTTACTATTATGCTTCAGTTATTAAAACAGTGCAAAACCAGAGTAATAAGAGACACACCAGTGTGTGGAAAAAACTAGATAGTCTGGAAATAGGCTCTATTACATATAGGAATTTAACACATGATGAAAGAGGAATCATGTCAGCAAGTGAAAAAAGTACTAACTTGGAAAACCATCAATGTATACCTCCACCTAAAATAAATTATAACCCAAAATAAATACCAGATGGATTATCAGCTTAAATATAACAAATCAATCCCTTTTAGCCTCCAAAAAAATTATATACGTGGCAAAGCCCTGAAAGGGAGGATGACCATTCCAGATTTAAGAGAAAAAGACAAAATTATGAAAGAAAATATTAAAATTTAACTACAAAAACAAGTTATAACTTCAATAGGCTAAAATATAAATTAAAAACAAGCAACATACAAATAGGAAATTTAGAACATATGACAAAGGCTTAATTTATAAAAAAAATTTTAATTAATTCTTAAAGGATCTTAAAAAAGAAATGAAAACAGAACTTAAAATGCAGGAGAGGTTCAATTTAAAAAAGGAAAATATTCACTCTAAAAAAGTATCAGGTAAGTACAAATTAAAATAACAGTGAGGTGCTGGTTTTGTTTGTTTCTCCTATTAAATGAGCGTGGTAGGGTTATTCATTACCCATGTTATTTTAAATTATTGCAGTTCTTCTGAGGTAGTGTGATGCTCTGAAGAGCCATTTTAAAATTCCTATACTTCTTCTCAGGAACTCCATTTCCGGGCACGCAGCCCAAAGAAACAAACCAAAATATGGAGAAACATATGTGCAAAGATGTTCTTTGCAGCATTTTTTTTATTACACAAAAAAATTAGAGTGGGGTAAATTAAAGATCTAACAAGAAAGGAAGGATCTGGTGAATTATGGCACATGTATGTATTCTATGGCATATTATGAAGGCAGTAGTATGATGTTTTTTAAAACAATGCAGCAATAAGAGAAATGCTTAGGATATGCACAAATGTTGAGTGAAGAAACCCCACAGGACTGAAAATGGTAACATACTACAACTATGTTTTCAAAACCATGTATATTTAAACTATGCTTTATAAACCATAATTATGCTTTTCAAAAACACTGGCGGTTGGTGGGGGGAAAGTAACAAAAAGCAAGTAATGGCGGCAAACCCAGTGGTGGGCTGGCTGCGACGCACTCGGTGGGGGTGGGGGGAGTAACAAAAAGCAAGCAACGGCGGCAACTCCAGTGGCAGCCTGGCTGCGACGCACACGAGG
>NW_006784589.1:1497225-1507061 GCF_000442215.2 Lipotes vexillifer | reverse complement strand
AGTAACAAAAAGCAAGCAATGGCGGCAACTCCAGTGGCGGCCTGGCTGTGACGCACACGAGGCAGGGGCGGGCGGGGGGGAGGGACAGCTGTGGAGAGGAGGGAACAGACCTGAGGTAGAAGCAGAATGGGGGGGGCACCCTGTGTTGCGGGAGTACTTCCGGTGGCCAGGGCGGGTGGGTGGAAGGAGTTGTGCCCTCCCCCCACCTCCTCCAGCGCTGGGTTCAGCCCCGCCCTCCTGTACTCCGTTGGCAGCCTGGACCTCTAGGCCACCAGCCCAGCTCAGGGGCCCCTGTGTGGGGTCCCTAAATTACCTTCCAGCCTTTTCGAGGGCTCTGACATCTCACAAGGGCCTTGTATTCCAAACCAAATAGAAGAGCTTTCTAGCCCCGGAAGTGCTTTGATATCCCGTAAGTGCCTTGACGCCCCGCAAGTAACTGCAAAAAAAAAAGTCGCCACCATTTTTCTCGGGAGCTCGCTGAGGGCTTGGATGCTGAGCCAAGCCTTCAGTCGATCCTGGATCTTTGTGACTTTTCCAAATAGTTTTGAGATCACAAACTGAGTGGAAGGACTTTGACATCTCTGGAACACGGAGAACTGTGATGGGCGAGTGAAAGAAAGGAGAAAGTTCCCTAAGCCGCGGGAGTGGGAGCGGCGCAAGGTAAAGGACCACAAGGATCCCCCAGCAAACGCGGATGCCTCTGGGGGCCCAGTGACGTGGCCTCCTCCAGCCAGCCAGCTTAGGGCTCTGCATTACGTTCAGGGGAGCCTAGCCGCCCGGGTGCCTGAAAGCTCAGAAGGAGGTCCTTGTGGCCTTCAAGCCGAGGTTTTCTGGGGTTCATCCTGTCAGGGAAATTCCACCTCCTCATTTTACTTCTCTTTATACTTTTCCCATTCCTCAGGTTCGCGTGTGGGTGGAGCAGCCGCCAAAGACGACCTGATTCGGAGCACTCCGGGTTCCTCTCGTCCGTGGAATCGCCTCAGCGCCATCCCCTTTGTGCTTTGCCAGCCCCGTTCTAGAAGAAATGGCTTCTTCAAAGGATGTCTACAACCTTACGGGTAATTCCAAACGTAGTTTCTATAGCTCCATAAACCCTGAATTTGCAGCCATAGCTGAGGGTCAGAATAATGAGACTGAGGAAGCAGACGGGGGCCAGAGAAGCTGGGATAGACAGCAAGACCAAGGCTCTTCAATGATATATGTGAAGGCAATCCAGGGCATCCTGGGACCATTGATGGCAGAAGGAGAGGCTGCCACTAGTACAAAATGGAGCACAAGACAGCAGCCCAGCTCTGGAGGTAGATCAGCCACGGATGTCCCCTTCTCTGCTCCTCAAAGAATAGTGTCTGCCTCAGAGGTCAGAGAGAAGAAGATAGAGATCAGCGACTTCTGTGACAGGAGAATGATGGTACATCGTGAGAAGCCACTTGGTGACCCAAGGGCACTCATTTTTGAAGGCAGCTCTCCAGCCCTAAAATTTCTAGACAGACCTGACTATCATTCACAAATCCAAAAGCATCAAGATAAGAGTATGGTAATTGAGCACCCTTCTTCAGGAGGTGGCTGGTCTGACGTGCATGAGACTTCTGCCTTCAGATTCCCTCAGGAGGAGCCAATCTCACTCAGTCCCGCAAGAATTTCAAGGCCTCCATCCTTCACAGCTGAGCCTGTCACCTGCTGGCCTAATTTGTATAGTGGTCCTTGTCATGACCCTGCCAGCTACTGGCCCAGTAGTCCCAAGCCTCCTTGCTCTCTCTCCATGGGCGGCAGCAGCAGCAGCAACACATCCCAGGCTGGGAAGAGCAGCCAGAGTTTCTTGAGTGGCTATACCTTCAATTTTCCAGTGTACTCCCCAACCTGGTCCAGAGAACTGAAGTCATCAGAAGAAGATCAGTCTCCGAATTCTCATTCATTTCATTTCTCCAGAAGTTCAGAAGCCAGGATGAAGGAGAGGAGACACCATTTCCAAGAGGAGACACCATCACGTTCTTGGGGAGGACATGCATCTCATTCCCTGCCAAGGAGCCACTGGAAAAAAAGCCTACAGGAGGGTTTCATTGATACCCATTGTCACCTGGACATGCTCTATTCCAGGTTGTCTTTCACAGGGACGTTTAAGAAGTTCAGAGAAGTTTATAGCTGCTCCTTCCCTAAGGAATTTCACGGCTGCATCTCTGATTTCTGTGATCCTCGCACACTGAAGGATGGTATATGGGTGGAGCTGTTGAAAGAGGATCTGGTCTGGGGGGCCTTTGGCTGTCACCCCCATTTTGCACGTTACTACCGTATGAGTCACGAAATAGATATTGTGGAAGCCTTACGGCACCCCAAGGCTGTAGCATATGGAGAAATTGGCTTGGATTACTCCCATAAGTGCAGCACACCTGTCCCACAGCAGCACAAGATATTTGAGAGACAGCTGCAGCTGGCCGTGTCTCTAAACAAGCCCGTGGTGATCCACTGCCGAGCAGCTGAGAAAGATCTGATGGCCATCCTGAAAAAATTTGTGCCCTCTGACTACAAGATCCATTGGCATTGCTTCATTGGCAGTTACGCAGTCATCGAACCCCTTCTGGACTACTTCCCCAACATGTCTGTGGGCTTCACTGCAGTCCTGACTTACTCTTCTGCCTGGGAGGTCCACGATGCTCTGAAAAAGATCCCACTGGAGAGAATCGTCGTGGAAACCGATGCTCCTTACTTCCTCCCTCGTGGGGTTCCCAAAAGCCTTTGCCCATTTTCCCATCCAGGCCTGGCCCTGCATACAGTTCAAGAGATTGCCAGAATCAAAGATCAGCCACTCTCCCACACCTTGGCCACCTTACGAGAGAACACTAGTCGCCTCTACAATATTTAAGCAGAGAGGGCACACTCAGGAGTCTTCCAGAAAAGGGAGACCAGCAGGCTGACAACATAGACTTGGTTTGAACTCTGCCTGTGTCCCAGGTCAAGGATGTGTTTGGCAAGCCCATTGGAACAGAAGAAACCAGGACAGGATGTTCTCCACAAAACTTCTTCATAAGACTTCTGCTTCTGGCTGGTAGGGTGGGGTGCAGTGGGATGGGAGGAAGACTAAGGGGAACTGCCCTTGATGTTATTAGGGGTTTCCTTCCAGCCCAGTTGTGCCAGGGTAGTCAGTAGAGAAGAAAGAGTTCCATAAGGTTCTGGTTTGCTAATCCAAATCCCTGTTCTCTGCAGCCTGTGTTTCTGAGCAGTTGGTGGCTAAAGTCACCCACCTACTTGTCTTTAAAAAAAAAACAAAGCAAGGAATGTTGAATTTTAGAAGTGAGCTAGGTGATTTGTTCCGTTTATTCCCAAAATGTGTTTGTTATTATAGGAATTCTATAGTCCATATGGGTTGTTGTTAAATTTGTAAATTCAGTGACTGTTCAACTTGCAATTTCTTATTTCTAAAGATAAACCAACAGTAGCATTTCATCTAAGAGGAAATCAATTTAGACAAAAATTAGTTAATAGTCATAATGTGCCAGGGAGGGCTGTGGGGGACCTTAGAATTGATGGGAGCCAAATCGGTTGAATTTTACAACCACTGAGGAGATGAGTTTTGAATCTGAACTGAACTCCCTCCCCACACTTGGATAATTCCAAAGCTCTTCAGATAACTAGCATACTAGTAATAGCAACTCTTCATTCAAATTGCTCTGATTCTTAACAAGGCCCAAATGTATATCACTTAGAAATACCATTCTCCACAAGGGCAGAAACAGAGAAGAGCTTCAGCTGCCCATTTGGCAAACAGCCTTCCTCCTTGAGAAATTAAAAGGAACCCACATTTTAAGGAAAACATTTGAGTTAGGAAATTTAGCTTTGCCATCCAAGGCACACACCTAAGTATAGGAGTCCGATTACTGGATGAGAAATTCCATTTTTAAAATGGAAAATCTCTTTTACTCTTGAAAACTAAATCAATGAAAAGAGGCCCAGCATACTTCAGACTTCTCTAGTTTCCTTTGTGCCTGTTTGTGAGGATCCAGAAAAATCAGCTGGCTCCTCACCATCTGGTTCTCAGCTCAGAAGTCTCCTCCACGGAGAAGCCCTCCCTGACCACCAGTCTGTAAGTGTTCACCTCACCTGGGAGGAAAAAAAATCCTGGACTTACTATTTTGATTTAATCCTAGCACTTAGCCTTGTCTGAGATTGTGTTGTTAATAGATATGTTTGTTCATTGGTTATCTTCCCCACTATATTGTAAGTTTACAAGCTTGTTAGTCTCGTTCACACTGTACATACACCGGATGTTAGAAGAGTGCCTGGAATGGAGCAGGCACTCAGCAAAGATTTCTTGGATTAACATATGAATGAATAACTAACTTCGTTAACACCTGGCAGTTAATGATAGTATTTGGGCGACGTGGCAGATATTAGTAAGAGAATAGAGTAATAAGCCATCCTAGTTCTAGCATTCCTCTTTAATTTACAAGGCAAGGCAAGGTTGAAAGGCCACCTATATTCTGCCGGTAGATGTCATCCACAATAAAAGAAATAAATGAAAAAGATCAAGCTCTACCAGGAACTTGACAGTTCATATTTCCTATAAATAACACTGAGTATAGCATAGATTTCCCCTTTGTTGGGAATCCAGTCTTTTGAGAAGAAGAAAGCTGTAGCTGAAGTGCTTCACTTTCCTTAGTAGAACAAAAGAAGCTGATGCAGGGTTAAAGGTGCAACTTGATTATATTTTTCAAGACAGAAGACGTTCAAAATTTAAGCCAATGTTTTGAGTTAGGAAGGTTTTTTTCCATTTAATGTACACTTTAAATAGACATTGTTCACAGTGTGTCCCTCAACCCACTGGAGCCCTGAGCTTGTGATAAACAATTTTAGGGAAGAGGGTTCCATGGGCACACACTTTTGGTAAATAATGAGTTGTACAAAGTTCCTCAGATTTTTTTTTCATTTCACATTTCCTGTAATATGCTAATGTGAGCCACAAATACCCAAGAAGGTGTTTCTCAAAGTTCTTCTAGATTAATTTGATTAACTTGAGGTACAATTCAGTGAGCTCAAGTTCTTTGGAAACACGACCTTAGTCACACTCTTGCTGTTGCGATACCCTTTACCACATTTTGTGCATATCTCCACTCATCACATTCTAACATCCTCTTTCATTTACCTTTCTCACAACATAAGATCTGTGGGGAACACAGTGTTATTCATCTGATTCTAGCAAAGTGACATTACCAAGTGAGCATTTAAAAAATGGGTGTGAATGAACGGTTGCTTTTGTAAGCACACAATCAATAAGATAAACAGGATATACACATATTATAATTAAAGTAAGTTTCCTTTCCAAAAAAAAAAATGATCTCCTTCTTATATGGAGAAAATACTTTCCTTACCTGCTCCTCTCCCTCTACAATTTTGATGGCAAACGCACAGACCATACTCTGCAGTGTTTCTAACGTGCAGGAGAGAACCTTGCCATAATTCAGCTTTATTTCTTTAGGAATGGGAGTGAGCAATATGGCCTTTTCTGAGTGTAGTACATCCAGAGTGGCCTAAGTCAAAACTCACAATCTTCC
This sequence comes from Lipotes vexillifer, assembly GCF_000442215.2. Lineage (NCBI taxonomy): Eukaryota > Metazoa > Chordata > Mammalia > Artiodactyla > Lipotidae > Lipotes > Lipotes vexillifer. The sequence goes on along the minus strand of NW_006784589.1, from coordinate 1,501,518 downwards.
TTTACTTATTTCTTGAATACAGTAAAGAACACTTGTTTCATCTATTCATGTTACTAGTAAAAAACAAAAACAAAAAAAACACAAAAAACAAGAACCAAAGAAACCACAAACAAAAAAAAAACACACCAAAAAAACACAAAAAACCCACAAAAACAAACAAAAAAACAACTCGTGATCCAGATGTCCCTCCCTCCCTCCCACCCTCCCTATCCCACCCCTCTAGGCAGTCACAGAGCACGGAGCTGATCTCCCTGTGCTATGTGGCTTTGAGACTACCAAAGAGCACAAAGTGGGGGGAAAAGTCCACAATCCTACTACTTAGAGACAATCACTTTAACAACTGGAGTAGCTCTTTGGAGGTTTTCTCTAATATTTCCCTAGTTATTGGCCAATTCCAGTGTTGTACTCCTTGAGTCAACTTTGCTACTTAATATTTATTATAATATTCACTTCACTTTATAATTAGCATAAGCAGTGCATTTTATTTCCTATGAATTTGTGATTTAAATACATTATTTTGTGTATTTTTGTTTGCTTTCCTGAGTAAATAAGCTAGAAGTTTGTTAATTCTGTTGTTTTTAAGACTCAACTCTTTGACTTCTTGTTCAAATCTATTCTGTTTACTGATTTATAAAATTCTGCTTTGAAATTTATTAATTTTTTCCTTCAGTTCTCGGATGTTTTTTTGTGTGTTATGCTTTTTCTAATACCTTAATTAAATGCTTGGTTTATTTTTAATTTGGGGGGGAAGAACAAAGCATTCAATATTATAAATGTGCCTTACTTATAACTCTGCTGTATCTATAGGACTTTTTATTTTAATGAAGTTCATTTTCTCACTATAAAAATTAATATATATGCATTACAAAAATATGAAAATAGGAACAGAAAGAAGCGTAGGATATTTCTACTACCTAGAACCCACTGTTTTGTTAATGTCTTTCCTTAACATAATTGTGATTCTATGTCAAATTATGTATACTTTTAAGAAATTCATACTTTCATTATGCCAAATTATATATACTTTTAAAAAATGATTATATTTTCATGCCCATACTCACTGAAGATTTATGTGCCACAAAATCCCACCACCAATCTATATACAGTTTTCATGTTCTGGTGTATTTTTACTTTAAATGTCTTTTTTCTTTTCTAACGTAGTTAAAAACACAAAGTATATATGTTTATTAAGCAGAGTTAAAGAAGGAATATTTACAGGTCCTAGAGAAAGATGATATAAGAAGCTTTTTTCCCCATTGACTGAGAGAGATTTCAACTCTATTCATTGTTACTTTTAATTTGGAAAGAATTGTCAGTTCAAGTGTGAATAGCAAAAAATTAACATCTATTGGAACAACTCCCTTGAATGGCGAAAAATACTATATTTTTTCTTTTTATATCCCTATCTTGCATTTGTCATTTTATTATTGTTTATTGTGCTTTTATCTTCCAATAAACGTTTAAAATGTTTACACTGTTTTCAACTTTATTTATATTTTATAATTACTTATAAGTTTGTTTCCATTGCTCACCATGAACCCTTTTATTTCGTGACTTCCCTCATGGTTGAACTGTTTAATTTGCTTTACAACTGGCTGGAGTACATGTTCAAGCAACTTTCTCAGGAAAAGTATGTGGATGGCATATTTGTGAGAAATCATATATCTGAGAACATCCTTCTGTGGCTTTCACTAATACCACCTTGGCTGAGTCTAGAATTTGTGGGTCACAGACATTTTCCCCTAAAAGTTATAGACATTGCTTCCCTGTCTTCTGGCATTTAAGACTACAGAGAATTCTGATGTCAACTTCTCCTTCTTTGGGGGTTAAACTACTTTTTCTCTCAGGATGCTAGGTAATTAATTTGCTTTATCCTTGACATTAACATAAAAAATGCCAGACTATATCTAATTATTGGTCTCTTTTTTTGTTATTTTCTCTGGTACACGGTAAGCATTTGATCTGTAGATCTGTGTCTTTTTATAGTCCAGAAAGTTGATTTTGTTTTTATTGTTTCTTTATGGCATGCTTAACTGATTTGCTTGCTTTTAATCTAGCTTCTAATTCTTTAGGAACAATTGTCTATATATTATAAGAGCTCCATCCTCTGTGCAACCTTTCATTACCTATCTCAAGCTCTCATATCTGACCTTTTCCTCTGCATTCTGGGAGAATGTCTCAAGTTTGCCTTTTCCATTACTCATCTCATTTTCTCCAGTTACTTTTTTTTTTAATTTTACTACATATAATGCTTTTTAGTTTCCTCACATTTCTTCCTTCTTCAGCAAGGTCCCTTTCCTTTTCACCTAGTCTCATTCAGCAATATTTTAAACGTATTCTCTTTTCTCCTTCTAGACTTCACTTCAGTTTGCTTTAAATGCTTACTTTGTTTTGTATACTTGTTTGCACTCAATAGAAAGCACAAAGCAAATCATTATCAAAAATATTCATTTTCCTATAGAAGGCATATTTTTAAAATAAATACTGTTTTTCCTCTGCCTCTTAAATACTATGTTCTCCATTTACACTGCAGAGCCTTTTCAGAAACCTTCTGTTGGGTTTCTTTGTTCATTCTTGAACAAAGAGCAGTCTATCCAGGCTGATGTTTTTCTAAAAATAGGGTGGGCAGGTCTTCTTTCCTTCCTTCAGCGTCCATTCCAGTGTTCTGATTCCTCCTCTCAGTGGGAAGCTGGTTGATAGAAATTCATATACAGCATGTTAAGGGAAGCAGGGAGGGAATTGGGGCCATGGAGAGTCCCCTTAAGGAAAAACTTCAGATTTTTCCACACAAAAATTTTATAAATTGACCTGACCTCCACTCCGGGAACAGAGCGAATATAACCAGTCCTTCGTGTGCACTGCCTGTCGCATCAGAGAAACGCCCTAATGCAGGGCCTGCTTTTTCCCTCAGTGTGACTATTCCTGGGCCTCCTAGTGACACTCTTAATCCATCAATAGCTGTGAAAGTAAGCCAAGTGGAAGCCCCTACAGGTTGTCCTAACCCCCCAATTCAATTCTTGTCACTTTCTTAGGAAGTGAAATTGCATGTTGGTTTTGGTATAATTCTTCAATATGATTTCATCTGCACTGTATCTAGTGGAAATTCTTCACAGTTTGCAACAAGAAGATGGACCTCCTCCCTGGCCTCCAACACTATTACGGTTTCTCCGTATTTAAAAATTTTGAAGTCATTTAATTGGGATTGTGAAGGTGGAGAGGTTCGTCTAAATATCAGTGCCTAAGTTATGATCTCACTCCAAATTCTCATTTTTTCCTCACTTTTTTTGATAAATTTATGTTCCTATGGATACTGTGTTTAAATAGGCATATCATTTTAGAAAATTCAAGTTACACAAATCTGAATCTCATTTAGTTTGTTGAACATAAGAGATGGTCAATAAAGGTAAATTCAATAAATAAATGACAAAAAATATAAACTATAGAAAGATGATTTCCAGAAATTTTTCATATTATAAAAATATTATCATCATGAATCCATTTATAATTTATGCTCCAATTTTCATGACTAAATCTAGGGTGGGTTTAAGATGAAATGCACCTAACCTATATGGACAGCATAAGCATTTATCAAATTTATTTTTGCTTGTCTGCTTCTTCTTAAGACCTGATTTTATGGTTTATAAAAGGGGAAAAAGATGTGACTAGAATGCTAGAATATTATTCTTGTAGCTGTATCACTAATTAACCATATAACTCGTGCAAACCACTTAAAGTCTTTGTTCCCTGGTTAACCTTTTAGCAAAAATTAGAAAATCAACACTTGCTCACCACAGGACAGTGCAGCACTATTTAAAGGATTAAGAAAATTATGTATATATAACAGCACTTTGGAGAGAAAATGAATGTATAAAAATACTGAATAATATATAAATCAGTGTAGGATGCAAAGCTAGAAGCTTAAAAATACTGTCAAAACCACATCTAAAATTGTCTTTTCACATCCTTATGGAATCTATTGGGCAAAGCAATTTAAAAACACTTGATATTACTAAGAGAAGAGGTTCAGACCCACTGCTTAAAAATAAGTCTTCCTGGAAAAACAATTAGGTTGAGAAGAAGGGGGTAACCCTATCCAACACAAATCCCATTGCTAATCATGGGGTTTCATAAACTGAATAGAGAAAAATGAATATTCAAATATTCAATATTAAAGATACGAAAGAAAAACAGCACCTACAATATAAAAGACAAAGAAAACTATTTGGTAAATATATATATATATATATATAAAATTTACCAAATATTTTATATGTATTTTTTCAGAGGGAATAA
>NW_006784589.1:1495057-1497194 GCF_000442215.2 Lipotes vexillifer | reverse complement strand
TTTCTTGCCATCATTTTGCGATACTATGTACTTTAAAAGGCTGGATTCCTCCCAAAAGAGTAAGAAGAAAGATGCTTAGATAAGATGCCTTTTATGTTCTCCTCCAATCGAAAGAATCTATTCTATACTTCTAATAGTTACTCAATAAACTGGACTCCCCCGTACATTAGATTGTCCTACTGGTTTCAAAGTATGTCACTTACTTCCCACAAGTGCATCAACAGCTGAGATCACAAAATGGATACTTCATATGGAAAGGCTCCTGTATCAAAAGCAAAGTAACACAGACCAACCCAGTTACAGAGCACCTGCTAAGTTCAAAGCTCTATGCGGAGGGTACAGCATTCAATAAAACAATCTCTCCAGCTACAAGGTTTACACAGTCAAGTAAGGGAGATTAGACTGTATGCAAATAATTGCAAAACAGGGAATGGTACCACCAAATACTTATAATGCGCTGGAGATAAAGTGAAAAGCCATTAGGAGAGACAAAATAATATTCTTACAAAGCCATTCAGTATACATTGCTGAGCACCTGTGATGTGTCAGGCACTGTGCTAGGCTCTGAGAATTCAAAGATAAATGAAAATAGCCAACTCTGATTAAGTAGTTATAATGGGTCAGGCAATGTGTTAACTTCTTTTACACTCTAACTCATTTACTCCTCACAACACAGCTCTAAAATAGGTAATATCGTGATCCTTGTTTTACAGAAGTCAAGGTTTAGGAAGTTAAATAATTTACCCAAGGTCTCGAGATAAGAGAATAGGACAGCTGGGGTTAGAACTCACACTGCCTAGCTTCAGAGGCCACCTTCAGAGGTTACGCATTATGTCCTGAACTGCCACAAAATCCCCACCACACTCCAGCTCAGTGAACGACACAGAGAAGAGTAACAGGGCTATTCTAACAGGGGTTTGAAAATGCTCCAGTAGGAGGTGGAAGCGCGAACCACCTGAGAGAGCATCAAGAAGAAAGCATCACAGTAGAGGTGACAAGTGAAATGAGCCTTCCAGGCTGAGAGATGAAAGAAGAACTGCATGCGTGGACAGGTGGGTAAGGGCATTCTCTGTGGAGGGAACAGCATGTACAAAGTTACAAGAGCATGGTAGTATATGGTATGTGGGGTCCTGTGAGTCATTTTGTGTGGCTGAGGGCTGAGTGGGGAAGGGGTGGCAGAGGAGATGAGATGAGTATGGTACAAGAGCCAAAAGACAGGTGGTCCCCAGGCCATGCAAAGTTAAGTCAAAGGATTCTAAATATTTTAGAAAGTTAACCCTGTAGCAGAGTGGGCAGTTGAAAGGGGAATCAGACAGAAGGCAGGGATGGTGCTGAAGAGGCTACTCTCTGGATGAAAGATATGAAATAGGATAGCAGCAGTGGCCTTCAAAAGGAGACTGATGGGCTTCCCTGGTGGTGCAGTGGTTGAGAGTCTGCCTGCCGATGCAGGGGACACGGGTTCGTGCCCCGGTCTGGGAGGATCCTACATGCCGCGGAGCGGCTGGGCCCGTGAGCCATGGCCGCTGAGCCTGCGTGTCCGGAGCCTGTGCTCCGCAACGGGAGAGGCCACGACAGTGAGAGGCCCGCGTACCGCAAAAACAAAAACAAAAACAAAAGGAGACTGATGAAAGGGAGATTTCAGAGGGAAACAAGAGAGGACTGGGGTCAACTGATCAGTGACAGAGGGGGATGGTGGCTCTCTTACTTGTTTAAATATAAACAAAAATATATAATTTAGTGACTTAACATTTAGATGTAACTCAAATAATGAGCCAATGTGGACCAGGCCCAGCATGGTAATATAGTCCAAGAAAAGGCTGAGCAACCAACAGCAATTGAAAACTCTGTCTCACCTTAGCTCCCCGAAGAAACTCTAAAGGTGATCCAATTTATGCTCCACATCTCCACTTCTCACAAAAATGCCTTTCCTCTCTTTTTCAAGTCTTGTCAGTCTCACATTTCCTCACCATCAGCGCTAAGACATCTCTCTCCCTCTCTCTCTCCTCCCCGCAGCTCTTTCCAGCCCTTCTCCCTTTTCTGCATCCCCCAAAGCCTGAGAATCTTACTGAAAAACTCAGAAGAATCCTTAGAGGATGGAGCGTTGGGGCGGGAAGAACCAGGTTCCTGATTGGCTGAT
>NW_006784589.1:1467045-1495047 GCF_000442215.2 Lipotes vexillifer | reverse complement strand
CAGGCAGGGTGTGGGGAAAAGGAGAAAGCTGGGAACACACATTAATAATATTATCCCCATTACATATCAGTAAGAACCAAAGCTTCAATTAATAAAGCTGACTGTAAAAGCCAACTAGACCAGAATTGAAAAACAGCTTTATTTTTGAAATTCAAACACAAATGTAAAAATAAATGCTCTGATAATCATCAGAGAAATGCAAACCAAAACCACAATGAGACATCACCTCATACCTGTCAGAATGGCTATCATCAAAAAAGTCTACAAATAACAAATGTTGGTGAGGATGCAGAGAAAGGGGAACCCTTGTACACTGCTGGTGGGAGTGTAAATTGGAGCAGCCACTACGGAAGAAATTAAGGAGGTTCCTCAAAAAACTAAAAATAGAACTATCACATGATCCAGAAATTCCATTCCTGGGGATGTATCTGAAAAAAAACAAAAACACTAATTCAAAAAGATACATGCACCCCAACGTTAACAGTAGAATTATTTACAATAGCCAAAATATGGAAGCAATCCAAGTTTTTATCAACATATGAATGGATAAAGAAGATGTGATATATACAGACACGCAATGGAATACTACTCAGCCATAAAAAAGAATGGAATTCTGCCATTTGCAACAGTGTGGATAGACCTAGAGGGTATTAGGCTTAGTGAAGTAAGTCAAAAAAAAAAGACAAATACTGTATGTTATCACTGATATGCGGAATCTAAAAAATAAAATAAAATGAATTAATATCACAAACAGACTCACAGATATAGAGAACAAACTACTGGTTACCAGTGGGGAGGGCAGGGGCAAGATAAGGGTAGGTTTTAAGAGATACAAACACCTATGTATAAAATAAATAAGCAACTAGGATATATTGTATAGCACAGGGAAATATAGCCATTATTTATTTTATAATAACTTGAAATGGCAATTCAATCTATAAAAGTATTGAATCCCTATGTTATATACCTGAAACTAATACAATATTATAAATCAACTATATTTCAATAAAAAGTTTAAAATAAAAAAATAAATAAATGCCCTGAAACACCAGATGAAAAAAATCAACAAGTACAACCAGAGATAGAATAAAATACACTCAAAAACAGATTTTATATTTTAGGCTAAAAAGGAGGGAAACAACAGGGTAGACTACGAAGGAAGTAAAATTTTGATTAAACATAAAAGGGCCTACATGAAGTTTCTAGAACCTAGATGACAATGGTGTAAAATCTTTGAGTTTAGAATAATCGGAATGTAAATACAATTGTAGTAGTCTATTACTGACTGCCATTAGTTCAGAATAGTGAAAAAGTAAAACAATAATAAATGTAGTTATTTATCACCTTTCCCCTAAAAGACCATTAAGTGAATTTGCTAAAATAGGAGACACATGACAAACTCTCTTAAACAATAGAAGACTTTTTAAACTACCTTAATACCCACAGAATAAATGGAACACTGGGGAACAACTGGAAAGAGCAATGCATCGATAGCTTAATGGCTACTTTTTAGGATTCACTGGTCTCAATGGTGGCATCTCCAAACTGATTCTTCTGGAATATGGCAGAATTTGTGCCAAAGAAAAATGCAAGAATTCTGCAGCACAGGTGATGACTGGGATAGTCCCAGCTTATGCTTCACTTCCCCTAGGAACACCGCCCTCCCTACCCCACGTAAGAAAATAAGCCAGGCCTTAAGCAAAGGAGAGTTAATTCTTCAGGACTACATACGATGAGCTGGGCACTTGATGTGCATTGTCCATCTGATGCTCACGGCAATTCTAAGATAGGTTTGTTACTCTTACTCGACAGATGAGGGAATTAAGACCAAGAGAGGTTAAAAACATAGCCCAGATGAAATAGATAATAAATGGTAAATCCAGGTTCTGAACCCATCTGTCTGACTGAAACCCTTGCTCTCTCCCCTACACCAGAGAGCCTCCTATTACAGGGGTGTTGCAGGAGGACCATGTTCCCAAGGGATACCCCAACCAATGTACACAGAGTTCATTCAAACAATGCTCCATCTGGGGAGACATACATACCCTGGGTTCAATCCTAGAGGTAAAGGGAAAGGAAAAGACCCTGGCAATAATGATGATGATGAGGATGAGGATGAGGATGATGATGACGATGATGATGATGATGATGATGATGATTCTACTTTCCTAAGAAGAGAAGTCATCAATTGCAAGGCCTGGGACAGAGGAAGACAAAGTAGGCAAAGGGAAGAAAGTTAAATAGGGCACACATGATGGAAGATGAATAAAAATGCATGAAAGGAAAGAGAATGAGGATGAAGAGACAGATGAAGTCCAACAAGAGAGAAAAAGAAATAGAGAAAGATCAAAAGAATGGAAGGGGAAAGATTAAGGAGGTTGAGAGATGGGATATAAGAAAAGGAAATGGGACAACATTGAAAAAAGAATGGAGATAAGCATTTCTGTACCCCTTTCAATAATGTGGAATTCATGCCCTCCCTGCCACCTCCCCATTTCTGATGTCCTAGAATGAACAGCCATGCGCCCTCAATTATTTGTACCTCTGATAAAAGGTTTATGATAATGACATGTGTCCCTGAAGAATCCTCTTTATTAAAAGAACTACTACCACACTAAACACCACAATGAATTTCATACTCAGAATAGGTATTTAAATAGAGGAGCATAATTAAAATAAGTAGAAGGATACGAACAATTCTAACATGTTTAAGTTTAGAAATTAACAATGCTAAATGTTTTTAAACCTCTGAAGGGAGTTAGGAGAGCAATTTATTTGAAAAAAATAAAAACCAGCATGTTTAAAAATAAAGGAATATCAATCCAGAGAGTGAAAAACAATTATATAAAAGAAACCAGAAATCTGCCATGGTGAATTATTACATGTGAATTGGCTGCACTTTCTTTATATACATACACAGCATAAAGCTGTGCCTCAAATCTTAAATCCCAAACAGTGAGCCAGGCTCCAGAGAAGACACACTATAAGATTCCACTTATATGAAGTTCAAGAATAGGCAAAACTATAGTGATGCAAGTCAGAGCCATGGAGGAGGGCTGAATGGAAGGGGGCATGAGGGAACTGTCTAGGGTGGTCGAGATGTTCTATATGGTGTCTGGGGTGTGGTTACCTGTGTATACATTTGTTAGAACTCATGGGACTGTATGCTTAAAATGGCTACATTTTATCATATACAAATTATACCTCAGTAAAGTTGATTAAAATAAAGACTCAAACAACAAAATCCTAGAGGAATACAGTTTTCTGTGTCCTGATTGTGGCGGTGGTTACATGAATCTGTACCTGTGATAAAATTTCACAGAGCTATAAACTAAAGGGGAAATATGAGTGCATGTAAAAACTTGTGAAATTCAATTAAGGTCTGCAAGTTTAGTATTCTACTAATGTCAATTTCCTGGTTTTGATAATGTACTATAATTGTATAAGATGCTGTTGTTGGGGAAAGCTGGGAATAGAGACACAGGAACTGTCTTGTGCCATTTTTGTGATTTCCTGTAGGTACAAAATTATTTCAAAAATATTTTTTTAAAAAAGAACATAGATTATATAGTCAGTATTTGTACCATCACCCACCATCAGTGTTAAAAAAGGGTGAGCTTACTATAGGGTAGAATCCTGAAAATACAGAATTCAGGAAGGTAAATAATCTTTTAAATGTTTCCAATAAACCTGCGGCTGGTCTGAATTCAGAGAGGGAAGTACTTTTTAATAAATAAACATTACTGTATAGATTAAAAATTCAGATCAAAATATAAATCAGCCTAAAATATAAGTCAACAAATCAAACAGTAACTATCAGTTCCTAATTTGTGATCTAAAATGTTATACATGACAAAGATTTTTGTGTTCAAAAAAAAACAAAAAAAACAATCAGTATGTACAGAGAACAGCCATGTGAAGAGGCAGCAAGAGGGCGGCCATCTGCAACCCCAGGAGAGAGGCCTTAAGAGAAACCAACCCTGCCAGCACCGTGATCTTGGACTTCTAACACCCAGAACTATGAGAAAATAAATTTCTGTGGTTCAAGGCACCCAGTCTATGGTATTTTGTTATGGCAGTCCTAGACTAATATATTAAACTGTAATTTATATGCCATAAACTCACCTCTTGTCAGTATACAGTTCAATGACTTTTCATAAATTTATAGACCTGTGTGATCATCACCACAATCCAGTTTAGAATGCTTCTATCACCCCCAAAACATTCCCTCTCCCACTGCCAACCCCAGGCAACTACTGATCTGCTTTCTCTGATATATTTGCCTTTTTTAGAATTTCAGATAGATGGAATCATACAATATGAAGCCTTCTGTGTCTGCTTTCTTTACTTAGTATGTTTCTGAGGTTTATCCATATTGTACTATATACCAGTAGTTTCTTTTTATTGACAAATAGTTTCCATTGTATGGCTATACCACATTTGGTTCATCCATTCATCAGTTGATGGACATTTGGGTTGTTCCCTGTTTTTGGCTATTATGAATAATGATGTTATAATCATTCACATACAAGTTTTTGCGTGAACATATGTTTTAATTTCTCTTATATGTAGAAATATATGTAGGACTGGAATTAACTGAGTCATGTGTTAGCATATATTTAACTATTTAAGAAACTGCCAAACTGTCTTCCAAAATGGCAGTACCACTTTATATTTCTTCCAGGAATATATAGAATTTTCAGTTTCTTAACATCATTGTCAGCACTTGGTATTGTCAGTCTTTTTAAGTTACAGCCATTCTAATGGGTGTGTAGTGGTATCTACTCAGGTTTAAGCTCAAAAAGACAATTTTAGCTTTGGGCTAATGAGAATAAGCCACAGGCCTACTTATTGATAAAAAGTATAACCCTGAGGGGAGGGTCTTAAAATTTTGCCTGGTAACCACACTCTAGGTTTTAGAAAAGAGGGGAGGAAGAACTCTCTCTTCTTCAGTCAGAGACTCATTTATGAACCTCATTCTTTTTATTCCAAAAACATTTATTCCAGATTTGGGAGTTTTTATTAAATGCCTTCTGAATTTCAAAAGATTAAAGAAAGCCATAATGCATGATGAAATTAGAAACTTTATCAGTTTAACATAAATTTAAAGAAGGTAATTTTGTGTTTTTGAAATAGATGCAGAATATACAGTTGAGAATTTGGGGTATGACATGTTTGATTTCAGGCAAGCCTTTTGATTTCATCTTTAAAGCTCAGTAGCTAAAGATTATGTAACTGTGACCTAAAACATGGGACTTAAATGGCGATGTATTACAATCACATTGTGTTATAATTATACATATCGGTGTCTTTTATGAAATGATTCTAACAGGTTTCAGATAATCTGACAGTCACATAAACCTATGGAAATTTTTCATTTGACCTTTTGGGTATGGTTTAAAGGTATAGTATCTGACACATTTTCTAGTTATTTTAAAATTTTTAATTGTATTTTATTTTTATATACGCTGATTATATTTTGTAACATTCCTAACTGGCTTTAGGCAAAGCTTCAAGGATTTGTAGTCATGTATTGTTCTTTGCCAATACAAAATTCTAGCCTACTTGATCGCTCCTTGATCCCCTGTGGGAAAACTAAAAATTCTGGCTGGTATTGGGTAAGGAGAAAAGCAGCCCCTGACATGCAGGAGCCAGCCTGGCACTATCAGCTGGCCTTGGTGCTGCTACAAGCTGGTCTGGCAGCCACAGCAAAGCCTTGGTGTTCTCCCGCTGAACATGAACACTTCCAGAAAATACCATCCTCAGACAAGGCTGCTCTGTGACCACAGTGGATCAAGACCAAAAAAGCAGACCACTCCATAGCTACATCTAAACACAGACAGAACATAAACATTGTCCAAGCCACAAAATGCCAAATATCCTCCTGTCCTAGCTTATGGGAGTGACGGCTGCTTATCTCCCAATTACAGATGTAGCCTCACTCTAGTCTGCTGTCCCCATAAATGAGATTTATTAAGATACACAGTCATAAAAAATGGGCAGAAGAACTGAATAGACATTTTCCCAAAGAGGAATGCAGATGGCCAACAGGCACATGAAAAGATGCTCAACGTCACTAATCATCAGGGTAATGCAAAACCACAATAAGATATCAACTCAAATCTATCAGAATGGCTACTATCACAAAGACAACAAATAACAAGTGTTGGTGAGGGTGTGGAGAAAAGGGAACCCTTGTATACTTTTGGTGGGAATGTAAACTGGTGCAGCCACTGTGGAAATAGTATGGAGGGTTCTCAAAAACTAAAAACAGAACTACCATAGGACCCAGCAATTCCACTCCTGAATATGTATCTGAAAAAAACCCACTAATTCGAAAAGTTACACGCACCCCAATGTTCACAGTGGCATTATTTACAATTGCCAAGCTATGGAAGCAACCTAAGTGTCCATCAGCAGATAAATGGATAAAGAAGAAGTGGTGTGTATATACACACACACACGCACACACGCACACACGCACACACACAATGTAATACTACTCAGCCATAAAAAAGAATGAAAATTTTTGCCATTTGCAGCAACATGGATGAACTTGGAGGGCATTATGCTAAGTAAGGTAAGACAGAGAAAGACAAACACTGTATGATATCACTTATAGGTGGAATCTAAAAAACACAATAAACTAGTGAATATTACAAAAAAGCAGCAGACTCACAGATATAGAGAACAAACTAGTGGTTACCAGTGGGGAGAGGGAAGGGGGGAGGGGCACTGGGAGTAGGGGACTAAGAGGCACAAACTATTAGGTATAAAATAAGCTGCCAGAATATATTGTACAACATAGGGAATATAGCCAATATTTTATAATAACTGTAAATGGATGGAATATAACCTTTAAAAATTGTGACTCACTATATTGTACACCTGTAACTTACATAATATTGTACAGCAACTATACTTCAATTTTTAAAAAAAGATACACAGTCATAGAAGTACCCCCGCTTCCTGAGAGCACCCAATCCAGAGCAAGGCCTCACTTTCTTCAATCCTCTCCAAAATTACCTAACACAAGCCCAAATCTTATAGTAAGTCTTTTCTAACACACCTGCTTACTTAGACATCCCACAGTTACTCAGGGTATATGTTTTCCCTCACTGCAAGGAATAATAAACCAACTTGTTCAATTAAAAAAATACATCAAGGTGACCCAAGAGATCAAATTATACTTAAAATTTTTATTTTCATATTGTTCAAAGCATAGAGATCCAAACAGTACTAAATAGTCAGCTCACCATAAACTCAATGTCAATGAATGTAGTTATTAAAATTCTAATTCTGTGGTCAGTAGTTTTGATTATACTTATTATGTATACAGTAGATGGAAAAAATGAAATATTTCTAAATGCATGCATAATACCCCATAGGATCAACCTTTATCCTGCCACTTACTACTATAATAGAGTCATTTGCAAATCAGCCAACAAATTAGGCTAACTAGGAGCCATTGACAAATGAAGAGAAATGAGTGTATAATTGTAGAGTCTATGTAAATGATGCTTAACATCCAGATAAAAGTCATTAAAAAACATTCAGTCATTTGAGTATTTCTAACTAGTCTGACTTTTTTATAAAAGCAGGTAACGATAGCAACGGCGGCATATTATAAACTACTAAGTGCCCAACTTCAATCAACAATGAAGCAGTAGGTGCCTGATGTAATTAGAAAGAGCCCCAGGCCAGGAGATTCAGGGTCTGGGCTCAGTTCTAGGATGAATTTCCCTGTAGGCATAGACTACATGCCACAGACTGAGACCTGAGACTTAGGCAGAGACTGCTAGAGGTAAAGGGGTATTAGCAACCAGCTAGCCAAGCCCCACATCAGGGTCAAGGAAACTCAGGCTCAGACGCATAAGGTGAATAAGCCACAATCAGAACCCTGCCTCTGCCCCACTTCTTGCCAATGATTCCTCATTTATAAAATGAGAACAATCATCCACGTTTGCTTCTTCCTGATAGAGGTGCTGGGATGATGGCTGGAACTAACTGGTTGAATGAATATGTGCTTGCTTGTATTTAAATGAATTCAACGAAATAACTAGTCTTTGGGCAGTAGGTGCAGTGTCAGGCAAAATTATGTTTGGCTATTTGCATAAATCCTCCCACTGCAAGTTAGGACTGTGTTTCTCAATGGGAGCAGTACTGGCATTTTAGGCAGAATATTCTGCCCGGTGGGGGGTTGCCCTCTCCACAGTGCAGGATGTAAAATACAAGGCTGGCCCCCAGCTACTCAAATAGCAGCAGCACCTCTGGGTCAGGTCTGGCCCTAGGGCGAGGCAATTTAAAACATCAAAACTAATGCCAGAAATCCATAATGAACAAAATACCACCATGTTAAACAAATATGGAATCAGTGCTACTGACTTTTCTTTTTGCCTCAGGCTCCAGTATGGCTCAGCATGGCAGTTACTGATCCTGTCTTTATTATAACATGCTGGCATTTTATTCAACCTGAATTTTTTGCATTAATTTTTAAGAGATTTCATTAAAATATTATCTGGCGGGTTACTGAGTTTTGGGGTGCCCCTTAAATTCTGTACCCAAGACAAGTGCCTCACTTGCTTTATCCTAGTCCAGTGCTGCTTCCCGTCATTGCGACAACTTAAAACACCTCCACACATTTCTAGACGCCTCCCTGGGTTGAGAACCTCTGAAATAGGGGCTGATTTTTCTCATTTAACAAGAAGTCCAGAGAGACACAGCCCAGGCCTGAAACAGTGGCTGCATGATGCCATCGGGGCCCTAGATTCCCTGTATCTCTGCTGCAGTCACAAGATGGCTGATGTGCCCCCAAGGAATTATGTCCTAGTTCCAGAGAGGAAAACAAGGCAGGGCGAAGGGCAGGAAAAACATACCAGCTGAGCCTGACTCCTTTAATTAGAAAAATACCTTTCCCAGGAGCCCCACCCAATAATCCTTAACTCACATATCATTGACTAGAAGTGAGCCAAGTGGCCAGCCCTAGCTGCAGGGAGCCTGGGGGAGGTGAACACCTGTAAGTGGGCACGTCTCCAGCCTGAATAAAACTAGTGTTCTCTCCATAAGAATGAAGGGGAGAGTGAAGAAAAGATAAATAGCTAGAAATGTCTGCCATGAGGGCCAGGCAGGATGATAAATGCTGGCTCTTCTGCGTGACTGCAAATAGCATCTTTTCTGCTTGTAATTTGATGGTCTGCCTGAGCAGAGCATTTTGATGGTCACTTTTAGAATTATGGATAGAAACTGGAACATTGTCCTAGGTTGGGCTCCATAGAAGCAGAACCTAAAACAGGGATTTAGGTGCGTGTGATTTATTAAGGGCGTACTCTTGGGAGAAACCTGTAAGGGAGTGAGGGGAACAGCCAAAGGAAGAGAAATGATCCAAGCGAGGATGCATTCTCACAGGAAGCTTTGCCGAGGCTTAACGCCACAAGGGGCTATGAGCCTAAATCACAACACAGAGCTGTCTCACCTTAAAGAAGCTCAGCCTTTTACCCTTGACAACTCAGTCAGCCATTTGCTACCCGGTCCTGTGATGAGGGGGCCAGTGTAACCTCCCGGGTTACCTCTCTGGGTGATGCAATGCCCATTGGCCAAGAGCAACACTCCATGGAGGGTTACAGGTGTGAGTTGTTTGCCAAAGCACTTGCTACAGCTGTGGGGGAAGGGTGCCCCACCCCCTATCATGGGTCTGGGTGGGCATCAAGAGCATCTACTGCAAATATTAATTTTGATGCACTTTCCAAAGAACTGCCTTTATTTCTACTTTGTATTGTTTGAGAATGGAACCCTAGGTATATTGCTATGATTAAAAGCTGTTGGAAAAACTGGCAACGAGTTGAAAGTGTCTCATTTTCAAGAAAAATGATTAACAGGTGTTGACTTGTTTTGTTGAACCACAAATGCAGAAAGTGCTTTATAATTTTCTCTGGGTATTAACCAGGATCCAATCTGTAGTTCACAATCTCACCAGAGCACGTAAATATTTCATAGTCTTAGTGTCTCATTTAAAGCTCAATGAATATTTAATTGAAGTTGACCAACAAAATAACTGAAAGAATTATGTCGCATTTAGTTAGGCCTGAAATGAGCAAGCTCTTCATTTTCTCAAGTAGTTTAAAGCTAAAATTATTCCAACTTCATGAAATATTCTACATAATTTTATAAGTAATTAAAGGGCTATAAAATAGGCTCGAAAGGCACATATTAAATACTGAGAAAAACATGAAATAAAATGAATTTTCAACTTTAAATGCAAGAGAATAGTTTAATATATGGTGGCCTACATTATTTATTCAGTGGTGGATTATGCTATTGTCAATACCCTCTTTTTGACACAAGAAGTAAAAATAGAATCTTTTGTTTGACCCTTGCAAATTAAATATTCTAGAATGATGATGTGCAAACACCTATAAGATTGATGTTAACAGGAAGTCATGCATGATCTACCCAAGTCAGTCAGCCCAGAGATTGCTTCTGAACTCTGGGTCCAGCACTAAGCCAGGTACTGAAAATAATCAAAAAAAAGAGAAATATTGGTCCATGTTCAAAGTAGAGATGGTTTCCAAGGAAAGAAGCTTTCCTGTCTGTTAGATCTGTTAGATCTCCATAAGTGTCAGAATGGGGCTTCAAAAGAAATATGTGCTCTAATTGATTGACCCTAACTCAGATGACATGGGATATGTCACTTCTACCAAATTTGAAGACATTTTAATTGGAATCAAAGTATTGCCAACCAATCCATGCTAAGGCTGCTAAAAACTTCCTGGTAAACTTAGCATACTACGGTTTGAATTCTTTAGTCCTGAGTTATTTTTTAATTACAGGACCTAAATAATCTAATAACAAGTTCTTTTTTGGAGAACAGACCATGGGGCCGTGATACAAGGTTGTGTGATAAACAGAGCATATCCATATAGCTGCCTTGTGGGAAATAACTGGTCACCTTGGGTTTTTTCACTTTGATCTTACTCTCTTTTTAAGATACTCAAAAGGATCGCCTTCCACAACTGTCAATATGCCAGTATACGTGCATGTGTTATGTATACAAACACATATCACTAAAACGTTCAGACTCTTGTCTAATAATGGCACCTCTTTCCTTCACTTCTACAATTCATGCCACGTCACCCTATGGTCCTCAGGGATGAGGAACCATAATTAGTATGGAGAAAAGAAGAGAAGGCATTTTCCCGTTGTATTCAATGGCACATTCAGAATCAAACAAAATTCTTTAGTTAATGGCAATCACTAAGCAAAAGTGGCAGTCTGACCAGACTCTTATAGTCTATAGAAGGACATTATCCTGTCCAGGGCAGGAGATGAGAGAAAGGTTGATAAGCATTAGCCAAGAAAGGTGATGAACATTAAGCATCCTGCAGCCAATGTACCTAGTCAGAAACAGGAGCAGGGATAACTTTTCTTTGTTTAGGGTACTTTTGTTCTAGAATGTGTCATTTCAGATGAACATTTACATTTACATTGAGGACTCTCATTTTCTCACATCTACTTAATATTTAGTACATGTAACATTTTTTTTTTTTTTTCTTGCGTTATGCGGGCCTCTCACTGTTGTGGCCTCTCCCATTTGCGGAGCACAGGCTCCGGACGCGCAGGCTCAGTGGCCATGGCTCACGGGCCCAGCCGCTCCGCGGCATGTGGGATCTTCCCGAAACGGGGCACGAACCCGCGTCTCCTGCATCGGCAGGCGGACTCTCAAGCACTGCGCCACCAGGGAAGCCCAGTACATGTAACATTTTAAGACTGCATTTCTCCCAGTGTCATGTGACTTACCTGTTTATCAAAAGCCACCCAGGATGGTGAATCAGTTCCCATTCCTTTAGGAAAGACACTATGTTTTGGCTTTATCTTTTGTCCGAGAAGCGGTTCTCCACCTATTCCTGGTTTATCTTCACTCACCAGCGTCCTAACATTGTTGCAAAAGCCCCAATGTTGAATTTCTCTTTTCCCATCTGTGAACACAAGAGACAACATAAAATGGCCAAAGTTACTCTTTGTGACTTTTCTTATTTGTTTGAAAAGGTAAACACATTTCCCATCATTTATTTTCCCATTACAAAATGCAAATGAGAGTGGCAAATAATTATGATCAATCTTCATCATAAAGTTGTATCTCATTTTAAAATTCAATTCATTTTAACAAATTCAAAACCTTGAAAAGCAATAAGAATAAACCCAATGCTCCATGCTATTTTAAAACATTTAAAAATTATTACTGTAAGTGAACACTTAGGACATTAGCTTGCTAATTGGTCTATTCTACTTATTTGCCAAGAATGTAAACAGGAAAAAAAAAACAACTCCTCTACTTCAGAGTAAAAATGTAACAGTTTTCACACAGAAGTCTAAATATTATTTTCATCAAAACAGAGAATAAAATCTTTTCCTCATTAAAGTAAATGTCACAGGAAATTCGTCAGAGCTGACATTCTCCTCCTAATTGCAGAACCTTGCTCCCCTCCCATCTTTTCTGAGGATCTGGGCAGAGAGGGCAAAGCCTAGATAATGCTACCAAGGATTGGCAAAATGTGGGCCAACACCAACATGCAGGCACTGCTAGTAGGAAAGTCAAACAGAAAAATCCCTCTGAGGAAAGACATGGCAATACCTAGCAAAGTGAAAGGTGTATATGCCCTGAGGCCTAGCAAGTCCACTCCTAAACTTTTTTTTTTTTTTTTTTTTTTTTTTTTTTTGTATGCGGGCCTCTCACTGCTGTGGCCTCTCCCGTTGCTGAGCACAGGCTTCGGACGCACAGGCTCAGCAGCCATGGCTCACGGGCCCAGCCGCTCCGCGGCATGTGGGATCTTCCCGGACCGGGGCACGAACCCGTGTCCCCTGCATCGGCAGGCAGACTCTCAACCACTGCGCCACCAGGAAAGCCGCTAAATATCTTTTGCACCGTGCATGGGGAGCTACAGATCAGATTATTTGTTACAGCAGTGTTGGTAAGAGTGAAAAATAGGAAACAATCTAAATGTCCATCAATAGCAAAAAAGATACCTCAATTAATATTAATACAGAGGTCTAAAATTATATGCATCGATATGGACAAATCTCAAAAAAATGTCATGCAAAAAAAAGGTAGTAGAAAGGCACACAAAATTTGATCATTTCACTTACATAAAGTCTGAAAACATTCAAAAATACAGTATTATTTATGGATAATATAAGCATGGAAATAAGCAGCATATTCAAGTTAATATAATATCCAAGGTAATATATGATATATGATACAATAAAGATCGTATACATTTATTATGATATATGATATTTGTTGTATCATATGCATATCATATCATGAACATCCATGTACACCACAGCTGTGTATAAAATATAAAACATTTCAGATACAATTAAAGCACTCTCTTATCCCAAGCTCCTGATTTAGATATCTGTGTCTGTTTCTGTTTTGTAAATAAGTTCGTTTGTACCTTTTTAAAATTAGATTCCACATATGAGTGATATATAATACTTGTAGATGAACAAATACTACTATATATAAGATAGATAACCAACAAGGACCTACTGTATAAATAGCACAGGGAACTCTACTCAATATTCTGTGATAACCTATATGAGAAAAGAATCTGAATCACTTTGCTGTATACCTGAAACTAACACAACACTGTAAATCAACTATACTCCAATGAAATTAAAATATTAAAAGAAGAAACAAATAAAGCCCTCTCCCAGAGTTCATGCCCCTTGCCTCCCTCTCCAGAGGTAACCAGGATCCTGAATTTGCTGCTTGAACTTTATACTTTGCCAGGATTATATACGCCAGAGCAATAGCCTCCTGCAAAACATGACGCATTGGCAGGAATTCTGAAAGGACATTTGAAAACACTTTGTTTCAAGGCAACCTATGAAATGAGGTAAAATATTTGCAAATAATATATCTGATAACAAGTTAATATCCAAAATATATAAAGAACTCATACAACTCAATGGCAAAAAAAAAGTGTGATTAAAAAATGGACAGAGGATCTGAATACACGTTTTTCCAAAGAAGACATACAAATGGCCAACAGGTACATGAAAAGATGCTCAACATCACTAACCATCAGGGAAATGCAAAGCAAACCCACAATGACATATCACCACACACCTGTTGGGATGGTTACTGTCAAAAAGATAAGAAATAACAAGTGTTGGCAAGGATGTGGAGAAAAGGGAATCCTTGTGCACTGTTGGTGGGAATATAAATTGGTGTGTATGAAGTTCTTTAAACAATTAAAAGTAGAACTACCATATGACTCAGCAATTCCACTTCTGGGTATTTATCCAAAGAAAACAAAAACACTAATTTGAAAAGATATGTGTACCACATGTCCATCTGCAGCATTCTTTACAATAGCCAAAACACAGAAACAACCTAAGTGGCCACTGACGATGAATGAATAAAGAAAATGTGGTGTATATATGTATATACAATGCATATTATTCAGCCATAAAAAAATGAAATCCTGCCACAACATGGATGGACCTTCAGGGCGTTATGCTAAGTGAAATAAGTCAGACAGAAAAAGACAAATATCATATGATCTCACTTATATGTGGAATCTTAAAAAAAATCAAATTAAAAAATTCCAGAAAGCAAGCTCATAGATACAGAGAACAGATTGGTGGTTGCCAGAGGTGGAGGGTGGGGAGTGGGCAAAATGGGTGAAGGGGATCAAAAGGTACAAACTTCCACTTATAAAATAAGTCCTCAGGATGTAATGCACAGCATGGTGACTATAGGTAATAATTACTGTATATTTGAAAGTGGCTAACAGAGTAAATCTTAAAAGTTCTCATCACCAGAAAAAAAAAAAACTTGTAACTACACGTGGTGGTGGACCTAACTAGACTTATTGTGATCATTTTGCAATATATACAACTCTCAAATCATTACATTGCACACCTGCAACTCATATAATGTTATATGTCAATTACACCTCAATAAAACTAAAGATTAAATACTCAATATTAAGAGGAAAGACAAGACCTCCTTTCCTCTTATAGTAAAGACAGCCTGGAAGAATGGGGAAGAGCCTGAACAGCCTTGCCCAGGAGAGCCGGGGCCACTACAGCTGCCCTGGGCAGAGGAACAGCCCAGCTCGAAGGCTGTGGGAGGAAAGCTAGAGGCAGCGGTTAGGACGGTGACCTGCAGCCTGGCTCTGTCCCACAGAGAGTCCATTGCCACAACCTCCACCACCACCCCACTCCCCCCTGACACACACACACACACACACACACACACACACACACACACACTCAGTTTACCACAAGTCAGTCCCACATCACCACAGCAAAGCAACAGTTGGGTTGGTTAAAATGAATGGAGGAATAACAGAATTTTACAACAATGTTCCCTCTTTTAAAGCAAGTAATTTCAGGTAATCACAAACTAACCTCAGGTCAAACCAACAAATGTTTGTTACTATATTTACTATATTCCTAGCTTTGTGCCAGTCATGCTACTTAAAATTATGTTTTAGCTCCATACAGTTTTTTTTTTTTTGGCTGCGTTGAGTCTTCGTTGCTGTTGCATGTGGGCTTTCTCTAGTTGCAGTGAGCGGGGGCTACTCTTCGTTGTGGTGCGGTGTGGTGCACAGGCTTCTCATGGCGATGGCTTCTCTTGTGGAGCACAGGCTCTAGAGTGCAGGCTCAGCAGTTGTGGCATGTGGGCTCAGTAGTTGTGGCACATGGGCTCAGTCTTTGTGGCTCACGGGCTCTAGAGCACAGGCTCATTAGTTGTGGTGCACGGGCTTAGTTGCTCCACGGTATGTGGGATCTTCCCGGATCAGGGCTCGAACCCGTGTCCCCTGCACTGGCAGGCGGATTCTTAACAACTGCGCCACCAGGGAAGTCCCCAGATATGCTACTGAAAACAAGCATAAAACTCCACCCCTGCCTTGAAGAGGAAACCCACTCTCTTGCTGATGAGCCAAGATTTAGATATATATAAAACAACTAGGAAGCAGTACAGCTACCATTTTCGACCAGTTACTATGACCTAGACCCTTTACTAAGGGCTTTATATACATTACCTAATTTTACCATCACAAAACTATTTGATATGCATTATCACTGCCATTTTACCAATGGGGAAACCAAGGCAGAGACAAGCAGGCTAGCACACCCACGGTTATATGGTAACTAGTGGAGCCTGCATCTGAATCTAAGCTCATTGACCCTAAGCTCCGGTAAGTTTATCTACCTAGAGCCATAAACTGATGGGCTGGAGTAGTAGCGTTGAGGTCCTGCAGGTAGTTGGATACTGCCTTGGGCCTGGAGGAATGGGATGAATTAGACAGGAGAGGAGGGAAATAGGAACCCTAATGTTTTGCTGATGGGAGAGTTAACTGCCATTCCGGAAAACAATGTGGTACTACTTCGCAAAACTAAGGATGTGTATATTCCCTATGATTCAAGAATCCCACTGCTGGATATGTATCTCAGAGAAATTCTCACAGTAGCCAATAAATGGACATATATGAGAATGTGCAGTGCTATTGGGTTGGCCAAAAAGTTCGTTCAGGTTTTCCTGTAACATTGTGGAAAAACCCAAATGAACCTTTTGGCCAACCCAATATTTTGGGAAAGTTGGAGGCAGGCAAGCTAGATATTTATGTTGAGGAAATGGATAAGAAAATATGGTTTAGGGGCTTCCAGGAAGATGGCAGAAGAGTAAGACGTGGAGATCACCTTCCTCCCCACAGATACACCAGAAATACATCTACACGTGCAACAGCTCCTACAGAACACCGACTGAACACTGGCAGAAGACCTCAGACCTCCCAAAAGGCAAGAAACTCCCCACGTACCTGGGTAGGGCAAAAGAAAAAAGAATAAACAGAGACAAAAGGATAGGGACCGGACCTGCACCAGTGGGAGGGAGCTGTGAAGGAGGAAAGATTTCCACACACTAGGAAGCCCCTTCGCGGGCAGAGACTGCGGGAGGTGGAGGGGGGAGCTTCGGAGCCGTGGAGGACAGCACAGCAACAGGGGTGCGGAGGGCAAAGTGGGGAGATTCCCGCACAGAGGATCGGTGCCGACACGCACTCACCAGCCCGAGAGGCTTGTGTGCTCACCTGCCCGGGCGGGCCGGGCTGGGAGCTGAGGCTCGGCTTCGGTCGGAGCGCCGGGAGAGGACTGGGGTTGGCGGCGTGAACACAGCCTGCAGGGGGTTAGTGCACCGCGGCTAGCCGGGAGGGAGCTCGGGGAAGGGTCTGGAGCTGCCGAAGAGGCAAGAGACTTTTTCTTCCCTCTTTGTTTCCTGGTGCGCGGGGAGAGGGGATTGAGGGCGCTGCTTGGAGGACCTCCAGAGACGGGCACAAGCTGCGGCTAAAAGCGCAGACCCCTGAGACGGGCATGGGACGCTAGGCCTGTTGCTGCCGCCACCAAGAGGAATGTGTGTGAGCACAGGTCACTGTCCACGCCCCCCTTCCGGGGAGCCTGTGCAGCCCGCCACTGCCAGGGTCCCGTGATCCAGGGACAACTTCCCTGGGAGAATGGACGGCGTGCCTCAGGCTGGTGCAACGTCACGCCGGCCTCTGCCACTGCAAGATTGCCCCGTACTCCGTACCCCTCCCTCCCCGCGGCCTGAGTGCGCCAGAGTCCCCGAAGCAGCGGCTCCTTTAACCCCGTCCTGTCTGAGCGAAGAACAGACGCCCTCCGGTGACCTACATGCACAGGGGGGGCCAAATCCAAAGCTGAGCCCCTGGAGCGGTGCAAACAAAGAAAAGACGGGAAATCTCTCCCAGCAGCCTCAGGAGCAGCGGATTAAAGCTTCACAATCAACTTGATGTACCCTGCATCTGTGGAATACATGAATAGGCAACGAATCATCTCAAATTGAGGAGGTGGACTCTGAGAGGAAGATTTATGATTTTTTCCCCTTTTCCTCTTTTTGCGAGTGTGTATGTGTATGCTTCTGTGTGAGATTTTGTCTGTATAGCTTTGCTTCCATCATTTGTCCTAGGGTTCTTATACGTTCGTTTTTTTTTTAATTTTTTTCTTAATAATTATTTTTTATTTTAATAACTTTATTTTATCTTACTTTATTTTATCTTACTGTATCTTCTTTCTTCCTTTCTTTTTTCCTTCCTTCACTCCTTCCTTCCTTCCTCCCTCCCTCCCTCCCTCCCTCCCTCCCTCCTTTCTTTCTTTCTTTCTTTCTTTCTTTCTTTCTTTCTTTCTTTCTTTCTTTCTTTCTTTCTTTCTTTCTTTTCTTTCTTTCTACTTCTACTAATTCTTTCTTTCTACTTTTTCTCCCTTTTATTCTGAGCCATGTGGATGAAAGGCTCTTGGTGCTGCAGCCAGGAGTCAGTGCTGTGCCTCTGAGGGGGGAGAGCCAACTTCAGGACACTGGGCCACAAGAGACCTCCCAGCTCCACATAATATCAAATGGCAAAAATCTCCCAGAGATCTCCATCTCAACACCAGCACCCATCTTCACTCAATGACCAGCAAGCTACAGTGATGAACACCCTATGCCAAATAACTAGCAAGACAGGAACACAACCCCACCCATTAGCAGAGAGGCTGCCTAAAATCATAATAAGTCCACAGACACCCCAAAACACACCAACAGACGTGGACTTGCCCACCAGAAAGACAAGATCAAGCCTTATCCACCAGAACACGGGCACTAGTCCCCTCCACCAGGAAGCCTACACAACCCACTGAACAAACCTCAGCCACTGGGGACAGACACCAAAAACAACGGGAACTACGAACCTGCAGCCTGCAAAAAGGAGACCCCAAACACAGTAAGATAAGCAAAATGAGAAGACAGAAAAACACACAGCAGTTGAAGGAGCAAGATAAAAACCCACCAGAACTGACAAATGAAGAGGAAATAGGCAGTCCACCTGAAAAAGAATTCAGAATAATGAGAGTAAAGGTGATCCAAAATCTTGGAAATAGAATAGACAAAATGCAAGAAACATTCAACAAGGACCTAGAAGAACTAAAGATGAAATAAGCAATGATGACCAACACAATAAATGAAATTAAAAATACTCCAAATGGGATCAATAGCAGAATAACTGAGGCAGAAGAACGGATAAGTGACCTGGAAGATAAAACAGTGGAAATAACTACTGCAGAGCAGAATAAAGAAAAAAAGAATGAAAGAACTGAGGACAGTCTCAGAGACCTCTGGGACAACATTAAACGCACCAACATTCGAATTATAGGGGTTCCAGAAGAAGAAGAGAAAAAGAAAGGGACTGAGAAAATATTTGAAGAGATTATAGTTGAAAACTTCCCTAATATGGGAAAGGAAATAGTTAATCAAGTCCAGGAAGCACAGAGAGTCCCATACAGGATAAATTCAAGGAGAAATATGCCAAGACACATATTAATCAAACTGTCAAAAACTAAATACAAAGAAAGCATATTAAAAGCAGCAAGGGAAAAACAACAAATAACACACAAGGGAATCCCCATAAGGTTAACAGCTGATCTCTCAGCAGAAACTCTACAAGCCAGAAGGGAGTGGCAGGACATACTGAAAGTGATGAAGGAGAAAAACCTGCAACCAAGATTACTCTACCCAGCAAGGATCTCATTCAGATTTGATGGAGAAATTAAAACCTTTACAGACAAGCAAAAGCTGAGAGAGTTCAGCACCACCAAACCAGCTTTACAACAAATGCTAAAGGAACTTCTCTAGACAAAAACACAAGAGAAGGAAAAGTCCTATAATAACGAACCCAAAACAATTTAGAAAATGGGAATAGGAACATACATATCGATAATTACCTTAAATGTAAATGGACTAAATGCTCCCACCAAAAGACACAGATTGGCTGAATGGATACAAAAACAAGACCCATATATATGCTGTCTACAAGAGACCCACTTCAGACCTAGAGACACATACAGACTGAAAGTAAGGGGATGGAAAAAGATATTCCATGCAAATGGAAACCAAAAGAAAGCTGGAGTAGCAATTCTCATATCAGACAAAATAGACTTTAAAATAAAGACTATTAGAAGAGACAAAGAAGGACACTACATAATGATCAAGGGATCGATCAAAGAAGATGATATAACAATTGTAAATATTTATGCACCCAACATAGGAGCACCTCAATACACAGGGCATATACTAACAGCCATAAAAGGGGAAATCAACAGTAACACATTCATAGTAGGGGACTTTAACACCCCACTTTCACCAATGGACAGATCATCCAAAATGAAAATAAACAAGGAAACACAAGCTTTAAATGATACACTAAACAAGATGGACTTAATTGATATTTATAGGACACTCCATCCAAAAACAACAGAATACACATTTTTCTCAAGTACTCACGGAACATTCTCCAGGATAGATCATATCTTGGGTCACAAATCAAGCCTTGGTAAATTTAAGAAAATTGAAATTGTATCAAGTATCTTTTCCGACCACAACGCTATGAGTCTAGATATCAATTACAGGAAATACATGTGTTTGTATTTGTAAAAAATACAAACACATGGAAGCTAAACAATACACTACTTAATAACGAAGTGATCACTGAAGAAATCAAAGAGGACATAAAAAAATACCTAGAAGCAAATGACAATGGAGACACAACGACCCAAAACCTATGGGATGCAGCAAAAGCAGTTCTAAGAGGGAAGTTTACAGCAATACAAGCCCACCTTAAGAAACAGGAAACATCTCAAAGAAACAACCTCACCTTGCACCTAAATCAATTAGAGAAAGAAGAACAAAAACACCCCAGAGTTAGCAGAAGGAAAGAAATCATAAAAATCAGATCAGAAATAAATGAAAAAGAAATGAAGGAAATGATAGCAAAGATCAATAAAACTAAAAGCTGGTACTTGGAGAAGATAAACAAAATAGATAAACCATTAGCCAGACTCATCAAAAAAACAAAAGGGAGGGGCTTCCCTGGTGGCGCAGTGGTTGAGAATCTGCCTGCCAATGCAGACGACACAGGTTCGAGCCCTGGTCTGGGAAGATCCCACATGCCATGGAGCAACTGGGCCCGTGAGCCACAATTACTGAGCCTGCGCGTCTGGAGCCTGTGCTCCGCAACAACAGAGGCCGCGATAGTGAGAGGCCTGCGCACCGCGATGAAGAGTGACCCCCACTTGCCACAACTAGAGAAAGCCCATGCACAGAAATGAAGACCCAACACAGCCATAAATAAATAAATAAATAAATACATTGTGTATTATTAAAAAAACAAAACAAAAAAAAAAACAAAAGGGAGAGGACTCAAATCAATAAAATCAGAAATGAAAAAGGAGAAGTTACAACAGACACTGCAGAAATACAGAGCATCCTAAGAGACTACTACAAGCAACTCTATGCCAATAAAATGGACAACCTGGAAGAAATGGACAAATTCTTAGAAATGCACAACCTGCCAAGACTGAATCAGGAAGAAATAGAAAATATGAACAGACCAATCACAAGCACTGAAATTGAAACTGTGATTAAAAATCTCCCAAAAAACAAAAGCCCAGGACCACATGGCTTCACAGGCGAATTCTTTCAAACATTTAGAGAAGAGCTAACACCTATCCTTCTCAAACTCTTCCAAAATACAGCAGAGGGAGGAACACTCCCAAGTTCATTCTACAGGCCACCATTCACCTTGATACCAAAACCAGACAAGGATGTCACAAAGAAAGAAAACTACAGGCCAATATCACTGATGAACATAGATGCAAAAATCCTCAACAAAATACTAGCAAACAGAATCCAACAGCACATTAAAAGGATCATACACCATGATCAAGTGGGGTTTATTCCAGGAATGCAAGGATTCTTCAATATACGCAAATCTATCAATGTGATTAACCATATTAACAAATTGAAGGAGAAAAACCATATGATCATCTCAATAGATGCAGAGAAAGCTTTTGACAAAATTCAACACCCATTTATGATAAAAACCCTGCAGAAAGTAGGTGTAGAGGGAACTTTCCTCAATATAATAAAGGCCGTATATGACAAGCCCACAGCCAACATCATCCTCAATGGCGAAAAACTGAAAGCATTTCCACTAAGGTCAGGAACAAGACAAGGTTGCCCACTCTCACCACTCTTATTCAACATAGTTTTGGAAGTTTTAGCCACAGCAATCAGAGAAGAAAAGGAAATAAAAGGAATCCAAATCGGAAAAGAAGAAGTAAAGCTGTCACTGTTTGCAGATGACATGATACTATACATAGAGAATCCTAAAGATGCTACCAGAAAACTACTAGAGCTAATCAATGAATTTGGTAAAGTAGCAGGATACAAAATTAATGCACAGAAATCTCTGGCATTCCTATATACTAACGATGAAAAATCTGAAAGTGAAATCAAGAAAACACTCCCATTTACCATTGCAACAAAAAGAATAAAATATCTAGGAATAAACCTACCTAAGGAGACAAAAGACCTGTATGCAGAAAATTATAAGACACTGATGAAAGAAATTAAAGATGATACAAACAGATGGAGAGATATACCATGTTCTTGGATTGGAAGAATCAACATTGTGAAAATGACTCTACTCCCCAAAGCAATCTATAGATTCAATGCAATCCCTATCAAACTACCACTGGCATTTTTCACAGAACTAGAACAAAAAATTTCACAATTTGTATGGAAACACAAAAGACCCCGAATAGCCAAAGCAATCTTGAGAACAAAAAATGGAGCTGGAGGAATCAGGCTGCCTGACTTCAGACTATACTACAAAGCTACAGTAATCAAGACAGTATGGTACTGGCACAAAAACAGAAAGATAGATCAATGGAATAGGATAGAAAGCCCAGAGATAAACCCATGCACATATGGTCACCTTATCTTTGATAAAGGTGGCAGGAATATACAGGAAAAGGGAACACTCTTGCACTGTTGGTTGGAATGTAAATTGATACAGCCACTATGGAGAACAGTATGGAGGGTTCTTTAAAAACTACAAATAGAACTACCATATGACCCAGCAATCCCACTACTGGGCATATACCCTGAGAAAACCATAATTCAAAAAGAGTCATGTACCAAAATGTTCATTGCAGCTCTATTTATAATAGCCCGGAGATGGAAACAACCTAAGTGCCCATCATCGGATGAATGGATAAAGAAGATGTGGCACATACATAAAATGGAATATTACTCAGCCATGAAAAGAAACGAAATTGAGCTATTTGTAACGAGGTGGATAGACCTAGAGTCTGTCATACGGAGTGAAGTCAGAAAGAGAGAGAGAAATACCGAATGCTAACACATATATATGGAATTTAAGAAAAAAAAATGTCATGAAGAACCTAGGGGTAAGACAGGAATGAAGACACAGACCTACTAGAGAATGGACTTGAGGATATGGGGAGGGGGAAGGGTAAGCTGTGACAAAGCGAGAGAGAGGCATGGACATATACACACTACCAAACGTAAGGTAGATAGCTAGTGGGAAGCAGCCGCATAGCACAGGGAGATCAGCTCGGTGCTTTGTGATTGCCTGGAGGGGTGAGATAGGGAGGGTGGGAGGGAGGGAGACGCAAGAGGGGAGAGATATGGGAATATATGTATATGTATAACTGATTCACTTTGTTATAAAGCAGAAACTAAGACACCCTTGTAAAGCAATTATACTCCAATAAAGATGAAAAAATAAAAAAGAAAATATGGTCTAATGGATAAGTACTTTATGGTGGATTTTCACTTCACTTCACTTCATTGCTTTGAAGCAATAAACCAGATGTATTAGCTTAGGCTGCCGTAACAAAATATCATAGACTAGGAGGCTGAAACAACAGAAACTGATTTCTCACAGTTCTCACAGTTCAAGATAAAGGTGCTGGCCAGGCCAATTCAGTCGCCCAGTGAGGGTTCTATTCTTGGTTTGCAGACTGCCAATTTCTCACTGTGTCCTCACAGGGCAGTGAGAGAGAAAGCAAGCTCTCTGGTGTCTTTTTCATAAGGGCATGGATTTCATCATGGGAGCCCCACCCTCATGACCTCATCTAAACCTAATGACCTCCTAAGGTCCCATCTCCAAATACCATCACGCTGCAGGGTTAGGGCTTCTATATATGGATTTGGGAAGGACATATAGCACCAGATGTACATATAGCAAAACAGATCCTTAAAACATATCGTTGGGTGAAAAATGGTATCTGTAGCATACAATATCATTTATACATCTTTTAAAAACAAAAGATAATGCTACATATTTTTTAAGAACACATGCAGATTCAAGAATGCGCATCAAAGACATCTGTATGGAAGCCTGTATAAAGTGGAAAGGGAATGAGACTAGGGGTTGGGAATGATGAGGAACAAAAATACATAAAACAAGAGAGAGACCTTGCACAGATCAATGATGATATTGGGCCATAAATGGAGGAATATAATTAATTCACCTCTTCGCACCTCGCATTAAAAAAATGATGGATTGGAATGAGAGGTGAGAAGTAGGCAGACAAGGCAAGCTGCTAGTGCAGCTGAGCAGGCACAAGGTGAGAAAGGCCTGCACAAGTGTGAAGACAATGGGAATGGGAAGGAAGGGACATCCTATAGGACAAGGACATGCAAACTATTATTGAGGAAGGGCAAATTTGATTGTTTCTTTTCCCAAATCATTTCAGACCCATACTTCTATAAAATACAATAAAATTAATTATAAAAACTGAAACAAAGACATAAAAAACTTACAAGCCCACTAAATCACACCCTTGGATATCACGGCAAGGTCATATTGCTATATAAGTTTCTAAAGACTCCCAATGTCACAAACACACACCACACTTGGAGTAGCACTGCTACAGTAGACAGCAGGTAAAGAAACCAACATCTGTGATTGGATGTGTTAAGAAGGGAAGAATGGGCTTCCCTAGTGGTGCAGTGGTTGAGAGTCTGCCTGCCAATGCAGGGGACACGGGTTTCATGCCCCGGTCCGGGAAGATCCCACATGCTGCGGAGCGGCTGGGCCCGTGAGCCATGGCCACGGAGCCTGTGCTCCGCAATGGGAGAGGCCACAACAGTGAGAGGCCCGTGTACCGCAAAAAAAAAAAAAAAAAAAAAAAAAAAAAGAAAGGAAGAATGATGGGAGGTGACTTGCAAGTTTCATGCCAGCCTCACTTCCACTTTGGAAGGGGTAGGGGG
The DNA here is from genome assembly GCF_000442215.2 of Lipotes vexillifer. NCBI lineage: Eukaryota > Metazoa > Chordata > Mammalia > Artiodactyla > Lipotidae > Lipotes > Lipotes vexillifer. The sequence goes on along the minus strand of NW_006784589.1, from coordinate 1,469,912 downwards.
GAGAGCAGAAAAAGCAATCAGGAGGACGAAGTACTTTCACCTGGCTCCTTAGCCTATATATTGCTACAACTCCCAAGCATGGCCATAACAGCACTGGCTGAGTTTCTCACTTCTGAAATTTCTGAAAGAAACTAAAGCAGTGGACTGAACCTGAAGAGCCCTCAGCAAGGCTGGCCTTCCCTTTCCTGGTCACCCTCCCAGCAGCAAGGGAAAGACCGCCTGCCGATGCAGGGGATACGGGTTCGTGCCCCGGTCTGGGAGGATCCCACGTGCTGTGGAGCGGCTGGGCCCGTGAGCCATGGCCGTTGAGCCTGCTCGTCCGGAGCCTGTGTTCCACAATGGGAGAGGCCACAACAGTGAGAGGCCCACATACGGCAAAAAAAAAAAAAAAAAAAAAAAAAAGAGAAGGGACTGGAAGAAGTAAAGGGATTCTCCCCCCCAACCATACACATACACAACTGCTATGAACTCTTGTCAGTACATTTTTGTCCAGCTAGTGACAATGACTAAGTATACCGTACAGTGGGGCCTTTTTCTTTAAACATAAGATCTATCAATGCTATGAAAATTGAAGAGAAACCACAATGTGTAAAATTCAGAAGGTAGTTCAATCAAGTTCCTGCTAAATTGATGAGCAATTTCTCTATGCAGAGTATTAGCTGGATACTTGTTAAATATTTCCAATTCTTTTGCTAAATAAAAGTCAAATCAGCCAGACCAAATTCTTAAATATTTTTTAACATGAAAAGAACTATTACTAAATCCTTCCCAAAACTCTTGGTTTGTGTAACACATTCAAACCCCCAAAATCAACAATACACATATGCTTCTTTAAAGTTCAGTAATGTCAATTTCTATTGTTATTCTCACCAGCACAGCATCAAAATTCCATTTCTAACTTGAAATTTCAATTCAAAATTCTATACCTCAGAAACTAATTGCTTGAGGATTTGTTTGGTATGATGTAAAAGCCCATAGGGCACCTGTTTCAAATGTTTGCCCCTCCCAACACACACACACACACACACACACTTGAGATTTGCCATTATAATCTCTTAGGATCACATGTCACCCTGCCTTTTGCCCTAGTAACTGTGAAATGGTGCTCAGTCTCAGTCCAAAGAAATTAGGCAAATGTCTTAGCAAATGATAAAATCAGGAACATACTATCCACAGATCCAGTGTTCCTTGATATCTCAACTCCTTGGGTCCCATCCCACCTACGGCACCACTACTGGAAAGGCAGCAGCCAAATCCGGACTCGCCTTGATGTTTCACATCAAATTAATAGCTGGTACCACCACCCCTTCCTTGTTGCTAAAGATTGGAAGAGCAATTTTATCACATGACTGGATTGATTAATAAATAATCAGTAAGTTGCCAGGGCGACTACAGAAACCGTAAAGCTAACCCAAACTGAGAAGCAGGTTATAGTCATCAGTATCAGGAGTTGTTTATGCATTTATAATCTCTCTTTTAGAGCTTCAGCACATCAGAGTCTCTTTGTTTCTATCTAGACTGCGTCCAAAGCCCAGATGCTTGACAACCACATGACAGAGGCAAGAAGAATAAGGTGCTTGGTAAGAACCTGATAGCTCATTAGGGCCACCATTAGCTAGAAGCCTATCTTTGCAGATGTGAATATCATTATCATAGCCATAAAAGCTGACATGTGTAGCAGTGCACTAAGTACTTTAGAAGCACTAAATTCTTTTAATTTTCAGAGCAAATCTCTGAGTATGCTTTATCATTAACCCCATTTTATAGATGGGGATACTCAGGAACAGAGTTTACATAATTTGTCCAAGATCAGTCAACTACTATACTGAATCCAGGATGAAAACTCAGTGCCTGAGCCCTTAGGCATTAGGTCTTGCATTGTCTGTGCTCTCTTAGAGAAAAGGAATAGATCTCCTCTTGTTTAAGTCATCAGGGTAGAATTACTACTTTTGCTTTTGACAAACATAGTAATGAGAATGACCACCATGACATGGAAGAGAGGAAACAGATCAGATAATTGGACCTGGGTTCAATCCCTTAAAAGCAGAACAGGTATTAGAGAGTACTGTAGATACACTTTTATAGTCACCAGAAGTTACTAAAAATTTGGGGCCTGAAGAAAGCCAGTTAATATTTAATATTTTAATATATATTAACAACACTTACTTTTCTAACTACTTTTTGAGGCTTATGGAAATTATGAATTATCTAAAACTATCACTCTGAGATATTCCTGCCTGATCAGGTTTGAGACTAGTTTGCTTCTGCTCCATGAATAGGTTTTTTTTCTCTCCCTTCATAGCATATTTATTTCAGAAATTCATTTTCTCTTTTCTTCTTTTCTGTACTTTTATAGAGAAAAAGAAGTCATTCAGCAAATACCGTGAACCTCCCAGAGAAAATAACAACAAAATTGCCTTGGGTAGAGCTTAGGACCATGAGCATGAAAGCTATCATTACTTATTAATAAAGCTAAATCACTCAAAAAGAAACCCTAAATATAAAAATAAAAAGTCATGTCAAAGAAAACTTCTAACATTTTTAAGCTAATTTTCCTCGTTTTCCAAACCTAACTTGAAAAAATGTTGTGCTCGTGAATCTTAGCCATTCAAGTCAATATAACAAGATTGGTTTTATATACTTAACAATGTATTTAAATCAGTAGAGTAGGGGGCTTCCCTGGTGGTGCAGTGGTTGAGAGTCCGCCTGCCGATGCAGGGGACACGGGTTCGTGCCCTGGTCCGGGAAGATGCCACATCCCGTGGAGCGGCTGGGCCCGTGAGCCATGGCCGCTGAGCCTGCGCGTCCGGAGCCTGTGCTCCGCAACGGGAGAGGCCACAACAGTGAGAGGCCCGCGTACCACAAAA
>NW_006784589.1:1429338-1466882 GCF_000442215.2 Lipotes vexillifer | reverse complement strand
GCCCCACTACCCAAAAAAAAAAAAAAAAAAAAAAAAATCAGTAGAGTAAAATATAAAATTAAATCAATAAGATCTAGAAAGATGTGCAGCCCCTTCCTCAGAAAACACTGTCCTGTTTTCTTCCTCTAAATAATTCAACTCAAAGTACCAATCAAAAGAATTCTAAAGACTTCCCCCAAAGTCAGTCAACATCACTGGCTCATTGTAGCTGATTAGTACATCCATTTCCAAATTCCTTCTCCCTTGCTGGTCTACATTTAGAAGCTAGAAAAGGCTAAATACTCCACTTGTTTCCTCAGCCTCCTTTTCAGAATTCTGTTCTGGGATTCTAGAAAAGGCTTTTGTCCTCCTGAGCCACGGGACAAATGCAGGTGATGCTGCCCCTAGCTTACCTTTTCTTGCCTTGAGTTGTATACATAATGCCTAGAGCTGCAGCGGCCACCTTGGGATCATGGCAGGAAGGTGAGGAGGATTGCAGAGATGCTGGCTCAAAGTTGAGCCTTTAAATGTATGCCAGCAGCCACCTACCTCCAGACTTCCTGCTTGGTTAAAAAAAATAAATCCCTGCTTGTTTAAGCCTCTATTGGTCAGGTATTCCATTACTTGCAGTATAAAGCGTTACAAATTAATGCATTTAGTCTTTAAAAGCTGTGCTTTAATGTTTTTTTTTTTTTTTGCGGTACGCGGGCCTCTCACTGTTGTGGCCTCTCCCATTGAGGAGCACAGGCTCCGGACGCGCAGGCTCAGCGGCCATCGCTCACGGGCCCAGCCGCTCCGTGGCATGTGGGATCCTCACAGACCGGGGCACGAACCCGTGTCCCCTGCATCGGCAGGCAGACTCTCAACCACTGCGCCACCAGGGAAGCCCTTTAATGCCTTTTTTAAAAAAAGAATAAAATTATTAAGTGACCTATCTAAAGTGTAATTTTCTTTATACATTGAGAAAAATAAATATCTTCTCAAACTTCGAGCACAACAAATATTAGTAAAGTTTATTACCTTCACTGACTTAAGGGATATGTTTGAGATTAATTCTAGAATTTATGGAGAGGGACAACTGATTCTACTGATAAGACTAGAAGGATAGAAAAGCTAAAGGCAGCTGTGAGTTGTATACACATGAGCAGTACGAAACCACAAGTTCATGATCTGTCCCAATACCTGCCTTATGAATATTATGGAAGAAAGTCTATGTCAAGGTAAAACCAGAGAGTTGTTCATGGGATGGAGGTTCATGAGTGTGTGTGTGTGTGTGTGTGTGTGTGTGTGTGTGTGCGCGCGTGCGCACACACGTGCATTGGGAGTATGTAGGCTGAAGTAAGTTCCTTGTAACACCCAAGTTCAGCACTCTTGTAATAACATACTGGCTATACTAGCATCTGATGCAAGTTGATGGTCAAAGGAAGTGGCACCAAGAAACAAAGCACCTGCAACACAGTACAACAGTCACATCTGACCTCCCTCTCCCCCAGCAAAGAATCTGTGGGATTTAGGAACCATGGGCCACTCAGGGTAAGACCTATGGATTAAAAAATCTTGGGTCAGAGTGGAGGGGTGAGATAGAAGGGCAGCACAGCTTCCAACTATACTTCATGAAATGCTAAAGACTTTCAGGGACAGAGGCAGCCTTTTCCCATAGCTGTGAGGTAAGTGGATGATGGAAGTCCAATGGTAGGAGGGGGTGGTGACTGTGTAATTGTGCTGGGTGTGTTTTAGGACTGGAATTTGAACATCTGCATCAACAGTCCGTGATGCCACAAGATCAAGGATTAAAACAAAAATTATAATCTGATACCCATGACAATGATATTTAAAAGTGGGAAACATTAAAGGTACCTAAATGAAAGTGAGGTTTCCATACTTCATTTGAAGTGGTAAAACACTGATAGCAATAGACCAAAGTCTATATAAGTCACATACATATACTGCAATATCCAGAACAACCACTATGAAAATTATACTAAGAGATATACTCAAAAACACTATAAATAAATCAAAATAGAATCCTAAAACAAGTCCCAGTAACCCACAGGAAGGTAAGAAAAGAGAAACAAAGAAACAGAAAACAGATAATAATATATCTGACATAAGCATTAACAAATCAATCACCTTTAATATAAATGATATAAATACATTAATCAAAAGAGATTTGCAGAGTAGATTTTAAAAGCATGACAAACTACATGCTGTACACAGGAAATTCATTTCAAATTCAATATATAGGTCAGTTGGAAGTAAAAGGATGGAAAAAAATACACCAGGGAAACACTAATTTTAAAAAAGCAAGAATGGCTATATCAGTATCTGATAACCTAGACTTCAGAGCAAAGAAAATTTCTAGAGAAAAGAGGGACATTACATAATGATAAAAGAATCAATCCACCAGGAAGACACAACAAACTTAAATGTGTATGCACAGGACTTCCCTGGTGGCCCACTGGTTAAGAACCCACCTGCCAACGCAGAAGACATGGGTTCAAGCACTGGTCCGGGAAGATCCCACATGCTGTGCAGCAACTAAGCCCATGCGCCACAACTACTGAGCCCACGTGCCACAACTACTGAAGCCCGTGTGCCTAGAGCCCGTGCTCTGCAACAAGAGGAGCCACTGCAATAAGAAGCCTGCGTACCACAACGAAGAGTAGCCCCCGCTCACCGCAACTAGAGAAAGCCCACACGCAGCAATGAAGACCCAATGCAGCCAAAAATAAATAAATAATTAAATTCATTTTTTAAAATGTGCATGCACAAAACAACAGAACCTCAAAATATATGAAGCAAAACCAAAACAACAGAACCTCAAAATATATGAAGCAAAACCAACAGAGCTAAAAGGAGAAACAGACAAACCTACAATTATAGTTGGGGACTTCTACAATCCTCTCAGCAACCAACAGAACCTAATTAATATATACAGAACACTCCACCCAACAACGGCAGGATACAAACTCTTTTCAAGTGTGCATGAAACATTCACCAAGACAGACCATATTCAGGGCCATAAAAGAAATGTCAACAAATTTAAAAGAATGAAAATCATATAGATTATATTCTTTTGATAATGGAATGAAACTAGAAATCAATAACAGAAAGATAGCAGGAAAATCTCCAAATGCTTGGAAATTAAACAACACACTTCTAAACAGTCTATGGGTCAAAGAGGAAATTGCAAAAGGAACTTTAAAAAACAGATATAACTGAAAGAAATGAAAATACAACATACCAAAATATGTGGAATGCAGCTAAAGCAGTGTTGAGAGGGAAATTTATAACACTAAATAATTATATTAGAAATGAGGAAAGATCTCAAATCAACAGCCTAAGTTCCTACTTCAAGAAATTAGAAAAAGATGAGTAAAATACCCTAAAAGCAAGCATAAATAAGGAAATAACAAAAATTAGAGCAGAAATCAATGAAATTGATGAAAACAACAGAGAAAGTCAATCAAATACAAAGCTTGTTCTTCAAAAAATATAACAATAAAATTGACAAATCTCTAGAAAGACTGAAAAAAATTTTTAAAGAGATAAGATACAAATCACCAATACTAGAAATGAAACAGGGGTTATCCTCACAGATCCTAGAGCCATTAAAAAGGTAATGAGGGAACATTTTGACCAACGTTACATATGTAAATTCAAACACTTAGAAAAAAATTGATAAATTTCTCAAAGCCACAAACTAACAAAACTCAATCAAGATGAAATAATCTAAATAGTCCTATAACTTTTAAAGAGCCTGGATTTTTAACTAAAAGCCAAAAAGAAACTCCTATGCCCAGCTGGCTTTACTGGAGAATTTCACCAAATATTTAAACAAGAATTAACACCAATTTTATGCAATCTCTTCCAGAAAATAAAAGAGGAAAGAACTCTTCCCACTTCATTTCATTAAGTCAGTATTATCTTGGTACCAAAACTAGATAACACAGTTCAATCAAAGAAAACTACAGACCAGTATCTCTCATGAACATAGATGCAAAAATCCTCCACCAAAAAACTAGCAAATTAAGTCCAGCTATGTGTACAAAGAATTATATACTATGACCAAGGGGGATTTATTAAGCAAGGCTGAATCAACATTCAAAAAGCAATCAATGTAATCCACCATATCAACAAGTAAAGAAGAAAATTCAAATGACCATATCAATTGATACAGGTAAACACATTTGACAAAATCCAACACCCATTCAAGATTTTTAAAAAAACTCTCAGCAAGTTAGGAACAGAGGGGAATTACTTGATAATAAGCATCTACAAGAAACCTACAGCTCACATCATACTTAATAGAAAAGACTAAATGTACTTCCCCTAAGATCAGGAACAAGGCAAAAATATCTGCTTTCAATACTCTTATTCAACATATTACAAGAAGTTCTACCCACTTGCAATAAGGCAAGAAAAACAATTAAAAGGGATACAGATTGGAATGGAAGAAATATAACTGTCTCTATTTGTAGGTGACAAGATTGTCTATATTTTAAAAATTCCACAGAATTTACCCACAAAATTCGTAAAACTAATATTGAGTTCATCAGGGCCACAGGATACAAGATCAACATAAAAAATCAATCACACTTCTATATACTAACAATGAACACAGGAAACTGAAATTTAAAACATAATGTCATTTACAATCACTCCAAAGAAAACAAAACACAAAGCATGTACAGGATCTATAAGCTGAAAATTACAAAATGCTGATGAAAAAAATCAAAGATGACCTAAAGAAATGGAGAGACATATCATGTTCATGAATTGGAAGACTCGACATAGTAAAGATGCCAATGCTCCACTAATCGATCTAAGGTTTAATACAATTCCTATCAAAATTCCAGCGAAGTTATTTGTAGACTTAGATGAACTTATTCTAAAATTCATATGGAAAGATGCAGGCCCTAGACAAAGAAGAATCTTGACAAAGAAAAATGAAGTGGGAAAAATCACTATACCTGATATTAAAGTTTACTTTATTACCACAGTAATAAAAACATTGTGGCATTGGCAGAGGGATAGACATAGACCAATAGAGCAGAATAGAGAACATGGAAAGAAACCCACACAAATATGCTCAAATGATTTTTTCCAAAGGTATAAAAGCAATTCAGTGGAGGAAAGATACGCTTTTCAACAAATGGTGCTGGAGTAATTGAATATCCATAGGCAAAATCAAATGAACCCTGACCTAAAGCTCACACTTCATACAAAAATTAACTCAAAACAGATCACAGACTTGAACAGAAAGTGTAAAACTACAAAAATTTTAGGAAAAAAGACAGGAAAAATTCTGCAGGATCTAGGGCTGAGCAGAGACTTAGTATCAAAGCATGATCCATAAAAGGAAAAAGATTGATAAGTTGGAGCTCATCAAAATTTGAAATTTTTTTGTTCTGCAAAAGACAGTTAACAGGACAAAATGACAAGCTACAGATTGGAAGAAAATATGTGCAAACCACATCTTAGACAAAGGGCTAGTATCTAGAATGTATAAAGAATTCTCAAAACTCAACAGTTAAAAAAACAATCCAATTAGAAACAGGCAAAAGCCATAAAAAGACATTTTACCAAGGTGGATATACAGATGGCAAATAAGCACATGAAAAGATACTCAACTCATTAGCCATCCCAGAGGTAACAACTAAACCCACAATAAGATATCATTACACACCTATCAGACAGCTAAAATGAAAAATAGTGACAACACTAAATGCTGACTAGGATGCAGAGAAACTAGATCACTCATACACTGTTGCTGGGACTGTAAAATGGTACATTTGCTCTCAAAAACAGTTTGGGAAGTTGAAAATTTTTTTTCACCCAGAATTTTATGGACATTCTTCTATTATCTTCAAGCTCTCCCTGGTGTTGAAAAGTCTGATGACATTCTAATTCCCATTTCTTTCCCAGGGACTCACGCCAGAGGTCAGAGGATAGCTGTTTCCCCTAAAATCTCTGAAGAGCAACGAGAGTGCAGAGAACCTGCTCATTAGCCTGGGGTAACATCGGACAGCATAAGTGGAGGCTTCCGAGAAGATGTCGGAAGAGTAAGACGTGGAGATCACCTTCCTTCCCACAGATACACCATAAATGCATCTACACGTGTTACAACTCCTACAGAACACCTACTGAACGCTGGCAGAAGAACTCAGACCTCCCAAACGGCAAGAAACCCCCCCACGTACCTGGAGGGGATTCAGGGCGCTGCTTAAAGGAGCTCCAGAGACGGGTGCGAGCCACGGCTAAAAGCGCGGACCCCAGAGACAGACATGAGGCGCTAAGGCTGCTGCTGCCACCACCAAGAAGCCTGTGTGCCACCACAGGTCACTATCCACACCCCCCTTCCAGGGAGCCTGTGCAGCCCGCCACTGCCAGGGTCCCGGGATCCAGGGACAACTCCCCCGGGAGAACACACGGCGCGCCTCAGGCTGGTGCAACGTTATACTGGCCTCTGCCACCGCAAGCTCGCCCCGCACTACGTGCCCCTACCTACCCCGGCCTGAGTGAGCCAGAGCCCCGGAATCAGCTACTCCTTTAACCCCATCCTGTCTGAGCGAAGAACAGATGCCCTCCGGCGACCTACACACAGAGGCAGGGCCAAATCCAAAGCTGAGCCCCTGGGAGCTGTGAGAACAAAGAAGAGAAAGGGAAATCTCTCCCAGCAGCCTCAGGAGCAGCGGATTAAAGCTCCACAATCAATTTGATGTACGCTGCATCTGTGGAATACATGAATAAACAACGAATCATCCCAAATTAAGGAGAGCAAGATTTGAGAGCAAGATTTATGATTTTTTTCCCCTTTCCCTCTTTTTGTGAGTGTGTATGTGTATGCTTCTCTGTGAGATTTTGTCTGTATAGCTTTGCTTCCACCATTTGTCCTAGGGCTCTATCCGTCCGTTTTTTAAATATTTTTTCTCAATAATTATTTTATTTTAATAACTTTATTATATTTTATCTTACTTTACTTTATTTTCTTTTTTTCCCCTTCCTTCCCTCCTCCCTCCCTCCCTTCTTTCTTTCACTCTTTCTTTCTTTCTTTCTTCCCCTCCCCCTCCCCCTCCCCCTCCTCCTTCTTCTTCTTATCCTTCTTCCTTCTCTCTACTTTTTCTCCCTTTTATTCTGAGCCGTGTGGATGAAAGGCTCTTGGTGCTGCAGCCAGGAATCAGTGCTGTGCCTCGGAGGTGGGAGAGCCAACTTCAGGACACTGGTCCACAAGAGACCTCCCAGCTCCACATAATATCAAATGGCGAAAATCTCCCAGGGATCTCCATCTCAACACCAGCACCCAGCTTCACTCAACGACCAGCAAGCTACACTGCTGGACATCCTATGCCAAACAACTAGCAAGACAGAAACACAACCCCATCCATTAGCAGAGAGGCTGCCTAAAATCATAATAAGTCCACAGACACCCCAAAACACACCACCAGACGTGGACCTGCCCACCAGAAACACAAGATCCAGCCTCATCCACCAGAACACAGGCACTAGTCCCCTCCACCAGGAAGCCTACACAACCCACTGAACAGACCTTAGCCACTGGGGACAGACACCAAAAACAACGGGAACAACGAACCTGCAGCCTGCAAAAAGGAGACCCCAAACACAGTAAGATAAGCAAAATGAGAAGACAGAAAAACACACAGCAGATGAAGGAGCAAGATAAAAACCCACCAGACCTAACAAATGAGGAGGAAATAGGCAGTCTACCTGAAAAAGAACTCAGAATACTGATGGTAAAGATGATCCAAAACCTTGGAAAGAGAATAGACAAAATGCAAGAAACATCCAACAAGGACCTAGAAGAACTAAAGATGAAACAAACAACGATGAACAACACAATAAATGAAATGAAAAATAATCTAGATGGGATCAATAGCAGAATAACTGAGGCAGAAGAACGGATAAGTGACCTGGAAGATAAAACAGTGGAAATAACTACTGCAGAGGAGAATAAAGAAAAAAGAATGAAAAGAACGGAGGACAGTCTCAGAGACCTCTGGGACAACATTAAACGCACCAGCATTCGAATTAGAGGGGTTCCAGGAGAAGAAGAGAAAAAGAAAGGTACTGAGAAAATATTTGAAGAGATTATAGTCGAAAACTTCCCTAATATGGGAAAGGAAATAGATAATCAAGTCCAGGAAGCACGGAGAGTCCCACAGAGGATAAATCCAAGGAGAAACATGACAAGACTACATATTAATCAAACTATCAAAAATTAAAGAAAAGAAAGCATATTAAAAGCAGCAAGGGAAAAACAACAAATAACACACAAGGGAATCCCCATAAGGTTAACAGCTGATCTCTCAGCAGAAACTCTACAAGCCAGAAGGGAGTGGCAGGACATACTGAAAGTGATGAAGGAGAAAAACCTGCAACCAAGATTACTCTACCCAGCAAGGATCTCATTCAGATTTGATGGAGAAATTAAAACCTTTACAGACAAGCAAAAGCTGAGAGAGTTCAGCACCACCAAACCAGCTTTACAACAAATGCTAAAGGAACTTCTCTAGACAAAAACACAAGAGAAGGAAAAGTCCTATAATAACGAACCCAAAACAATTTAGAAAATGGGAATAGGAACATACATATCGATAATTACCTTAAATGTAAATGGACTAAATGCTCCCACCAAAAGACACAGATTGGCTGAATGGATACAAAAACAAGACCCATATATATGCTGTCTACAAGAGACCCACTTCAGACCTAGAGACACATACAGACAGAAAGTAAGGGGATGGAAAAAGATATTCCATGCAAATGGAAACCAAAAGAAAGCTGGAGTAGCAATTCTCATATGAGACAAAATAGACTTAAAAATAAAGACTATTAGAAGAGACAAAGAAGGACACTACATAATGATCAAGGAAACATCAAAGAAGACGATATAACAACTATAAATATTTATGCACCCAACATAGGAGCACCTCAATACATAAGGCAAATACTAACAGCCATAAAAGGGGAAATCAACAGTAACACATTCATAGTAGGGGACTTTTCACCCCACTTTCACCAATGGACAGATCATCCAAAATGAAAATAAATAAGGAAACACAAGCTTTAAATGATACATTAAACAAGATGGACTTAATTGATATTTATAGGACATTCCATCCAAAAACAACAGAATACACATTTTTTCTCTAGTGCTCACGGAACATTCTCCAGGATAGATCATATCCTGGGTCACAAATCAAGCCTTGGTAAATTTAAGAAAATTGAAATTGTATCAAGTATCTTTTCTGACCACAGCACTATGAGACTAGATATCAATTACATGAAAAGCTGTGTAAAAAATACAAACACGTGGAGGCTAAACAATACACTAGTTAATAACGAAGTGATCACTGAAGAAATCAAAGCGGAAATCAAAAAATACCTAGAAACAAATGACAATGGAGATACAAGGACCCAAAACCTATGGGATGCAGCAAAAGCAGTTCTAAGAGGGAAGTTTATAGCAATAAAATCCTACCTTAAGAAATAGGAAACATCTCGAATAAACAACCTAAGCCTGCACCTAAAGCAATTAGAGAAAGAAGAACAAAAAAACCCCAAAGTTAGCAGAAGGAAAGAAATAATAAAAATCAGATCAGAAATAAATGAAAAGGAAATGAAGGAAACAATAGCAAAGATCAATAAAACTAAAAGCTGGTTCTTTGAGAAGATAAACAAAATTGATAAACCATTAGCCAGACTCATCAAGAAAAAAAGGGAGAAGACTCAAATCAATAGAATTAGAAATGAAAAAGGAGAAGTAACAACTGACACTGCAGAAATACAAAAAATCATGAGGGATTACTACAAGCAACTCTATGCCAATAAAATGGACAACCTGGAAGAAACGGACAAATTCTTAGAAATGCACAAACTGCCAAGACTGAATCAGGAAGAAATAGAAAATATGAACAGACCAATCACAAACACTGAAATTGAAACTGTGATTAAAAATCTTCCAACAAACAAAAGCCCAGGACCAGATGGCTTCACAGGCGAATTCTATCAAACATTTAGAGAAGAGCTAACACCTATTCTTCTCAAACTCTTCCAAAATATAGCAGAGGGAGGAACACTCCCAAACTCATTCTACGAGGCCACCATCACCTTGATACCAAAACCAGACAAGGATGTCACAAAGAAAGAAAACTACAGGCCAATATCACTGATGAACATAGATGCAAAAATCCTCAACAAAATACTAGCAAACAGAATCCAACAGCACATTAAAAGGATCATACACCATGATCAAGTGGGGTTTATTCCAGGAATGCAAGGATTCTTCAATATACGCAAATCTATCAATGTGATTAACCATATTAACAAATTGAAGGAGAAAAACCATATGATCATCTCAATAGATGCAGAGAAAGCTTTTGACAAAATTCAACACCCATTTATGATAAAAACCCTGCAGAAAGTAGGTGTAGAGGGAACTTTCCTCAATATAATAAAGGCCGTATATGACAAGCCCACAGCCAACATCATCCTCAATGGCGAAAAACTGAAAGCATTTCCACTAAGGTCAGGAACAAGACAAGGTTGCCCACTCTCACCACTCTTATTCAACATAGTTTTGGAAGTTTTAGCCACAGCAATCAGAGAAGAAAAGGAAATAAAAGGAATCCAAATCGGAAAAGAAGAAGTAAAGCTGTCACTGTTTGCAGATGACATGATACTATACATAGAGAATCCTAAAGATGCTACCAGAAAACTACTAGAGCTAATCAATGAATTTGGTAAAGTAGCAGGATACAAAATTAATGCACAGAAATCTCTGGCATTCCTATATACTAATGATGAAAAATCTGAAAGTGAAATCAAGAAAACACTCCCATTTACCATTGCAACAAAAAGAATAAAATATCTAGGAATAAACCTACCTAAGGAGACAAAAGACCTGTATGCAGAAAATTATAAGACACTGATGAAAGAAATTAAAGATGATACAAACAGATGGAGAGATATACCATGTTCTTGGATTGGAAGAATCAACATTGTGAAAATGACTCTACTTCCCAAAGCAATCTATAGATTCAATGCAATCCCTATCAAACTACCACTGGCATTTTTCACAGAACTAGAACAAAAAATTTCACAATTTGTATGGAAACACAAAAGACCCCGAATAGCCAAAGCAATCTTGAGAACAAAAAATGGAGCTGGAGGAATCAGGCTGCCTGACTTCAGACTATACTACAAAGCTACAGTAATCAAGACAGTATGGTACTGGCACAAAAACAGAAAGATAGATCAATGGAATAGGATAGAAAGCCCAGAGATAAACCCATGCACATATGGTCACCTTATCTTTGATAAAGGTGGCAGGAACGTACAGTGGAGAAAGGACAGCCTCTTCAATAAGTGGTGCTGGGAAAACTGGACAGGTACATGTAAAAGTATGAGATTAGATCACTCCCTAACACCATACACAAAAATAAGCTCAAAATGGATTAAAGACCTAAATGTAAGGCCAGAAACTATCAAACTCTTAGAGGAAAACATAGGCAGAACACTCTATGACATAAATCACAGCAAGATCCTTTTTGACCCACCTCCTAGAGAAATGGAAATAAAAACAAAAATAAACAAATGGGACCTAATGAAACTTCAAAGCTTTTGCACAGCAAAGGAAACCATAAACAAGACAAAAAGACAACCCTCAGAATGGGAGAAAATATTTGCAAATGAAGCAACTGACAAAGGATTAATCTCCAAAATTTATAAGCAGCTCATGCAGCTTAATAACAAAAAAACAAACAACCCAATCCAAAAATGGGCAGAAGACCTAAATAGACATTTCTCCAAAGAAGATATACAGACTGCCAACAAACACATGAAAGAATGCTCAACATCACTAATCATTAGAGAAATGCATATCAAAGCTACAATGAGATATCATCTCACACCTGTCAGAATGGCCATCATCAAAAATCTCGAAACAATAAATGCTGGAGAGGGTGTGGAGAAAAGGGAACCCTCTTGCACTGGTGGTGGGAATGTACCTTGATACAGCAACTGTGGAGAACAGTATGGAGGTTCCTTAAAAACTACAAATAGAACTACCATATGACCCAGCAATCCCACTACTGGGCATATACCCTGAGAAAACCATAATGCAAAAGGAATCATGTACCAAAATGTTCATTGCAGCTCTATTTACAATAGCCCGCAGATGGAAACAACCTAAGTGTCCATTATCGGATGAATGGATAAAGAAGATGTGGCACATATATACAATGGAATATTACTCAGCCGTAAAAAGAAATGAAATTGAGCTATTTGTAATGAGGTGGATAGACCTAGAGTGTGTCATACAGAGTGAAGTAAGTCAGAAAGAGAAACAGAAATACTGTATGCTAACACATATATATTGAATTTAAGAGAAAAACATGTCATGAAGAACCTAGGGGTAAGACAGGAATAAAGACACAGACCTACTAGAGAATGGACTTGAGGATATGGGGAGGGGGAAGGATAAGCTGTGACAAAGCAAGAGAGAGGCATGGACATATATACACTACCAAACGTAAGGTAGATAGCTAGTGGGAAGCAGCTGCATAGCACAGGGAGATCAGCTCAGTGCTTTGTGATCACCTGGAGGGGTGGGATAGGGAGGGTGGGAGGGAGGGAGACGCAAAAGGGAAGAGATATGGGAACATATGTATATGTATAACTGATTCACTTTGTTATAAAGCAGAAACTAACACACCATTGTAAAGCAATTATACTCCAATAAAGATGTAAAAAATAAATAAAGTAAATTAAAAATAATAATCTCCACCATCTGGCAAATGTGAGACAAAAGAAAAAAAACACAAAAAATTTTAAAGAAAGCGATGCTAAGGCTGTGGAGAGCATCTAGACTCACAGGTTTGAGTGTGTGGCTGGTGTGGCAAACAAAGTTTCCTGGCTCCCAGCAGCCATTAATTGCTCCCTTTTCTCTTTCCCAGCTCCAAAAATAGATGGTGAAAAATCAAGCTCCCAATGTCCCTTGTAGCAAAGGACAGTCATGTGACTCAAGTTTAGCCAATAAGATGTAGGGTAGAACCATAATGGGGGACTGAGAAACATTTTGTTTTCTGATATAAGAGCCTTCCCCCACCCCTCCTTCCTGCTTGTCTTGAACACTGTTGTAAGCAGTTGTGATGTCCGGAACTGAGGCAACCGTCTTACAATCATGAGGTCACAAGCCTAAGAAGGTAAAGTCAACATTCTGAAGATGGCAAAATGGAGAGAGAAAAAGAATCTGAGTATCCTAAGTGACATAGCTATAAAGTTCAGGACAGAATACAAAAATGACTGAAGTTAGGTGTTTGATCCCTGAATAGGTAAAGTGACTCTAATTTCTGAAATGCAAATTAACATTTAGGAATAGCAATGGAGTTTTATGTCATTTACAAAGTTATGAATAGCAGCTTCAAGAAGTGGCCCAGGGATTCTCTGGTGGCGCAGTGGTTGAGAGTCCACCTGCCGATGCAGGGGACACGGGTTTGTGCCCCGGTCCGGGAGAATCCCACATGCCACAGAGCGGCTGGGCCCGTGAGCCATGGCCGCTGAGCCTGCGCGTCCAGAGCCTGTGCTCCTCAACAGGAGAGGCCACAACAGTGAGAGGCCCACGTACTGCCAAAAAACAAAAAGTGGCCCAGTCTTAAATCATGTGATTTCAAGGACATTTCAATAGCTACCAGGAACAAGTAACAGTAAACTAAATCAAAACCATCCTGTGATCTGGCACAGTAAACACCTATTGTTTGTCCAGCAATTCCCCACCACCAACTCCTTTCTTTGGCTATTTATTTTCTTAACAGTTTCACTGAGGTATAATTTATATATCATACGGTAGTTCTAATTTTAGTTTTTTTGAGGAACCTCCATACTGTTTTCCATCGTGGCTTACATTCCCACCAAGAGTGTACAAAGTGTTCCCTTTTCTCCATATCCTTGCCAACATTCGTTACTTGTGTTCTATTTGATGATAGCATTCTAAGAGGTGTGAGGTGATATCTCATTGTAGTTTTGATTTGCATTTCTCTGATGATCAGCAATGTTGAGCATATTTTTCATGTGCCTGTTGGCCATCTGTATGTCTCCTTTGGAAAAATGTCTATTTAGGTCTTCTGCCCATTTTTAAATTGGGTTATTTGTTTTTTTGATATTGAGTTACACGAGCTGTTTATATATTTTGGATATTAGTCCCTTAACTGAGTATAGAGCCAAAGAAAATGAAAACACTAATTCGAAAAGATACATGCACCCTAATGTTCATAGCAGCATTATTTACAATAGTCAAGATATAGAAGCAAACTGTGTCTATCATAAATTTCAATCATTTAAAATATACAATGCAAAGGAGTTTACAATAATTACAAAGTTGCACAATCTTCACCATAATCTAATTTCAGAACACTTTCATCATCCCAAAAAGAAATCCCATACCCATTAGCAGTCGCTCCCCACTTCCTCCCTTCCCCCACACAGGTCTAGGCAACGATTAATCTTTCTGTCACTATAGATTTGCCTATTCTGTACATTTCACATAAATGGGATCATACAATATATAGTCTTTTGCATATCGCTTGTGGTATAATGTTTTTGAGGTTCATCTATGTTGTGGTATGTATCAATATTTCATTCCTTGTTCTGGCTAAATAATATTCCATTGTATTGATACACCACATTTTGTTTATCCATTCGCCAGCTGATGGACATTTGGGTTGTTTCTATTTTTTGGCTATTATGAATAATGCTGTTATGAACATTCATGTACACATTTTTTGTGGACATATGTTTTCTTTTCTCTTGGGTCTATACCTAGGAGTGCTGTATCATATAGTAACTCTATGTTTAAACTTTCGTGGAACTGCAGACTTTTCCATAGTAGCAGCACTATTATACATTCCTACCAGCAACATAAGAGGGTTTCAATTATTACACATCCTTGTCAGCACTTGGTATTGTCTGTTTTGTTATAGCCATTCTAGTGAGTGTGAAGTAATATCTCATTGAGGTTTTAATTTCCATCTCTCTAATGACTAATGATATTGAGCATCTTTTCATGTGTTTATTGGATATTTGAGCATCTTTGGAGTAATGTCGACTCAGATCTTTTGCCCATTTTTAATTGGATTATTTATCTCTTTATTGTTGAGTTTTTAGAGTTCTTTATATATACTGGATATAAATCCCTCATCATATATATGCTTTGCAACTGTTTTCTCCCTGTAAAATAACTGTAGTTGCCTTTTCAGTTTTTTGATGGTTTCTTCTGAAGCACAACTTTGGCTATTTATTTCAGCATTATTTATAATAGTAAAAGTCTGGAAATAATACAACTATACATCAAGAGGGGATGAGTTAAACAAACTATGGTATGTCCACACAATGGAGTACTATGTAGCTACAAACGGAATACACATTCCAATGGAATGAGTATAGCTCTGCATATGACTGTTAAGAAATTTCCAAGATATACCTGTTAAAATGAAAAATGGAAGGTGCAAGAGAATATGTAGAGTATGCTATCATTTATTTAATAAGAGGCCATGTAAATATAGTTAAGAATTTGCTATTTTAAAAAACAAAAACAAAAAAGGAAGGATAACCCAAGCTAAATAGTTATTTTTTTAATGTTACTTCTAGAGGGAGTGAGGGAGGGAACAAGACTGAAGGGACAGGGAGAAAAGCTAGGACTTGTCTGAACGCACCTCACTTTGTAAATTTGACTTTGAAACCACAGAAATGTTTTACTTTTACATTATAATGAAACAAAAAATTTTAAGTTAAAAATGAAAAGCAAAATGCAACAATCAACCTAACTGGGTATTGAGTTGGTGACTTAACCATACTTAAATGAAATTGAAACCCAGTAATTTGACCATACATTCCTAGGGGGATAAATCCTAAAAACAATAAGAAATACAAAGAAATCTTAACCTATTTTCAAAACTCAAATTGTTAATAATAACGTTACTATTACTCAAAAACTATTATATGGATATATATTTTTATTTATGGTAGGATAAAGCAAGTAATTATGTTAATGTCCTTATGAATCAAGATTTTCAATGTAAGTAAAAGATAAGTAAAGAATCAAAGAAGTTAAATAAAATTCCTATAATCCTTACTTAGCATTTCAAATATCAGTGTGGATTCATGTGGTATTTTATCTTTAAAAATGTATACATATTTTCTAGCCTTGTTTTAAGAGAATGAAAATTCAAGCCACAGACTGGGAGAAAATATTTGTAAACCACATATCCAACAACGGACTTGTATCTGGAATATATAAAGAACTCTCAAAACTCAACAGTAAGGAAACAACTCAATTAAAGATGGGCAAAAGACACAAACAGACATTTCACCAAAGAGGATATACGGATGGCAAATAAGCACATGAAAAGATGTTCAACATCATTCCTAAGCCATTAGGGAAATAAAAGTTTAAATCAGGATGAGTTACCACCATACACCTATGAGATTGGCTAGAATCCAAAACACTGCCCATGCCAAATGCTCTCAAGAATCCGGAAGAACAGGAACTCTCATTTGTTGCTGGTGAAAACGCAAAATGGTACAGCCACTTTGGAAGACTGTTCAGCAATTTCTTATAAAATCAAACATACACCTATGGCCAGTTCCAAATTTGCATGAAAATCAAGGATCCTGCCATTCATAGGAAAGCAGTGAGCATTTTGCTGCAGTTTTCAACTTCTCACATATATAAGCAAAGCTTTCCTTGTTTAACAAGTATCAAGAGAAAGGTGAGAAATCTCATTTCAGTTGAAAATGAAATCTGTGAGTGCTTATCTCAAATTTGACTCAGAATTACGTGTCTATGTGGCAAAATACAAGCATCGGTTTCACACTGAAGAGCTAATTTTTATTCTTTATTTTTAGTTTTTAAAAAATCATATTCTTGTGTATATAGGTCTACAAGGAGATTAAGATTATAATGATTGTATAACTGCCTATATTTGAGCCTGATCATGCCAGTCAGTAAAAAAACTTAATTTTTAGGTCTCACATAAAATTGTGTCTTAGGCTCTATTTTTATTCATATTGCTTTGTCAATATGATTTTAGTAGCTTTGCTTATTTAACACTGTCTATATTTTCATGTTGTAAACAGCATTAATTAAAATGAATTTATAACCTTAATTTAAATTAAATCAACTGAACCTACTTTTTGAAAAAGTAAATCCCACCTTGGATTAAAACAGTTATTTAACAGAAATGTATGATGCTGCCTTATGAATTTTTTTAATATATGAAAAGGAAACCAAGGAAAGCTAAGCTTAACTACCTGTTTGTTTCTCAAGAAAACCTGGCTAAAAGTCATTTTTTGTTTTAAATAAGGGAGAAAACTACTCTTGCTCATACCATTATACCACATTTCATACCTTACGGCACCCTCTATAGTAGAAACTCTGAGAGGATTTTTAGGCCTACTTGAATAAGGAGAAAAGAGGAGAAATCAAGTAGGAAATTTTACAATACAACAAGAGAGAAACCCTTGACGTTTCCCCTAGTACACTCCCACTGGTGTTAGAGTTGAGATCCCTTGTGAGAAAAGGAAACCACACAGACTAGGTTAATTAATTTGCTGAAATCAACAAATCCACAGAAAACTATTACTCTTTACTCAAAAAGACAATTATTATTGGATCACTACATCTACAACTCATGGATCATGCTAAGGTACCATGGGCTATAGAAATCATCTTTATGCAGGAGTTCCCCAAGACCTGAAAATCATTTCAAAGGTTCCTCTGGGGTAAAAAGATTGTGGGATGATGAAAATATGTTGGAACTAGTTAGGTAGAGGTGACAGTTGCAAAACACTGTGAATGTACTAAATGCCACTGAATTGTACACTTTGAAATGGTTAATGGTTTACTTTATGTTATGTGAATTGTACCTTAATAAAAAACAAAAACAAAAAAACACTGAGAAAGGCTGACTAGGATCAGTTGAGACTTCCTGAAGGGTAAGAGACTAGATTTGGCCTTGAAGGATGTTGAAGATCAGAATTTAAATCAGAGGCAAGAATTGGTGGAGATGGCTCTAACGAGAGTGTTTTTCAAATGCTGACTGCCACAATAACAAACAGATTTTAGCGCAACCCAGTTCACGTACACACGTGACAGAAACAAAAGTTCATGAAACAATACTTACTCTTCCCAAGCATAATACACTGATTCTTTTATTCTATTCTACCCTATTCTGTTTATTTTTTTCTTTTCCTTTTTCTTTTTCCTAAATCCTGGTCATGATTCATTAAATTGATCTCACAAAATGAGTGACAAACTCTAATGGCCTGGGGTCTCAGGTTAAGGGCTTTGGACCTGATGCAGGTTATTTTAAGGTCATGGAATTGACCACTAAGAACATAGCCAGGAATCTGCCGGCAGAATTTTAGGCTGGAAAACCCTCTACCTTGTGAATAAAGTGATTGTTTTACGATTATATTTGTCATTGAGCTAAACTTAAATTGGCTTAGCTAACACCACACAATGAAATCAATATGTGTACTATGTATTACTCATAGTTTTCCTCTCTCAGTTGTTTATCATTTAAATTGCTGGTAAATTTCCCAAAGAGTGATTTTTCCTACAGTAATATATAGGCTTATATTAATCTAGATAAAAATAAATTTCAAGGTATTTCTGTAAGAGAGACAGTTTCTAAATATGTTTTATTTTACTGTTGTGAATTCAAAAAATTTCTTTTTCTTCTTAAGGAAACAGTTGCTTCACTATAAATTAGAGGATGGACTATTTACGGCAAACCCTCCTAAGATGGTGGCGAGGTAGCTTCATAAAAAACAGAAAGTGTGCTCCTCATTATTCATTAGAGACATTCAGGATCAGCTACACAACCATCTGTCTAAAATGCTGTAGAAAGGATTTTCAGCTTTGGCTGGAAGTGTCCCTTTTAACTTTAATATCCTATCATTCTTGACAGTATGCCTGAGATTCTCTTAGCTCAATACAAATCCAGCATGTAAATTCTTGGAAAAAAGATACTTCGGGTCTGGAATTGTGATCATTCCCTAAGGTTTGCAATTAATTCACATCAGAATAATTTTAACATCATCAGTGATACAAATGCTTATATTTTAGAAAGAACAATACTTCTTGTATTTCAGATATAGAAGGAGAGGTTGCACATCACCTAGCTGTGGACAGAAACCAATCTATCGCTCCTGACTGACTACCAGCAGCTAATTAAGGGGGGGGGGGGGCAAGTTTTTTTTTTAATTTCTAAGAAAAAGCGTAAAAGTTAGTTAGCTTGTGTTATAATTTTAAACCCAACCAGCCAGTAATTATGCTATCTCCAGGAGGCCAAGGTTTTTCTTTCAATAATTTAATTAAGCAGACAAAGCTCTGTAATAGGCAGGAGGGAGGCGGGGATAGAAAGGCCAGATTTGGCTTTACTGACTCTCTGACCATTCTGTGCCAGAGAACATCCAATCTTTTAACTAAGTGCAAGGTTTTAAAAATATCAATTTTTTGGCAACACATAGCACCTTTAGCCCCAAGGCTAGTGTAACAATTTTTTTAATGCAGCCACCTGCTTTGGGCACATACTAGGATACTCAGTATATAAATACTGATTTGTTGAATGACAGCCCAAGGCATCTAATAAGTATACTGTCATTCTCTAGTTCTCACACACACACACCCTCCTATTGGTCTGAGGCATGAAGTAAATAAATATTTTTTTAAATACACTCACAAGTCTAGAAGCAGACCCACACATATTTTGGATACTTGACTTATGACAAAAGTAGCTCTGCAGAGAAGTGGAGAAAAGGTGGCCATTTCTAAAAAATGTATTAAGGACAACAGAACCCAAATGGAGTTGCTTATGCTAAGCCCCATGTTACCAAACTGAAATTCAACTTAGTTACAGTTTCAGCTCTCCCAGAAATAGAATCTTAAACCAATCAACCATGAATCTCCTAATCAGCATTAGTTAGGTAATCTGCCTGATAAACCCCTGCCATTCCCTATAAGGAAAGTAACCTTACAATAACCAATCCGATTTTTTTGCCTAGTACAACTTCCCTACAAAATCTCTTGCCTTGTATAGCTCTTCAGAGCTCCTTTCCATCTGCCTGATTCATTAATCACTGAATAAAGCCAGTAAAGCCCTTCAAAATTTACTCAGAATTGTGTTCTTTAACAAATGGTTCTGGGTTAACTGAATATCCACATGGGGAAAAATACAACCTGACCCCTACCTCTTTTCATACACACACATGAAAATGTATTCTAGTTAGATTATAGATCTAAACATGAAAGGTAAAAACAACGAAATTTCCAGATGACACAGGAAAATATCATCATGAACTTGGTGTAAGGAACTATTTCTTAAATAGGAAACCAAAAGCACTAATTTAAAGGAAAAATTCTTCATCAAAAACATCATTAAGAGAGTAAAAAGGCCAACCACAGACTAAAAGATACTTACAACACAAATATCTGACAAAGGAGCCATATCCAAAATCTATGTAGAACTCCTACAAATCACTAAGAAAAGGGCAGGCAACCCAACAGAGATTAGACAAACGACAAATAGACACCACACAAAAGAGAATATCCAAATGACCAATAAATATGTGAAATGTGCTCAATTTCGTTAGGAATCAGAGAATCGTGGCTTAAAACTATAGTCACACTACGCCCACTGACCAAAACAACTAAAATTTAAGAGACTAACAATATCAAGTGTTAGAAAGGCTATGGAGCAACAGGAACATAAAATGCTGGTGGGAATTTAAATTGGTAGAAGCACTGTGACAGCATCCACCAAAGCTGAACATAAGAATGCCATTTGAAAAATTAAAAATTAAAAAAAATATATTAAAAAAAGAACTTTACTAAAAAAAAGAATACCATTTGATCTGGCAATTGTACTGAGAGACATGAACAGGAATAGTCACAGCAAAGTATTCTTAATAACCCCAAACAAACCAAATCTCTATCAAGAGTAAAATATGTATATAAATGATATCATACTCATACAGTAGAATACTCTAGAGCAATGAAAACATACAAACTATCTCTAAAGACAGCCACATGAACAAATCCCACAAACAATGTTGAGCTTAAAAAAAACAAAAAGCCAGTTACAAAAGAATAAAAACCGGACATTTGCATTGATAGAAATTTCAAAAGCAAGCCAAACCAAACTATAGTGATAGCAGCCAGGAGAGGGGTTGCCTTTGGAGAACAGGGAAGGGGTAAAGACCAAAAAGGGTCATAGGTAGGGTTGCCATGTAAAATACAAGCTGCTCAGTTAAATTTGAATTTCAGATAAACAACAAAGAATCTTTTAATATATGTAGGTCCCATGCAATATTTGGGACATGTATTTTTACTTGGTAAATCCGGCAACACTAGTCAATGTTGATGCTTTGGGAGTCCTGCTAATATTTTCTATCTATCTTGATGTTCATTCTGTGATCATCGATTGTGCACTTTCCTGTATATGTGTTATACTTCACAATTTTTAAAAAAAGCAGAAGTACACTCAGTGCAGCCTTGCAGATTTTAAAATATCTCATTCAACCACTGTTCTTCCTTCCCACCCTTAATCACTGCATGTGAGAGCTGTGGATCTGAAGTGTTGCTAGGCCCAAAGCTGTGGGCTCTACGTTCAATTTTGATTACAATTACTTTTACACAGCATGCTTCTTTACTTCTGGAATCTTTTTTCATGCCCTGCCTTTCAGGGGTCTTACTTAATTTGTGTGACTGGCTTAATCTTACCAAAGGGCAACGTTAGGTTGGAAGGCCAGCCTCTACACATCAGCCAAGAAATGCACAAACCAGTGGTCAAGAAACTTGTTGAACTGGCCAGCTAACCTGTGGGGGTCAGAATGCAGTGGCCTGAAGCTATAAAGATAAGTGGTACTTTAGGGCCAACAACTTGGATGCAGACACTGTTCAGGATCCATAAAGTCGAATGCTTCAATCTGCTGCCTGCTTTCTAAACTTAACAGAGGTTTACACAAATACCTTGAGTGGCTCCAGCAAGTTCCCTCCCATCAGTGTATTACTTACCTACTTCCTACAGACACAACTGGAAAACCCAAGTAAAGAGTAGTGACCAGTGCAAACAAAAACCTGAATCATTTTTCTGCTGTGGTTTAAATAAGATGCTATTTACTGGCAAAAGTTCTTGCATGCTCAGGGTTTTTAATGTTGTTGTGTTGTGTCGTTTGGTACTTTCATCTTGTTTTGAAATGAACCATTCCCAATTCTAAATGAAGAAAGAACTCCTCCAACTTTGGATCCTTCACTATAAAGTTTAGGATCAAACTTTATAGGCAGGTGGAACCCTTATCTGCCCCCTACCAGCCTTGAGAGTGCCAGGTTTCTTCACTCTAATAGCAAACTCTTTCACAAAGGGTATTAAGGATCGTGATTAGGCTCCTGGGCTGTGGAGACTGGTTGCCTGGAGGGAACCCAGCTTCACCACTGAGACTGTGTAGCTCTGGCCAGTGAGTGACTGACTCATCACTCTGTGCCTCAGTTTCCTCCACTGCAAAATGGGAATTAAAAATAGTAGCTAATACAAAGGGCTGTTGGGAACATCTAATGCTGTGTAAGGTGATTAAAGCACAGCTCCTGGCACACCTTCAACGCTCAACGATGATTATCATCATCAACCTACCATCGGCTACCTTCGAGGGTCCTAACACCTATAAGGACTCTACTTCTGTATCTAACGTAGGAAAAGTATCCAGGCGCAGTTGGGGAGAGGGGGAAAGGGAGGTAGAGAGTAAGGGTTCCACCAGCCTACAAATTTTGGTCCAAGCTGCGCCCAGTCCACAGAAGGCGAAGCAGCGTCACGAGGCCTCCAGTAGGGGCCGGGGAACTGTCCACACCTGGACCCCAGACTCCGGCCGGGACCTCTGACCTCGGGCGCCCTCACTACTCACGTTGCGTTTGAAGCTGTGGCCCGGCAGCAGCGGCAGCGCCATGGCTCTGAGCGTCCGAGGGTCAAGGGGCCGAGAAGAGGGGCCGGCAGGCAGCTGCCACCCTGCGGCCGCGCTGTTTGACCCCCGACCCCACGTTACCTAGAGACCGAAATAGGTGTCACGAAAGGAGAAGGGGCTTCGACAGGCCGGGAGCTCGGGGCGGGGCCAGGGCGGGGCTAGGGGAAAAGCTCCCCGCCCGCACCTCCCCCCGCCCACCCCACCCACTCAGCCGGGTACGGTCTCCCGAGGCTTTTCTCTCTACACACATTGTGCAAGCACAAAGGCTGACGACCGCACCATTCCCCGCCCCCGCGGCTCGCTGGTTTAACCCTTGGATAGGGCTCAAAGCCTTTCATGTACTGAAGCTCCTCTGTTGCTTGCACATTTCTTGCCATTTGGTTATTAAATTTAGTTCAAACACACAGAAAAGTGTAGAAAATAAGATGACACCCGGGTGCTCACAGAACTGTAACACCAGTGAATGTTACATTTACATCAGCTTTAATTTTGTAATTAAAACGTTCCAGATGAATCCAAAGCCACACATACCCACATCTGTCTCCCCACCCCCACCCGCGCGATCACCAGCACCGGACAAAACCCATTCAGCGGTAACCACCATCCTCCATCCTTCCTCTGTATCTTTTTATATTTGAACTAAACATTTGTAAGATGCTCATTCCTGGTGCAATCATGGTGGCCAGGGGCCGCGTGAGTTGGCACAAAATGCAACCTCTGTCAGTCCATCATGCACCCAAGATGCCCAAGCCAGAAGCTCCTCTCCCCACGCCTACAGCTAATACCTCCCTGAGTCCTACTCTACTGTTTGGACATGCTGGGTATCTCTCAGCCACCACCCCTTCTGTCTCAATCGAGACCCCATTATTTCTTGTCTGGTTTTCTTTTAAAACAAGCAAACAACAACAAAGAAAACAACTAAATAATCTTGCCTCCAGAGCCATCCTCTTATATAATTCATGATGCAGCTGTTAACTCTTCTGCTTCAATATTCTTCTATCCTTCACGAGGCAGGCCAGCTCCTTAGCCCAGTCAGAGCCTATGTCAGGAGGTGCCCACGAACTCCCTCCATCCCTTTCTTTGCCCCGCTCCTCTACTCCAGCTCCGAGAAACCACTGGCAGTTTCCAAACCGGGCTCTGCAGTTTCTCCCCTCTGGGATTTTGCAAATGTCACTATCTGCTAGAAAACACCCTTCCTTCCTATCTTTAACCTGGGTAACCCCTTCTTGTCTTTCAGGACTTGGTTAAGTGTGGGAGAGAGGTGTGGAAGGCTTTGTCATTTCTGGGAAAACTTCCTCCACCTTCTCCAACTTCCCCATCTGTATTAGGTGCCCATTCTAATGGTGGCTTTTGTGGTACTGCATTGTAATCATGGTTTTACTTGACTCTCTTCAAATGCCCCCAAGTTCTTCCAGGGCAGGGACTCTATCTCCTTTTTTATTCATTAAAAGCATACATTATTGTTTTTCTATGTTTATAAATTTTACACTATAAATTTCTTTTTTTAAATTTATTTATTTTATTTATTTATCTTTGGCTGTGTTGGGTCTTCGTTGCTACGCGTGGGCTTTCTCTAGTTGCAGCTAGTGGGGGCTACTCTTCGTTGCGGTGCACGGGCTTCTCATTGCAGTGGCTTCTCTTGTTGCAGAGCACAGGCTCTAGGCATGCGAGCTTCAGTAGTTGTGGCACATGGGCTCAGTAGTTGTGGCTCCCTGGCTCTAGAGCGCAGGCTCAGTAGTTGTGGCGCACGGGCTTAGTTGCTCTGCGGCATGTGGGATCTTCCCGGACCAGGGCTCGAACCCATGTCCCCTGCATTGGCAAGTGGATTCTTAACCACTGCACCGCCAGGGAAGCCCTACACTATAAATTTCTGCTACCTGCTTTTTTCACCTAAGATTTTGGTTTTGAGATTTCTACATGTTAACACATGTAGATCTATTTCATTCATTTTAAACGAATTGTATGATTATACCACCAATCACTGATGCCTCTGTTGTCATCTGTTGATGTCATCTGTTGATGACGATGAGGTTGTTTCCAATGTTTCAGTAGTTACCGACAATGCTGCAAAGAACAACCCTCTCCTGTTTCTTTGGAGATGATCTAGGCTATATACCTAAAGGTGGAATTGTTCACACCTTCATCTGTACTAGATCTCCAGAATCTTTGAACCAATTAAGAAAGTTCCCCTTTCACCTTCATCCTTTCAACAATAGGTATTATCAAGTCGTATAATTTTGAACAATCATCTGAATAAATGTGAAATGGTATGCCATTGTTATTTTAACTTGTTTCTCCCTAATTCCTAGTGCAGTTGGTCATCCTTTCACAAGCTTGTTACCTTCTTCTGTGACTCATCCATTCATATCCTTTGCTGATTTCTCTATTTGATCATTTGTAATTTTTAATATATATTCTGGATACTAATCTTAGGCATAGCAAATATCTTCTCATCATTTGTGGTTTGTCTTCTCCATTTATAGATTTCTTTATTGTACATGAATATGTCATTTTACTTGGATCATTCTTTCCCATTATGGCTTGTGCTTCGTATGTAAATTCAAAAAATCCTACAGAAGAAAATTATTCTCCTACATGTTCTTACAAATATTTTTAAATGTTTCTTTCTTCTTACTTTTTAAATTGAAATAATTTCAAACTAATAGAAAAGTAGCAAGAATAATACAAAGAACTCCTGTTTGCCCTTCACCCAGATTCCCCCAATTGTTTTATATTTTACCATTTGTGTTTTATCATTCCTACTGTATATACAAATTTTCCCTTTTAGAGTAAATACCAGACATCATGTCCCTTTACCCTTAAATACTACAGTGTATATTTCCTAATAACAAGGACATTCTCTTACATAACTGAAGTACAATAATCAAAATCAGAAAATTGGTATTAATTGAGTACTATTTCCTAATCTAAAATATTTCATTCAAATTTTGTCAATTGTCCCCAAAACGTTCTTTTTAGCAAAAAAATTAGTTTAAAAAATCTGGTCCAGAATCTCATCTAACATCACAAATTAGTTGTCACATCTCTTTATTCTCCTTTGATCTGGAACAGTTCTTCCATCTTTCTTTGTCTTTCCTGACCTTGATATTGTTGAAGAGAATAGGCTTCCTCAACAAAAATAAGAACATTATTTGGTAGAATGTTCTTCAGTTTCGGTTTGACCAGTGTTTTCTCCTGAGTAAATTACTGTCTTTTTGTTCATGGCATTTTAGCAGGAACACCACAAAAGGAACGCTGTGTCCTTCTCATTCATCAAAGGAGCAGGTACATAATGTGTATTTTAACCATCAATACTGAAGTTAACTTTGATCACTGGTTAAGTGGTGCATGCCAAGTTTCTCCACTGTAGTGACTTTCTTTTGCCTTTCTTATTAATAAGAATTCTGCGAGGTGATCATTTGGAACTATGTAAATACCAAGTTCCTCATTAAACTACTAGCATCAATGATGATTTTGCCCAAATCATTTATTACCACTGTGATTGCCAAAGGATGATTTCTTAACTCCACCATTCCTTCTACATATATTAGTTGGCATTCTTCTACAAGGAAGAACTTTTCTTTCTCTCCATTTATTTATTTATTCATTCATTTACATCAGAATGGTCTACAGACTCTTGTTTTATTCCATGCATTATAATCTGTTACTATTATTATTTATTTTGATGTTAAAATCGTCCTACATTTGGTCAGTGGGAGTCCCTCTAAGCTGACTCCTCTGTTCTTTTGATTTTCCCTACCATTTTTCAAGTACTTCCTTGTACTCTCACTACAAGATATTCGAGATATCTATAGTGTAGGTAGACATAGATAGGCACAGATAGCTATGCCTCTTTCCATTTCTGTCTTTGGATGGATAGCTAGCTAGCTAGCTAGCTAGATATAAAGACATAGCAAAACCCTTGAGTTTATACTGATATGTCCAATTTCAGTCAACACAATAGAGTATGTGGTCGAGTTCCCCTTTCCACATCTATAATGCCCTTCTCAAACTGTACGAAATCTGATTCCAATTACCCTCAAAATATTTACTTATTTGCTCAATACTAAAAGACCCCCAAAGCAGTTTCAGAATAGCTAACTCACGTCATTGTGAAAACAAACCTACTAACTAAAGTTCAATATATGTTTTCAGGGTTTTTCTTCTTTAGTCTTAATGTATTTAGTCAAAATAACTGTGTTCCAAAATGAGCTGGGTGTGTTTCCCCACTCTTGTCCTCTCCTCCCTGTTTAGAGTGATTATGTTACTCATTTGAAAAACAGTCTGGTTCATTCTTTTCCCATTTGTAGCTCTCGCTCAGTTTTTTGCTCCATCCTTGTCTGTTTCTCCTTTGTCTTTCTTATTTTGTAGTTGTGTTTCTCCCTTTTCCATTTGATTAATTTAGCTAGTGGTTTATATATTTTGTTACTTTTTTCAAAGAACGAGAATTTTGATTTATTACTCTGACCTACTGTTTTCTATTCCTAATCTTCATTATTTTTCTGCTTTTACCTTTATTTTTTTCTTCTTTGTCCTTTCTTGTGGCTCATTTGTTGTTCTTTCTCTCACTTTTTAAGTTGATATAATTCATTCATTTTTATTGATTTAAGTGTTTAAGTGTATGAATTTTTCCTCTGAGTTCTACTTTAAATGTATCCAATAGCGTCTGATATGTAGTGTTTTCATACTCGTTTCTTTGTTTTTAAAGATATTCTGTAATGTTGGCTTGTATTTTCCATTTCACTCCAGTTGTTTAACAGACGACTTTTAAATTTCTAGTTGGAAAATAATTTTTAATTTAGTTCTATTTCACTGTGATAATAAAGTATTGTTTGTAATATTTCCATTGTATAAAACTTATTGTCGATTTCTTTGTGACCTAATATTTCATGGATTTTTGTAACTATGCTATGCGCAGCTGAGAAGGAAGGCGTACTCCCTATTATTCAGTTCTAAAGTTCGTTATATGTAAATGAGATTTATTTTATTGATTATGTTGTTTACTTCTTCTGTATCCTTACTTATATTTCTGCCACTTGATCTGTTCTGCACTAGGAATGACCTATTAAAGTCTCCTATTAGCAATCTGTTTCTATCTGTATCATCTTGCATCTATAGTTTCTGCTTTTTAAAGATTTTTAGAGATGTGGTGCATAGGTTTTCATAACTGTTATACCTACATTGTGAAATTGGAATAAGATACCCTTTTTTTTGTCACATTTAATTATTTTTGGCCTGAATTCTGCTTTGTTTGATACCCTTGATCTCACAGTCCCCACTTATTTGTTATTTTCATTTGCCCATGCCTTTATTTTTAGCCTGTCTGACTCATTTTGATTTGAATGTATCTGCATACACCACATATTTGGGTCTTGCTTTGTGAGCCATACTGAAAATATTTTTCTTTTAGTAGGTGAGTTAAGCCCATTCACACTTCTTGATGGGACATATTTTTTAATCTCAACTCTGATATATTATTTTATATTGTAATCACCATATAAACTATGTACGTTTACTGCTTCTTTTTCCTCATGATGTGTTTTCTTTGCTATTGTAATTTATAAATTCTCTTGGTGTTCAAGGAGGCTTGTGTTTTTGTTCTAGTGTTTATTTCTGTACTTATAACTTCTTTAAGACAATTGAATGTCTTCAGTTTTACCAAATAATATTAAATGTTTTAAAAGCGATTATAGCCAATACATTGAAATTTTCATTTCAATAAATATACTTTTATTTCCAGAAGCTTCCCTTGTTCTTTTTAAGTCTATATGTTCTTTCTTTTAAGTGGGATCCTGCTCTTATAATTTCTCTTGCTTATTTTCTCTTTAATCATTTTTAAAATACTTAGTTTAGGATCCTTAACCAACAATTCTGCCCTCCAATGTTCACCTTCCTTCTTTCCTGTGTTGGCTGACTCTTCTTTGTGGCAGATTGCTCCCTTGTGTGTTTATAAATGTTTCTGGTCATCCCATCTATGGGGCAAGTAGTAGAGCTGGGACTCCCACCTTCTGATTCCAAGTCCAGTGTCCTCTTCAATACGTCACAACTCACACACTCCACACACAGAAGGCCTCTGCCTTCTGCAAGGAGGATATTTTCCAAACAGAAAAGCAGTTCTAATAAGAATGACTTTCTTAAGGGAGTAACAGAACAAAATATCTTAAATTAGAGCTGTCTGAAAAATCTAGGGCCTGAGTCCGCCACACACATATATTGCCCTGGCTGTTCACACATGCTATCTCCTTTGAGCACACTGATACCTCCACTTTTGTACTTCTGTAGATACTTCACACACAGTCTTACATTCATTAATTCAATCGTTTTCCATTTAGCAAATATTTATTGAGCATCTACTCTGATGTGCCAGGACCGCTTCCAAACATTGGGATTAATCAGTGATTAGGACAGAGTGAACACTTCTAAATACCCCAGATCGGAGATTCTCAGTCTTCTGCAACTTGCAACTTTTCTTCTTGCTTTGTTTTCCTTCCATGACACCTATCTTCCCATTCCTTCTGCTCTGACACATCTACCACAAAGGAACATCTGAAATGGTGTGTATCTCTCTTTAAAATAAATTGAAAGTAAACTAGTTCTGAGAATTGCAAGACACCCCTGGAAATAACTGAAAACACTTTGGGGCATGTCAGGACCAGTGCTGGGAAGCGCTGTTATTGATGTTCAAAGAATCTATGTTACACACACCCGTGGATGAAGAAAGCACAGGGGAGGCCAGCAGAGCTAACACTTCTGAGCAAGCCCAAACTAGCCTATGAGCAAGGAAATATTTGCCTGGTTGGAGAATTTCTTTTGAGGAATGAGGTCATCCTGCAATCTAGAGCCTTTCGACAGGATGCAAGAGCCCTTGGCAGCAGGAGGGAGTGCCTTTGACAGTATTTCTGCTGGAACTTCCTTTTCTCCTCCATTGAAGCCTTGCTTCTCAAGCCTCCCTTGTCCTGATGTCCTCATAAATATCACTGCCCCATTCCTCTGAGCTCCTGAAAATTGATTCTCTTCATTATTTTGTGCTCACTTGGGTTACATCCACATTTCAAGTCCTCATCCTGAGCATTTAAGAGAAGAATTAGCACCAACATTTACAAACTCTTCCAAAACATAGAAGAGAAGGGAGCACTCCCTAACTCATTCTATTAGGCTAGTATCACAAGAAAAGAAAAGTTATGAATACCCCTTAAGAACAGAGATACAGAAATCCTCAACAAAATACTAGCAAGCAAGATCCAGCTATATATAAAAAAGAGTATACACCATGACCAAGTGGGATTTATTCCAAGAATGCAGAGTTGGTTTAGCATCCGAAAATTAATTGACGTAATATATCATATTAATAGAATGAAGGACAAAAACCACATGATCATCTCAATAGACACAGAAAAAGCATTTGACAAAATCCAACACTGTTTTTTGATAAAAACACTCAACAAACTGAGAATAGGAGGGAACTTCCTCAACCTAACAAAAGCCTTACACACACACACCAAAAAAACAACAACAACAACAAAAATAAAATAAACACACACACACACAGGTAACATCACATCTGATAGTAAATATAGGATACTCTCTCCCTAAGATCAGAAACAAGACAAGAATGTTCACTCTTGCCACTCTGTTCAACAATGCTCTCAGGGATACATGACCAATACACAGAAATTAATTGTATTTCTGTACATTAACAATGAACAATTTGAAAGCTAAATTAATATTTATAATAGCATCGAAAAGAATAAAATACTAAGGAATCAAGTTAGCCAAAAACTAAAACACTCGTACATGAAAACTACAAAACATCAGTGAAAGAAACTAAAAAAAAAAACCTAAAAAAATGGAAAGATATCCATTTCATGGATTGGAAGACTTAATATTGGTAAGATCGCAATGCTTTTCATATTGATCTAAAAATTTAATGCAATCACTATCATAATTTAAAATGCTTTTTTGCAGAAAACCTGATCTGAAAATTCACATGGAAACGTGAGGGACCCAAAATAGTTAAAACTGTCTTGAAAAAGAACAAAGTTGGAGGATTTGTGCTTCCCAATTTCGAAACTTACTACAGAGCTACCATAATCAAGGCAGTGTGTTACTGGTATAAAGGTCACATACAGATCAATGGAATACAATTGACAGTCCAGAAGTAAACTCTTACATTTACAGTCAATTGATTTTTGACAAGGGTGCCAAGATAATTCAGTGGGGGAAAGAATAATCTTTTCAACAAATAGTGCTGCAACAACTGGATATCCATATCCTAAGAATGAATTTGTACCCCTGCTACACACCAATACATGGTCATCATACCATAAACAAAAATTAAGTTGAAATGGACCAGAGACCTACATGTAAGAGCTAAAACTGTAAAACTCTTGGAAGAAAATATAGGAGTAAATCTTGAACTTAGTTTAGGCAATGATTTTCTTGGTATGACACCTAAAGCACAAGCAACAAAAGAAAAATAGACAAATTGATTTCATCAAATTTAAAAACTTTCATGCTTCAGAGGACACCATCAAGAAATGAAAAGACAACTCACAGCAAGGGAGAAAATATCTGAAATCACATATCTTCTAAGGGACTTGTATCTAGAATTTATAAAGAACTCGTACAAGTCAACAAAAAAGACAAGTGACCCAATTTAAAAATGGACAAAGGATTTGAATAGACATTTCTCCAAAGAAGATATACAAATGGCCAGTAAACATATGAGAAGATGTTCAATATCATTAGTTGTTTGGGAAAAATGGACATCAAAACCACAGTGGGACACTACTTCCCACCCACTAGATTGGTTATACTAAAAAAGATGGACAATAATAAGTATTGGTGCAGATGTGGAGAATTTGGAACCTGCATACATTCCTAATGGGATGTAAAATATTGCATCTGCTTCGGAAAACCATTTGGCAGCTTCTATAAAAGTTAAACACAGAGTTACCATATGACCCAGAAATTCCATCTTTAGGTATATGCTCAGCAGAATTGAAAACATATGTCCACACAAAAACTTGTACGTGAATGTTTATAGTAACATTATTCATAAGAGTTAAAAAGTGGAAATAACCCAAATGTCCATCAATTGATGAATGGATAGGCAAACTATGGTATATGCATACAATGGAGCATTATTTGGCCATAAAATTATATAAATTAACTGATTCATATTAATGTATCAGTTGATCAACCTTGAAAACATTATGTGAAGTGAAAAATGCAATATACAAAAGGCTATATATTGTATAAGTTCCTCATATGAAATATCCAAATAGGCAAATCCATAGAGAAAGGCTGTAGGTTAGTAGTTGCTGAGGGTTGGGGGCAGGACAAATGGGGAGTGATTACTAATGGGTTTCTTTTAGGGATGACGTAAATGTTCTAGAATAAATGATGACCAATGTACTACTTGTAAATATATTAAAAGCCACTGAATTGTACACTTTAAAAGGTGAAATTTGTGGTATGTGAATTTTCTTTCAATAAAGCTATAAGGAAATATTTTTAATTCATTAAAATTAAATAAAATTAAAAATTCATTTCCTCAGTTGCACTAGTCACACTTCAAGTGCTCAATAGCCATACATGGCTAGTAGCTACCACACTGAGTACACAGATATAGAACATTTTGGGTTATCACAGAAAATTTTATTGAACAGTGTTGATCTAAGTCTCACTACAGGATCCCAGAGACTTAAGAAATATATCAAACCCACGCAGTGTAAGGGCCTTATTTGAATTCTTACTTGGACAAACAGTAAAATAAAGTTGAGAAGATGGGGAAATTTTGAATATTGATTGGATATTTGGTTATATTAGGAATTACTGTTAAATGTTTTAGGTATGACAGTAAAATCATGGTTACGTCTTCTGAAGGTACTTATCTTTTAGAGATAAATACTAAAGTACTTATGGATGAAATGATACAATGTCTGGGATTTGCTTCAAAATAACCCTGGGATCGGGAGATCAGCACAAATAGATATAACAAAATTGTCCATGAGTCAATAACTGTTGAATTTCAACAATGGGTGTCTGGGAGCTCATTGTGCCCTTCTCTCTATCTTTGAAAATGTTGGAAATTTTTCATAATAAACAGTCAATAAACAAACAGGCAGCCAGTACTTATTCGTATCTAATTGACAATTACCTCATGAAAATAGAGTGTTGTCAGATTTTCTAACGTTTTAAGAGAATTCAGAAATCCAGATCCTTGTGTAAAATCTCTGGCATTTCATTGCTGGTTCATTTGTTTAATTATAGAGCACAAGAAAACAATCACATCTGGAGCCTGGGTTCAGTACACAGCCCCCACTCTACAAGATCCAGTTTAGAATAATCAATAGAATTAATGGATTCTGAGGTCATCCATCATGAAAGTGATTTATTTTGAGCATATAATTAATATTGTGTATCTCATTTTTAAAAATTATGACCTATTTCAAAAAGGTACAAAGAATAATAAAATCATCACTCATATACCTGCTATGCAGCCTTAACAAATCTTAATATTTAGCCATATTTGCTTCGCAAAGAAATAAAATGTTATGGATACCATTAATGTCCTCTTTCTGCCTCTCCTTAATCCCATTCCCTCTGCCTCTCCTAATAACACTATTCTGAAGTTTCCATCCATCTTTCCAACCAAATTTATAGAATTTCACTACAGCTGTATGTATTCATAAACAACAAATGTTTTTTTTCCTGTTTCCAGATGTTAAATAAGCAGTTTCATTTTTAAAAAAATCAATTGCACTTCTGTCTACCAACAACAAACAGCTAGAAAACTAACTTTTAAAAAGACCATTTAGAATAAATCAAAAAGTAATGTCTATCTAGGAATAAAGCTAACAGAAGATAAGCAAGACATTTAGGGAGAAAATGATAAACTACATTGAAAGGCATTAAAGAAGACCTAAATAAATAGAGAAATATATTACATTCATGGGTTGGAAGATTCAATATCATGAAGATATCAATTCTCCTTAATGTCATTCCAGTCACAATCCCAAAAGAGACATAAAGTGGAGGGGGAAAAAAATCAAGTTGCAGAAGACAACACACAGAATGATCTATTTATATCAATTTCAAAAACACACAAAAGCAAACAATATACTGTTTAGCTATACAAACATATATGCAAACTAGAATGAAAAGTAAGAATATGATAAGTGGAAATACATGGTAAGAGCTACAATTGAGTAGGAAGGGAACAGGAATTCAAAGGTGACGATAATGTTTTATTTCTTAAACAGAGTGATGTGAACATGAGTGTTCATCATATGAAAATTCTTTATACCTTACACATGCTTTATAAATAGTGTTTTGTGTTCAATCAATATTTAATGAAGACAAATTTTTAAAAAATAATGATATACATCTATAACACTACCATGGCAATATGTCAACAACATATACGGTCAAGTGATAATGTTGAAAACCCTTATACACAATATTAATTAAAATATGTACCAAAATATTAATAGTGGCTGTGTAAAATATTACATAGAATATGCACAAATTTTTAATAGTGGAAATAAGCACCAAAATGTTAATAGTGGTTAGGTATAATATTAAATAAAATATGCACCTAATTTTAATAATGGTTATATATAATATTAAGTAAAATGTGCGCCAAATTAACAGTGGTTATGTCCTAGGGAAAGTTTCGCTGTCTTTAATTTTCTCTGCTGTATAGGAGTTGGATTTTTTGCAATCCACCATCAGAAAAAAAAAAAAGAAAACAGAAAAAATTTTAATAACAATCATAGACTTGCAGGAAATATTCAAGGTATATTATATGGAGAAAAGACTGGATGAATTAAAAGAGAAAAACCTGAGAGCAAAGCAAAAACAGGGGAGGGGGTCTTACTTAAAGTAATTCAAAGATGGGGTAAAGTGTGGTGACCAAGGAACTGTAAAGAAAGGGCTAGATTCAAAACACTTCATGGAAGGGCTCTAGGGGCAATGAGACAAGAAAGTGCCTACATCTTAGGGGTGGGGAGAAAGGGAAGATATGCTTTCAGGGGGAGGTAGAAATTATATGTCTGAGACACAATAGCAAACTTACCTCGTTCTCTTTTTATAAATGAGAATATAGGCACAGAGAGTTTGAGCAACTTGTCCAAGTTTCTCAGCTGACAAGTCATAGAAGTGGAATTCAAATCCCAGCTCTCCACAGCCAAGGCCTTGGTGCTTAACTGCTATACAGGTGTGCCTCTTGCTATCCATTAGGCAATGTCCAGCTCCACTTCTTTGATATTAGTGGTTAGGGAGTTTAAAGGAGATGTTAGTACCGAGGACAGAATATTTGGGAGTACACTATATAGAGATAGCTGTTAAAACTGAAAATGAGTTCTCTGATAGGAGATTACAAATGATGCAAAGAAGAGAACTGAAGAATAACTCTTGGAAAACAGACCCCTTTACTACTGCTATTATCTTAACAAAGTTAAGTGACTTGATAGAAGTGACAAGAATTAGAGAAAGACATGTGTTCAAATCCCACCTCTGCTACTTACTAGCTGGGTGATCTCAGGGAAAACCGCTTAACCTCTCTGTGTGGCAGTATCTCATCTGTAAAATAGATGGTCATGAGAATTACATGAAATTGTATGTAAAGTACTTAGTATTGTAGCAGCCATATAATGGGTGCTCAATAAGTGCCACTTTATTTTTAATTTTGTATTAGAAACAGAAAGAGCAGAGACTGAGAAAGTAGTATTTAGGCACATAAACATATTTGTTGAAACTCTAAAGAAATGTTCTTCTTCCCGATATTTTTATAAAAGTCCTCCATTTCTTAGGGCAAGCTAATCTCTCCCTTGCCTCCCAGTTACCAAACTATGCATCACTTTACTCATTACTTTGATCTATTTCCCTTCTAAGTAGAGGTACCCTTTCTTTCTTTTTTTCTTTCTTTTCTTCTCTAAGTGAGAGAATTATAGGCGCAAGAAAACAAGGAAACAGAGCATATCTGAGAAGCATATCACAAATAAACACTGTAAAATACATGTGTTAAAGTCATTTTTAAAATAAAAAAATACAAATTTGAGAAAAGGACAGTATACTACCAAAAAGGATAAGGAATAATTGCAATATGAATTCTAGAAATGATAAATGTTATCACTAAAATGAAAACCTCAGTGGCATTTTAAGGAATTAGATATATTTGAAGAGAGGACTGGTGACTTGAAAGACATTTCTTGGGATATTTCCCAGAATGCAACACAAAGAGATTAAGAGATGGAAAATATGAATGAGAGACAAAGAAAGAGGCATGTAGCAAAGCATGAAAGAGTCCAACATATACTTAACAGAGTTCCAGAAAGAGAAATTAAAGAGAATGTGGGAAAAAAAAAACCTTCAAAGGGGTAATGACTAAGGATTCTCCACAGTGCTTGAAAAACATGAATCCTTAGTTACAGGAAAAACAACAGATCGAAATCCAAATAAATAAAAATAAATTTCAGCCACAAAAGCTCACCATGAAAGCTTATCAAATATGTGCAGTTAACACGCCACCATCAAAAAAAAAAAACCCCCCAAAACAAAAAACAAGCCACCATCAACATTATAGAGAAATATAGTTTAAAACAAGTCAAGTGAACAAAAATGAGGGATGCTGGAACTCTCATAC
This sequence comes from Lipotes vexillifer, assembly GCF_000442215.2. NCBI lineage: Eukaryota > Metazoa > Chordata > Mammalia > Artiodactyla > Lipotidae > Lipotes > Lipotes vexillifer. Next base: position 1,430,218 of record NW_006784589.1, on the reverse strand, counting down.
ATTGTTGGTGGGAATGCAAAATGGTATAGCTGCTCTGGAAAGTGGTTTAGCAGTTTCTTATAAAATTAAACATACACTTATCATGTGACCCAAAAATCCCTCTCCTGGGTATTTACCCTAAAGAAATAAACTTATATGCTCAAAAACAGTGTGCATTAAAAAATTTGTGTGCAAATATTTATAACTGTGTTAGCTGTAATAGCCCAGAACTGGAAACAACACAAATGTCCTTCAATGAGAGAATGGATAAACAAACTGTGATACTTCCATAGAATTGAATACTACTCGGCTATAAAAATGAACTACCAATACAAGCAACACCGTGGATAAATCTCAGACGCATTCTGCTAAGTAAAGGAAATCTGACGCAAGGATCCATACTGTACGATTGCATTTATATGACTTTCTTGAAAAGACAAAACAGATCTGTGGTTGCCAGGGGTTAGAGGTGGGGCAGAGTATGACTATAAAGGGGAGCACGAGAAAGTTTTGGGACGTTGCAACTGTTCTATATGCTGACTGTGGTAAGGGTAACACAAATCTACATGTTTTAAAATTCACAGAACCACACATCAAATGAAAAAGTCAATGTTACAGTATGATAATTTTAAAAATTAAAAGTGGAAAACATGAATAAATCAATAACCTTGGAAGAAATAAAAAAGACAATCCAAGATTACTGCTAAAAAGCCACCAGGCCCAGGGGGTTTAATGCGCGATGTCTCCTAACCCTTCAAAGAACAGATGTTCTCCTCGTTACACTGATCAAGAATAAAACAATAAAAATATTGTTTCCAATTCTCCTTCTGTTATGCTAACTAGCAAAACCCTAATACTGATAGCAGACAAAAAGAGTGCTAGGAAAGAAAGAAGGGAAAGA
>NW_006784589.1:1418355-1429277 GCF_000442215.2 Lipotes vexillifer | reverse complement strand
GGGAAAGAGGAAAGGAGGAAGGGAAAGGAGGAGAGAGCAAGAAAAAACTATGGGTGAATCTCACTTATGAACATAGTTGCTAAAATCCTAAATAAAATCTTAGAAAATTGAACCTAGCAACATATTGAACAAATGATACATCATGACAAGGAAGAGGAGAAAATTCCCAAAGAATATTTTAGGCTTTAGAGGAACTCAATAAAACAAAAGCTCAAGGTAGGTTGATAAAGCCACAAAGTAAGACAGCTGTGAGGCTAAGGGAAGATGCTTGTACATGCAGTGTATCTAAATGTACAGAAAAAGACCTGTGTTTCCATTTCTGACAATATTAGACAGTAGATATTCTTCAAAATTCACCACTAGGGGACATATATAAAGCCTGGATGTGTGTAAAGTCATAGAATAGGAAGGAAGCTTTTCTTGAGCTGGTCTCTGGATATCTCTCTAGTATCTTTTCACACTGACTGTGCCCAGCACATTGCTCAGCAGCAATCCCAGTGAGGCTTGCAGCAAGACACAAAAACCCCAATGTTTCTTTTTTTTTTCCAATCCTTCCCTCCCCCACCCCATCTCCCCCTTGTCAACCACAAGTCTGTTCTCTATATCTGTGAGTTTGTTTTTGTCTTGTAGATTTGTTCATTTGCATCATATTTTAGATTCCACATATAAGTGATATCATATGGTATTTGTCTTTCTCTTTCTGACATACTTCACTTAGTATGATAATCTCTAAGTCCATCCATGTTACTGCAAATGGCATTATTTCATTCTTTTTTATGGCTGAGCAGTATTCCATTGTATATATGTACCACATCTTCTTTATCCATTCATCTGTTGATGGACATTTAGGTTGTTTCCATGTTTTGGCTATTGTGAATAGTGCTGCTATGAACGTAGGGGTGCATGTATCTTTTTGAATTGCAGTTTTGTCTGGATATGTGCCCAGCAGTGGGATTGCTGGATCATATGGCAACTCCAGTTTTAATTTTTGGAGGAACCTTCATACTGTTACCCATACACCAGCAGTGTAAGAGGGTTCTCTTATCTCTAGGCCTCTGCCCTTCCTGCCCCCAGCCTCCTGGTCAGTTGCTACTTGTCCTTGTCATACCCAGGCTCTCTCTTTCAAGAGAACTCCTCCATTCCCATAGTCTCCTGCACAGATCAGCAGCATACATGTTTTTGTCCATATATGTTTTTCTTTCTCCAACTGAGCTGAAAGCTCCGTAAGGGAAGAAACCCCATCTGACCCGTATGCATCTTAGCATACAGTAGAAGCTCGATAGGCCTTTATTGTCTGAACTGAACCTGAAACACAGAAAGTAAAATTTTTAAATCAAATAATGACATATTGATTTTATAAAAATGAGAAATGCTCTTTATAAAAAAAAAATGGTCAAAGTACAAAAGAAGCAAGCTGCAAATCCCCCAGAGTCCCTGGCAAGATCCAGCATCTACAGATCCAATGATGGAGACAGAGAATATAACAGTCCAGATACTCTGAAATAATTTAATAAGAATACAGTTGGACTAGACATGTTAGATCTAATAAAACATATGAAATTTAATAATACTTTAATTTAACTTGAGAAAAAAACCTGAAGTGAATCTGCAGGAATTTTCTGAACCATCCATGAATGTTTCCACACCATGAGCAGTATTAGTGAGCTTTTAAAAGTGGCTCAGACTCCCAGGCAGATGATCTGCATTTGGCAGAATAGTTAACAACTTCAATTACTGTGTAACTTTGGGACTGGTTAAGGAGTTCCCAAGAGGAAAGAAAAGTTTTACTCAGAAACAAATGTATTGAGTTAAGCAATGGGGAGTTCAAAAACAATTATTATTAAGAGCTTCACTGTTTTTTTAACTTTGCAAAATTGGTTTTCATTACTTTCGCTCTTGGTTCAATAAAAAGGCTTTTAAATTGGCTCTTTTTAGAATTTAATAAGCTCCTTAAAAGTGATGCAACTATTTCTTAAATCCTGAAATAAGCTTTCCACTGCATTCAAATGTGCCCATCTGAAAAGGTTGATTCCAATCAATGGAATTTAACAGATACATCTAATTGAAGGATTACTTAGTGAGATTCTGTACTTCCCTACAGAATACAATGTAGGAGAGTCACTGCTCCTACTTTTCTGGAACTTACAATCTGGTAGAAATGTGTTCATTCATTCTGCAAATACTTTTCACAAAAGATGACAACGTGCCCAGCACTGTGCAATACACAATGGTTGTGATGCTTATGTCACACCAGGGGTAAATGACGAGTGAGGAGATCACTTTGGACTTATACAGTCACAGAAAAGTATCTCATTGGTGCAGTCTCCACCATTATGGTAGTATCAGTTCCAGAGATAGGAAAGTCATAAAGGTAATGAGTTTGGGGTCAGTGTTACCAAGACTTTTTCAGTTGCCTGGTCTCACAACTTCAGAGTAAATGGTATCTGTTTTTTTTTTTTTTTTTTTTTTTTTTTTTTTTTCTTGCGTTACGCGGGCCTCTCACTGCTGTGGCCTCTCCCATTTGCGGAGCACAGGCTCCGGACGCGCAGGCCCAGCGGCCACGGCTCACGGGCCCAGCCGCTCCGCGGCATGTGGGATCCTCCCGAAACGGGGCACGAACCCGCGTCCCCTGCAACGGCAGGCGGACTCTCAAGCACTGCGCCACCAGGGAAGCCCAATGGTATCTGTTTTAAGTAAACTGACTTTGAGATCCCTTTGAGGAACTCACAAGAAAAGTCAATCCTCAGTTCTTCCAGACTCAGTGCTCTACTGCAATTGGTTTCCAGTCCCTGAACCTAAGGGTCTTGCTTTTTAGATGCTTTCTAAAAAGAGTGATGGACACTACTATATATAAAATAGATAACTAATAAGGACCTACTGTATAGCACAGGGAACTCTACTCAATACTCTGTAATTACCTATATGGGAAAAGAATCTAAAAAAGAGTGGATATAGGTATATCTGAATCACTTTGCTGTACACCTGAAACTAACACAACAATATAAACAGCTATACTCCAATAAAAAGTTTTAAAAAAATAAAAAAAGAGTGATGGAGTGGTCAAGGGTCTGGACTCTGGAACCAGGCTGTCTGATTTCAATCCCAGCCTCTTCCCCTGGTGAGCTATGTGATCGTGGACTACTTACTAAATCTCTTTGTGCCTCAGCTTCCTCATCTTTAAAATGGGGATAATCATACTACCTATATAATAGTTTGAGGCTTAAATTGAATAGCAGATGCTTGGTAATTGTTAACTATCTTATTTTTCAAGCGAGGGAACAGAAAGAAAAGAGGCCCATGGATAGAATATGACTGAGTGAGCACACTTAAGGGGTAGGAGGGGGATGGAAAGCCAGAGAGGAAAGTAGAGAAAGGACAGAAGAACTGGAAGGTAGATAACAGATTGTGGTACCCTAGAAAGCAAGGAAAGAGAGAGTCTCCAGAAACAGGAAGGCATCAGCTTCAGACACTGCAGTTTGAGGAGAAAAGGTCACTGTATTTGGGAAGTAGGAGGTCCTTGCTGATCTTTAAGAGACCAGCACCACTGGCCAATATTGCTTTCTTGTTATCTGGTTTACTTTGAATTAGTACAACTGTTAGCCACTTGTCACTTCCTCTGTGATTATATTTGGTCAGTTTCTTAAAAGATGAAATACTGTGTAATGAGATAGTGTCTGGCTCCATACTGGCTCTAGCAAGAGCTAGAACAGTGATTCTTAACGTCACATTTTCAAAATGCCAGGACTTGTATATTTTATAATAATATGAACTCTCAATGATGATGATTCATAATAATGAGTAATGTAGTGCTATGAAATACACTTTTCAGAAAATTTCAAAACCGAGATCTCAGTTATATCTCAGAGTACCTCAGTGAATGAAAGGTCCTGCAAACATAAATATATTTAACTTCGTCTATGAATCAAATAGATGCCTAGTGATTCATTTAATATTATGGGACAAACGGTTTCTGGGTACCTGCTTTTTGTCATATGCTAAGGTGTGGTCTGGGAATTGGTGGATGGTTTGACCTAGTCCTGAACCTCAAAGTTCAGGAGAGAGAGGTAAACAATCTTAATGTAAGCCAATCAGTCTGTGGAAGCAGTGGGCAGAAAATACAATGTGCAAACTGACAAAGGAATGAGCCACTCAGCCTGGAGGAGTTTAGAAGCTACACTAAGGAGGTGACATTTGAACTAAATCTTGAAGGCTGAGCAAGGACTTGCCAAGTGGAAAAGAGAGAAAAAGGAAATCTCACTTTTTAGAAAAGTGACTTAGGTGTCTTGTCATCAAAACAGAATATCGGGCTTCCCTGGTGGCGCAGTGGCTGAGAGTCCGCCTGCCGATGCAGGGGACACGGGTTCGTGCCCCGGTCTGGGAGGATCCTACATGCCGCGGAGCGGCTGGGCCCGTGAGCCATGGCCGCTGAGCCTGCGCTTCCGGAGCCTTTGCTCCGCAACGGGAGAGGCCGCGACAGTGAGAGGCCCGCGTACCGCAAAAAAAAAAAAAAAAAAAAAAAAACCCTGAAAATCCTACGCTATTCTACTCCCATCTTCATAAGTAACCAGTGTTAAGAATTTGCGTGTCTCTTTTCAGAATTTTTTTAATACACTTTAACAGGTATGCGTATGATTTGGTTGTTCTTTGTTTGTTTTGTTTTTAAAAATATCACATTATACCTATTGTTGTACAGCTTGCTTTCTCCACCCAGATATATTCCTTGGAGATCACTCCATGTTAGCACATGAGGAACTACCTTGTTCTTTCTCACCAAGGCATATAATTTCATAGTATGGCTAAATCATACATTTAACCATTCCCCTACTGATGGACTTTCAAGTTGTTGTTGCTATTATTATTTTTATTATTACTATCATTGCTATTACAAAGTGCTGTAATCCCCATCCTTGTGTATTTATCTTTGAACGAGCATACAAATATTTCTGAATAATAGGTTCCTAGAAGTAGAGTCAATAATATGTATTTCAAACTTTCATAAATAACATTGGGTCTCTTTTGCCCAGTGATTCCCAGCTGGGTGAGAGAGAGCTGCCCCTCTGTGTTGCCTGGGAAACTTGTCAAAACCACCTGGGCCATCCTGACATGCACACCCCCATCAGATTCCAGGGGGTAGAGTAAGGGGGAGAAGTGATATGTGTAGTTCCCTGGGTGATTTTGTTCCATACCTCCCTCCCCTGAGGACCATTGCTTTAGCTCTTCTGATTAGGGGACTGATGCTCTGTGTTCATTCATTTTCCACTGGAGAGATCTGTGTTGGCCACAATCCCTGCGAGAGAAAATGTTCCTTTAATATTTGCAGGCCCTGTATTCTTCAAGAAGCAACTCTTTTTTTCCCCAGAGTCAACATCGTTTAATGTGAACACTTCCCGGTTCAAAAGAATAGGTCAGTGATGGTCTACAAAGCAGGAGGGAACCCAAGAGTTTTTCTATTTCATCTCCAGGCCTCTAGTCAAAACCATATTTAACCACTTAGGGCCTAAGTGCCTCAATTGCTTCATCCTTATCCCGACCCCATATTCCAGGAGACTGTCCTAAAAGCTCCTCAAATAGAATGTTAATATTTTTGGGGAAAAAAAAGTAAATAGACAAAACAATAAGGTTGCTCTCAATAAGATAGGAATCTGAAATTGGACATAAAAGGCAAAAAGACTGTTTAACACCTTTAACAATTTTCAGACAAGCAATTGAATCTTTGTGTAACTTCCTTGAAAAAGAAACTAATCTAAAGGGTCAACACACTTTACTCGAATTCAAAGGCCCAAGATTTTAAAGAAAGGACTAAACTTTAGAAATAGGGACTAATTATCTAAGAAGAGAGAAAAATGGAAGTTGGGGATATTTTTAAAAATAGCTTCCAAGCACAGGAAACACAATCATCATCATCACCATCATCATCATCATCATCATCATCATCATCATCATCATCATCAATAGCTGCTCTCCGTTTTCACCAGGAATGAGTCACTTAGACATAGATTTGAATTACACATAAAGACAGACTTAGCACATTTCTTAAAGCAAACCTTCGTTCTAGTTAAAGCATTTAGTTGCACTTAAATTAGAGATAATAGATTATCCTTTTTGGCATGAGAAGCTATATGAAAATTGTACCAAGTTGTATGTAGCCCCCAACGTGTCAGCCTTGCCTACTTCTGACAAAGACCCTCTCCTTAACCAAACCTGAGTCAGGCTCCCCTGAGTCCTCTTCTCAACTAGGCCCCAACCTTCGGTTCTGTCCTTGGCCCACTTAGTTCAGTGTTAGCAAGAATCCTGCTGGGTCAGCTTAGCAAAAATCCTCACTCTTGATATCTGACCAAATGCCTCATCCCCCACCTTCAATATCTTATCCCTCTGGCCTTTCTGAAGGCAGGAATCCTGTCAAGTCAATTTAGCCAGAATCCTCCTTTACCCCACCCCATGCTTCCTCCTAGTAATTTTCTATCCACAGACCCCCACCCTGCTCCTTGGCTATAAATCTCCACTTGTCCAATTGTATTCAGATTGGAGCCCAATCTCTCAACCCTACTGAAAACCGGCATTGCAGTGGTCCCTGTTGAAGAGTCTTCCTTACTATCTTTAACAAGCCTGTGGGAGGTTATCAGGAAAAGCACAGTTAACAAGGATAAGGTTGTTATGCAGATTTAGGTCCTTGCCTTCTCCATTGATAAGCGTTCTAGAGATTTAGTCATCCCTCTCTTCCTGGTACAGAGATGGAGACACCCTGACAAATGGCGATTTCCCTTATAAATGTAAATGTCTCTTTCAGAGGTTAATTTCTACTTGGTTTTCAGATTTTCTCCTATGTCTTCTCTTTCTTAAAAATAACCAGCTCAAGATAATCCTTATGCCAAAGAGGCATGGTTCAGGGTGGCAAATTCTGTTCCCCTTCAGTAGTAATAATAATACTTAGTCAGTTTCCTTGACCCTCAAGGTCTGCATTCATCTGTTGCTCTCTGAAGAGATGAGGAGCAAACAAAAGTATCTGCCTACCCTGTTGATGAGTCCTTGGTGGCTCCTCTTGGTGGCTGCTTCCCAGATTACTTACACAAGGGCCTGATCAAAACTTTTGAAACAGTCAGTCGGAAAGATTTATTTACCTTCTTAACCAATGGTTGCCTTTGACCCCATTCTCAGTCCAGTAGGAAGAAAAAGGATGATCTCACTCTCCCAGTTACAGTTGTAAGTCATGCAAATCTTAACTTTTCCTACACATAATAGAAATCATTCAACAAATACATATTGAATTTTGACCATATATCAGAGACTAATCTAGGTACTGGATCTACAGCAATGAAGAAAATGGAAAATACCTGCCCTCGTGGAGCTTACCTTCTGGTGGGAGTGATCTCGGGCGGCCTCAGGCTGCAGTTGCTTGAAGCAGGATTTCAGTTCCCGACCAGAGATTGAAGTCAGGCCACGGCAGTGAATCCTAGCCACTAGACCACCAGGGACCAGTGGCCAGTGACAAGGCCCTGGCCCGTCAGCTATGTAGAAATGAATTCCCTAAGACAGAAAGTAGTGAAACAAGAAAAGTGTTTATTAGGAGGAAAAAGAGTAAGTGTGGATAGACATATGGGTGGACTCAGAGAGAGAGTCGCGTCCTCGTGGTAGTTTGAATCACTTATACGGTGCATTTCTTCCAGCTTTCCTTTGGCCAATCATCTTGCTTTGCCTGGTTCTGAGTCCGTATTTGATTTATCTCAGGGTCCTCCCATGTGTGCGTGTGCATCTCTTAGCCAAGATGGATTCTAGCTAAGAGCCTATGGGTAGGTTGACATCACTCCCTTTTTTACCTCCAAGGAGCCTCTCTGCACACGTGTAGTCGGGAAAGTCTCCTTGACCTTGAGAATGAGAAATACATGGTCTCTATCTTTTGTCTGGGCAGGGCCCAGAGCCTCTCTCACTCCTGCTACTTTGGAGTATCTGTCCATAAACTCCAGGGGACAAACTCCAGCTGCTTGACCTGGGGCCCATCTATCTCCTGCCTCCAGAGGAGGACAATTAACCAGGGGAGTATGGAGTACTATAAGTGTACTGCAACTTTAAATATGTTGGCTATATTATTTAGGGTCTAGACAGAAATGGAAACCCCACTAGTTAAGTGAACAGATAGAATTTAATCTAAAGAATAAGTAGATTTGTCTCCTCTCTCCAGCCCTCTTCTGAGGTGAGTTTCCTCTAGATGCTTATCCCTCTTCTGGATTATTTTTCTGTCCTAGTCTCATCCTTCACTGGGGGATGGAGGCATCATCAAATCAGAAAATGGAGCACTAGCTTCCAGTCCAAGATGATGGCATAGGAAGACTGACCTCCTCCCACAGACACAATGAATCTAAACCTATATAGAGGAAGAGCAGTTCCTCCTGAGGAAGAAATGAGGGCTGATTGAACAGCTTCAGCACAACAAGAGATAGAGGGACCACATAAAGACACATAGGAGAGAGATGGGATACCTCCAACATAGCAACCTGCAGTAGAGAGGGATATCACTGAGAGCCCCACATGCAGACCTGTCCACCCTGGGGCACAGCAAAAAAAATAGTGATTTAAAGGACACTTAGACTATACAAGAAGGAAATCCATTTACTAACCCTAGAGCATCTCCAAATGGACAGAAAGACTGCTGGAATTCTCTCCCGGGTTGGAGGTACCAGAGAGTACCAATTTTTGCATTCCCCCCCCACCTGGATAGCACAGGTGGGAACACAGTCCAGGCACTAGCCAGCCTGCCAAGGCCACCACAGCATGCCCCAGGACCCTGGCCCTCACCAGTTACATCTGTCACCCCAGTGCAGCCCTGGTGTGGCACACCCTGGGCCCCTCTGCCCATGTCCACTCCAGCTCCAGCTCTTCCACCAAGGTGGCCCCAGCACAGCACTCCCCAGGATCCCTCAGCCTATGCCTGTTCCATGTCCAACCAGACAGCCAAAGCCACCCACATGCAGTCTACACAGGAGGTGCTTCTACACAAGACCATGCCTTCAAGACTGGGAGAGGTAGCTGTTTCACCTAATTCATGGAAACAAATACATAAAGCCAAACAGAATGAGGAGGCAGAGAAATATGTTTCAAATGAAAGAATTACACCCAAGGAAACAGCCCTACTTTACCTGATAAAGAGTTCAAAATAATGGTCTTAAAAATGCTCACTAAACTCAGAAGAAGTATGGAGGAACGCAATGAGAACTTCAACAAAGAGTTTAAAAATATAAGAAAGGATCAACCTAAGCTGAAGAATACATTAACTGAAATGAAAAATACAGTAGGGGGAATCAACAGCAGATATGATGATATAGAAAAACAGATCAGTGATCTGGAAGACAGAAGAGTGGAAATCACCCAGTCAGAACAGGAAAAAGAAAAAAAGGAATTTTTAAAAATGAGGATAGTTTAAGGGACCTCTGAGACAACTTCATGCATACTAACATTCACATTATAGAAAAAGAAGAGAGAGAGAAAGGAACAGAACAAGTATTTGAAGGAGCAATGGCTGAAAATTCCCCTAACCTGGGGAAGAAAACAGACATCCAGGTCCAGGAAGCAGAGAGAGTCCCAAACAAGATGAACCCAAAGAGATACACAGCAAGAGATATCATAATTAAAATGGAAAAGTTAAAAAGAGAATTTTAAGGCAGCAAGAGAAAAACAATGTCACATACAAAAGAACCCCCATAAGACTATCAGCTAATTTTTCAGCAGAAACTTTGCAGGCCAAAAGAAAGTGGCATGATATATTTAAAGCGCTGAAAAGAAAAATCTTACAACCAAGAATACTGTATCTGGCAAGATTATTATTCAGAGTTGAAGGAGACATAGAGTCCCCAGACAAGCAAAGACTAAAAGAGTTTGTCACCACTACACTGACCTTACAAAAAATATTAAAGGATCTTCTTTAAGTGGAAAAGAAAAGGCCATGGGAATTCCCTGAAGTCCAGTGGTTAGGACTCCACGCTTTCACTGCTGGGGCCCAGGTATGATCCGTGGTTGAGGAACTAAGATCCCTCCCACCCCCCCCCAAAAAAGGGGAAAAAAAAGGCCAAAAATAGAAATAAGAAAATATATGAAAGAAAAAAATCTCACTGGTAAAGGCAAAAATATAGTAAAGGCAGCTAGTAGATCAGCCACTTAAAAAGCTGGTATGAAGGTTAAAGGACAAAAGTATTAAACTATAGCTACAATAATAATATAAGGGATACACAAAATTGAAATATGTAAAATATGACATGAAAACCACAAAACATGGGTGGGAAGAAGTGAAAACGTAGTGCTTTTAGAATGCATTAGAAATTAAGCGACTATCAGTTTGAAATAGACATATATATATTGTACTGGCACAAAAGCAGACACAGAGATCAATGGAAAGGAATAGAGACCCCAGAAATAAACCTGCACATTATAGTCAATCACATTAAAAAATGGGCAGAGGATCTGAATAGAAATTTTTCCAAGGAAGACATACAGATGACCAACAGACAATGATAAGATGCTCAACATCACTAATCATCAGGGAAACACAAATCAAAACCACAATAAGCTACCACCTCACACCTATCAGAATGGCTGTTTTCAAAAACACAACAAATATCAAGTGTTGGTGAGGATGCAGAGGAAAGGGAACACTTGTGCACTGTTGGTGGGAATGTAAACTGGTGCGGCCACTGTGGAGAATAGTATGGAGAGTCCTCAGAATTAATTATATTAATTAATTAATTAATTAATTAATAATAGAACTACCATATGATCCAGCAACTACACTTCTGGGTATTTGTCCAAACAAAATGAAAACACTAATTCAAAACATATACACACCCCAGCGTTCATTGTGACATTATTTACAATAACCCATATACAGTATTGAAGCAACCTAAGTGTCCATCAAAAGACGAATGGATAAAGAACAC